>NC_140931.1:44354554-44894554 GCF_014529385.1 Adiantum capillus-veneris
GCTCGCTCCCTCACTTTCCTATTGATGGCGGTTCTAATTAGCCTTGCTTGCATGGATCGGCTCCTACTTCCATAGTAATAAACCCACGTTGCAAGCCAATTTCTCCCATTATGTGACCCCTGAGAGATTGAGGAGCTACACCTCCTCATCTTCTTGACATTGCGGCCCCCCTTGCTAGGAGATTCCCTCTTGCAGCACTACGAGGTCACCCTCTCTACCTACTCAGCAACCCTCCTCATGGATCACAGCATGTCTCGACACAAGCTCCTTGATAGGCTTCACCTGGCAAGCATGGGCTCCGACCTTCTACTAATCTGGAGGGCTTCTCTCCTAGCAAGTTTCCTTGGACTTATTCTGAAAGGGAGACGTGTTACCTTCTTAAAGGTCAAGTTAAAGTGTATGGACAAGGCTCATCTAAGTACGTGGAGGTCGATGCTAGTGATTTGGTTGTGTAATTTAGGGTATGAGTTGTACATGGGAGGTGTGATGAAACCATTGATAAACGCCATAATTTCTCATGGAGGAGGCTACATCCCATGCATCTCTAGTCATTCAATTCGGCTCGTCACACCAATCTTTGTGGATGCAAAGCTCGCACTATATTGTGGTGCATGTATAATATGACAAAGGCTGCCATTGAAAACCCCATGTCAAAGAGAGGGAGAGGGAGAGGGGGCTTGGAGAGAGAGGTTCTTGCATGACAATGCAAGAAGCTGCAAGCACATCGCTATGTATGTCCACCTTGCACCTAGCTATGGCTCCACACAGATAGAGAGTAGTTTTTGTTGGCACTCATACTAGGGTGTGCTTCTTGCTTTGTGGGGATTGGCTACGGTTGTTTTGGTCGCGCTCTCAACTCGCTCTCCATAAAATTGAATTAGTGGTTGTAGACGGTGAAGGGGCCACACTTCTTATTTATAAGGGAGGCCATCGTCGTGCCCCTTCGTTTGCACGAGCATGCATCTCATTAGTATTGCCTATGCAGACGTGAGTTCACATTTTATGCTTCACAAGGATTTCATAATCACGTGATCACAGCTTTTTTTTTTTAATAACACGTGTGAACATGTTAGTAACATGTCAACATCTTCTCATGTTCATAGAAATGCCAGTTTGGGGCGACTTGGGAAAAAACCCCGTCGAGTTTTAGAGAATCTCGTTGATCCCCTCGAGCATCTGCTATACCTAGCGATCTGCGTCGGGGCCATCAATTTTACCGGCAAGGTACATATTTCTATATATAAGCAGCCCCATCGAGCCCTTTGGGCTATTGTTCCTAACCATCTGTATGTGTGGGTATGAGTGGGTATGTGTGCTCGTGCCAGCAGCTGCACACAGTCGCAGTGCGGCGCAGCTAGATGTGTGCAGCCCTCTACACGAGGGGTGCATGGGTGTGTAAGGCCATTTTTCAGAATGGTGCTTATCATGGGTCACTTGGTCGGTAACGTGGCTGAGTAGTGTCCTATGATAAGTATGGCACATCGTAGTGGTACTAGTACGGTAATCCGGCAATAATAGTATCTTTATGATGATGTCACCTTTACTTCCCTTTATCAAATGCAAACGTATGATCAGTAACGCGGCTAAGTTATGTTTGTATACAATTCCTACTCCCTTAGATTCGGGAGGCACCTTGTTTTGGTAATGCAGCAAAATGGTGTTGTTCGCTAGTGCATCTTGTATTTTTTACATATTGCAGCATTTGGTCGGTAGCGCGGCCAAAAAATGTTGTAAGATTGTTTGGTTTGCCGGTTACGTGGCTGTATTGTTTTTTATGTGCATGATTCATGTGACACTTGGTCAGTAATGCGGCCTGAGTATTTCTTGGATCATAGTTTACTTTATATTATCTTCCTCTTCAATTTGATGAACCTCTAAAATTTATGACATATCATCTACTCCTTCTATCTCTATCTTCAAAAAATTAAAGATTCACACCATGCAATCTCTCTCTCTCTCTCTCTCTCTCTCTCTCTCTCTCTCTCTCTCTCTCTCTCTCTCTCTCTCTCTCTCTCTCTCTCTCTCTCTCTCTCTCTCTCTCTCTCTCTCTCTCTCTCTCTCTCTCTCTCTCTCTCTCTCTCAACCCTAGCGGTACATCTCTCCATCGCCCTTAGCCTCCCCCTGGGCGAAGGGGTTGCCATGTGGGGGGAGTCAACACAGGGCCCTGCCCTGCCCACGTGCAAGTTCTTTGCCCCTGTAACCTACGCCCTCGATTGGGCTCTGTACACAATTGGTGACATGCAGTGAGTCTCTGCTAGACCCCGTCCTCGAGTCTGCCTACTAGTCTCTGTCTGACCTCATCCTCAACTCTGCCCACGAGTCTCTGCTGGACCTCATCCTCGAGTGTGCCTGCGAGTCTATGCCCGACTAAACTCCATGAACGCTGGCAGTGCTGCTCAAGCCACTTGAGGTAGCCCCCCACTCGGCCCTAGGTATCACTGACCATCTTCCACTGAAGGCAGTTCACACATCTTTTCTACCCTCCAAGTAATCACCATGGCAACTCGGGCCTCATCTCAAGGTAAACCCACCTTTGTCGGGGTCGTGGCAACACCACCAAAGATGGACAGCATCGATCGTTGAAGTCGAAAGACTTCGCAAAGAGAATGAGGAGTTGAAGCAAAGACTTGTCTCCATCGAAGCCTAGCTCACCACAATGGAAGACTGCAAGAAAGAGGAGATGGAACAGATGGAAATCAAGATCAATAGAACAAAGGCATAAGTAGAGACCATCCTCACAAAGGAGGTCAAGACTCAAGTGCAGGATGTCATCTCCCACAAGGTGGAAGATCGTGTGGCGTACACCCTACGTGAACGACAACGCCGAGTGGATGTCGCCCTCAATGTTCGCATTGGTGGGCTTCCAAGTGATTGGAAAGGGGAAGGGGACCTCAAATTCAACGAGTCCTTTGCTCGCATCCAAACAACAATCCACATGGTACAGTGGGAGCCATCAACAATCACCTCCCTTACACACGAACATCGCACCAACCATGCAACAATCCTCACTTTCAAGACCAAGGCGGATCGAATCAAACTCCTTGAGCAGTCGAGGCTTCTCAAGGATGCTACAATTTGGTTTGCAGAAGAAATTACACCAGCCCAACTCAAACAGAAGAAGGCAGAACTCCAGAAGATGCGAGAAGCACGCGCAATAGGGAAATGGGCAGTTTATCGAGGAGGCAAAGCCATTATCCAAGAGTTCCGAACTCCCAAACTGGCTCCCTCCTTACCTACCCCTCCTTAGGTCTTGTTCATTTTATCTTATCTTCTCTTTTCCACCACTCGTTGGACCCTCAGTCCTTAACTGAGATGTATCTAACAACCCTTCACTCATAAGGAGCTCTCTGTAATGTTTTGTTTTTGGTCCCATAGGTCATATCTGACCTCCATGGACGATAATTCAATCTATCTATCTCTCTTATTAAAAACGTGTAAAACAATTGAAAATGCTACATATAATTCACTCTATTTCTCTTTATGAAAATATAAAATAATCCTCAAAAATTTATTCTTTGTTTCTTCAACATTAAATAATTATAAATATAATTCAAAATACTACCTAGATCTCACTCTCTGTCTCTCTCTCTAAAATGTAAATCAAATTAACAATCCCCAAAAAGCTACTCTTTTGTTACTCTATTTTCAAATTTTCAAGATGATATACAATGCAACTTTTTATATCCTCCTCTATGAAAATAAAAAACAAATCCAAACATTACTATTGTCTATCTTTTAAAATTTGAGAAACTACTCTAAATGCTTTCTAATATCCACCCTCTCTCTCTCTCTCTCTCTCTCTCTCTCTCTCTCTCTCTATTGTAGGTGGATAGCAATGTGATGTTTTGCTTGATGTACAATTAATTATCTGATTACTAATGTCTGACAATGTGTCTTTGTTTATCTTTCAAAAGATATGGTTGACATGTTAAGCGTTTATGTTGTAATATTTCTTGAAGTATAATTATTAGTCTAGTTACTGTTGTTTGACTCTCGTTTTAGTGTAAATGGATAGCAATGTGATGTTTTGCTTGATTTACAATTATTTATTTGATTACTAATGTCTGACAATGTGTTTTTGTTTATATTTCAAAATATATGGTCGACATATTAAGCCTTATGTTGTAATATTTCTTGAAGTATAATTTTGGTCTAGTTACTGTTGTTTGACTCTCATTTTAGTGTAAATAGATAGAAATGTGATGTTTTGCTTGATGTACAAATAATTATTTGGTTGTTATTGTTTAACACTCTATTTTTGTTTTTATTTCAAAAGATATGGATGTGTATTAAGTGTTTCGTAGTTTAATAGTTGTAGCTCTCGCTATCTTTGCGACCACCATGTTTTCCATCAACGAGCAAAAAGTCATCTTGTGTGCCCTACGCACAGAAGCAGTCATTATTGTATCGCAAAATGTAGATGAGGCAATAAGGAAAATCAATGAGTCTGATATCCTCATGCGGGACCTCGTTGAGCAGATCTAGGAAAATACATTGCGTCGTCTCCGAAGAGAAGGCAATGCAAAATTGTGTGAAAGACAGAAGCTAGCCGACTAACTAGAACGTGCAATACCTTCCTAGACCATTCTTATGAAATAACTCTTATAATTAGTTTGTCTTCATTGATAGAGGGTTTTAGAACTTGGGAATTTCTCAACCATACTTTTGATGGTTTTCTATAAACTATCACTTATAGTCTTTCCTTCATGATTTGTAGAAGTCTTGATAGTGGTATGCTATTTATTAAAAAAAAATCAATAATGGAAAAGCTCGTAAAAAATGTTAATTTCTCAAAAAAGCTCACCAAAGGAAGCTCGCAAAAAAACCAAACTCACCTACACACACCCATTCAATGTAGTGCTAGACTTCACTAAATATTTGAAGGCATGCATCAACATCATTGATGGGGGACTTCTGCTAAGAGCGCCCAAAAAGCAATTTTTGCTTAATTTTGTATATGAGGCAGACAAAAACCCAGAAAAGGTGGCACAAGCCCAATCTACTACTGAGCAAGAGCGACATAAGCGAAGATGGCTGGCGCTCGAGTTATATGATCCCCTTCTTAAGATGCCTATACTCCAGTAAGCAATGTTTTAGCTATGGGATATTTACTACAAGCGCTATAAGAATTTTGGAAGGCAGCGCAGGAACTATGGATGGACGGGAGTACCCACAAAATATCTACCATGGAAGCTATACATTATAGAGCCAAACACTGGATGTCCCTGCCGAATCGTGAAGAGAGAAAATTAAAAATTGCAAGTGGCAAAGTTTTTTAGATCATTGAAGACTGAACCACCAAGGGCGCAACACCCACTAGTCGAATCCTCTCTATCATTTAATCAGATTCTATAATTGAACATGGTTTTTATATTTCCTTGAAGCAAGACTGATGTGGTCAAGATAATTTCAAATGTGGTTAAGATAATTTGTTTAGTCTCATGTTTGCATCCCATCTTTCAATCTTTGAGGACAATGATCCGTTTGTGTTATGTATTAATCTTTCATTCACTGAGATCCTTATATCATCTATATTTTTGTAGATATGACAAACAAACAAGATAACAAGCACCATGAGTTGGCTAGAAAGGTATATGAATGACTTAAAGCTCTCACACATGGTTTGACTGCTCGCCAAGCAACTAGAAAGGCCTGCAAATTGTCCAAATGGGCAAATCCCAGTCATGCCCAATGGAGTGACATAAACAAACACAAAGGATATGATTAGAGAGATATGGTCTTCCCAGAAGGTGCGATTAAGAAGGGAAAATGGAAGGTGTCAAGGTGCCAAAATAACGACATCAAACTTAACGTCGAGCAAATCTTCCTAGAGGTGTTCAGCTATCCTCTCCATAATGCAGATGCACCGCTCTACTTCACTAAAATTCTTCATATCCATTTTATCTTGGATAGGCTAGTGGACTTCGTGTCCAGAGATGTCATTGTCAGTACCCATGATATATGTGAGGAGACAGGGACATTCACAAGACAAGAGCTTGCTCTTATGGTGGAAGGGGTTGGAATGGAGTTCGGCAAGATCAAGGAAAGCTTGGGGTCAAAGCTCGCAAAGAAAGAGCAAAAAGCAGTGAGACTATCACAAGTGCAGAACCCCCCCCCCCCCCCCCCCCCCCCCCCCCCCCCCAACCACCACCACCACCGCAAGGATTGAAGTGCAACTTAACAAATTTAGTCAGGATATGCAAGGCATGTCTCAACGTCTAAATCCTATTTGCCAAGGCAATCACATCTCCCACTTTTTGATGCATCTCGATTTTGTGGAAGTCTCAAGTATCACTAGCAGTTTCTCCACCAACCAATGTTTCCTATGCTACAAACTCTTCGACAGTTGGAGCGGCCATTATATGTTGCCATGTGGACACTATTACCATCTTATATGCTTCGTGAGACAAATGCAAAATATGTCCACATGTGCATTGTGCGGTGTAACAATTAATGAAGGCCAATATACCATGCTTGGCATGGCCAATGAATACAAACCACCAGGGTCACAAGAGGCAACTCCTAGTGTACTTCAAAATCTATTCCAAGACAAAAACTAATTGTAACCTTTTACTAATATGACATTCTTGTAAAAAATTCAATGAAATGGTTGCTTAATCTTCATTGTCATCATTTTCTAAGATTTTGTCATCTATATCTACAGGCATCATTACATGATATGCATCCATCACACTACTCCACCAAGGTTATTTTTGTAAGGTCTTGCCTCAAGACTTTGATTTTCTCTTTCACTTTTATGTTATGCTCACTCTCCTGGTCATGAAATTCCATACATGTAAATGTAGTTATGACTACATATTTGTTTCAAAGGAGAGGCTCAAAAGTGTAGAAATAAGTGCAAAATCTAGTATGTGCAAGAAGTTTTAACATAAGTGACATGCGAGGTCAAAAGATATCTAATACTCTCTGTCTTTTGAGCATAAATCTCACAAGATGGCGATCAGTATCGACAATAGAGGCAAACCACTTGGCATCGTCACTTTTAAACCAATCTTTTAATACAAGATTCAAACCATGTGTATTGCAACAAGAAGGAAAAACATGCGGGTACCATCACTTCAAGATTTTGCCAGCATTCTTGCAGTTCTTTGCATTGTCCATCACAATTTAGACTACATGTTTAGCACCTACTTCCTCTATCACAGAGGAAATTACATCAGCAATATAAATCCTATACTTAATACAACCATGTGATGCATCATCGAGTAGACCGCTACGTAAGCTTTCTTGCAATGAAGTTTGACGCATAGACACCTTTCCCAGGTCAAAATGACGCTTTAATGAAGATGCACTGGGTATATTGTTGCTTTATAGGTGCACATTGGGATTTGGAGTGCAAGCCGATGATGCTTTCGGAGTTCGTTGATTGGAACCATGATGTTCTGGCATCCCTGAAACATTAGTAGTAGATGTGTAATGTTTCTTTGATTCTTTCTTTTGAATTTCTTCCCTCAGGTGTTTGACAATTGCAGTTGCACTAGGGTGGGTACATGTGCAACCCCGTTTCTTGGATCCACCTAGAAAATGTTCCGTTAGTTGAGGTGCCCCACCAAATTTTGTTTATGGCATAGCTTACACTCCCAATCTATGAATCGATCACCGATGTTAATTGCATATTTCCACTCTATCCCAGGTGCCTTTTTTCTATTTTGAATTTGGGTTCTATCACTAAATCCAACATTTTCTCCATTTCAAATAACCTATTCAAGAAAGCATGGAACGGTGAATAAATAACTAAAGTAACAACAAAGATACTCACGTATTTCAAAAACGCACATCTCTACACAAACGTACACTGATTTTGATAATAATGTAGCCACATAACAATTTAAGACTATTTAAAAAATTTAAGTATTGTGTTTATTATGCTTTAGCAAGAGATCGCTAAATATGATGTTTATTGTTTCTACTTTAACAAAGAATGACATCCATGACAACTCATGCTAACCCCAAAGTATGGCTCAAAGTTTTTAGATTTTGCAATATTTTCCTTTTGAACTTACTTTACAAGTATGGTCAAATATATAGACCTACTTAATCGATAGTTTTGATGTTCTCTAAAATGTCCACATATATTAATATTTGTAGATGTATATATATCAATTTTTATTAAACCTCAAGCATCATAGCATGATAAATGCAACTAAGGTGTAAACCATATAAATGTGTGTTTTCAAATCAAGACTTGAATTTGATAGCATACATACAATGCAGATTGCACACCCAATGAAAGATGTCTTTTGTACCCAATTAATGATTACACCAATCAAACCAAGGATCCATGTTTGCCCAATACTCTAGTATAAGACAATAGACACTTGTTTATTGTGGATCATATCAAATATCAAGAACCAATACTAGCCCCTAAGCAAGACTCTTAGCTCCATCAAATCGTTTATAAAATGTGGGGGGAGCAAGCAACATATAAATTACATGTGCCACTCAAATGCAAACAAGCTCAAGTGACTCCAACTTTGTCCCTAAATTTCCATAGGTATTAGCTACTACGAACCACACTCTGCCCACAATTCAAAGAGCTTAAGACTAGTAGTTCAGTAGCCTTATGCGAGCCTATTAGGAAAGATGGTCGTCCCTAAAATAAGTACAATCTTCCCAAAAGGGCCCTCCCAGCTAACCGAGAGTTCTAAACAAAGGCAATCTTTCCCAAAAAGCTAAAAATGTGCCTTATCATCCGCTCTTTATAGTAATGACATAGCCCGTCGGGAAAACCCCAATACCTGACGGGTCCCACCAGGAATATCTAAATCCCGGAGAGTTTACAGGTAGACCAAGTTTAAGCCGGTAATTGCAAAAGTTGTGTGAATATAGATGCAATCACAACATAAATTATGTTATTAATTAACGTGTTCACACATTTGTGAACATGTTAATGAAATCCCTGATGCTTCACCTAGTTTAGCGTGGAGATGGGAAGCCAAGGCCTGACTCTGCACAACATCAGGTTGCCTTCAATTTGAAACCGACCCCAGTTCAAGAGAGAAAATAGATTTTGAGACTCAAGAGCATGCTCAATTGCAATGGGACAGTGGGAGGGAGCATGCTCAATTGCAATGGGACAGTGGGAGGGAGAGCTTCAAGATATTAAGGTTGGCTGGAAACCCATGTCTGATACATTGTCGCTACAAAGGCACATGCAATTCAAGAAGACTTCCTAAATCTTGCATCATGCTCCTCCCAAGCTCTTCGCAATAGAGCAGCATGTTTTTTCCCCCGGCCTTGATCATGCTTTCTTCTCTCGAGAGCATGCTCAATTGCAATGGGACAGTGGGAGGGAGAGCTTCAAGATATTAAGGTTGGCTGGAAACCCATGTCTAATACATTGTCGCTACAAAGGCACATGCAATTCAAGAAGACTTCCTAAAGCTTGCATCATGCTCCTCCCAAGCTCTTCGCAATAGAGCAGCATGTTTTTTCACCCCACCTTGATCATGCTTTCTTCTCTCGCGTCTAGCCATCGGTCCCTCCAAAGCATCCTTCACACTTTGGTCTTTGGGATCTTGACATGTGAACGGGGTTTTGAAGCACACTCTACGCAAGTTTGGACTATACATTTTCCCTAACCGGTGAAAATAAGGGCAAACTTGAAATTCTCATGGTTTTTAGGTCAAAATTTGAAGCTTTTTTTGGTAATTACACTCAAACTTTTGTAAGTTTCCCGGTTTTCTAAAAGTCAAGCTCAAAATTTAACAGAGATTTGGTAATTTCAACGGTTAAAATACACTGCACCCCGGTTTCTTTTCTAACACTGGTTTGAAGTAGTTGAAGTATCATTTGCAAATCCTACCGCTTGACGCTCTTGTTGAAGGACGTCTTGTAGATACTCCTGGCATCAAAACTTCCAAAAAATTGCCTTGAATACCAAGCATCACCGTTAGCCATGGCTACTCATAAAAAATGTGCACATGGCAAATTCCCAATATGAAGAAACCCTTCGTCTAATTGCATCCTTATCTTATTAAGGCATGCCTTGTGATTTTATCACTTGTTTACATAAAAATCGTGTCATGCCTAAAGATGTAATTTGAATATGATTTTGAGTATGTAAAGTTGATAGTTAGGGCCAAGGCCTTCTAGTTTGTAACTATTCATGTGTTATCTCTAGCCTCTAGTTAACAAAATTTGATCCCATTTCACATTTTAAAGCCTTATGACTAAGGTATTAAAGTAAATTTTTATAAAAGATTTGTACGATTTTTTGACAAGGAACGTACGATGCATTTATTGAGCACTGTGTATTATCCTCTTTCTTCTCAAGTTCATAACTTTCTCAAGAATGGTCTATTTGGAACGTCGTCTATTCCATTGCATTTGTAGGTGAAAGCTCTACACAACATTGTAAGATTCTTGCGATAAATATGTGATTTCTTGTAACTAGTCCCCTTCTTAATTTGCAAGTTTTACACATCTAATTTGCATTATAGACATAGAAGGGTATTATGACAGCATTACTAAGCTATAGAGTGTATTTTGGATCGAAAATAGTTAAGTAAAATCTGCCATGTAAATCATAAGCATGATTTTGATAGGTTTTCAAAAGGGAGATGTGAGGCCATAGGCATGTGTTTATAGTCATTGCCTATACGTTCTACAAGTTTGGTTGCATTTGGATTGTAGACATTTTGGTTAGTTTTTGCTGCTTGACATGCAATTGAGTGTAGCTTTGAGTAGATAAAAATTGAGTGTGCTTTCCAAGAGCTTGACAACCTCTTGTAGCCTCCATGGGTCGATTCAACTCCATCCCATTATATGACATTTACATACATGGTTCTCACTATCCCTACAATAAGATGGCTAGACTTGGCAACCATCAAGCTTACATTTTGGCACTATTGTCAGGGTAAAGGTGACCTAAACTAGGGAAAACATCAGTACTCAGGTATTATTGTCCAAAACTGAGTCAAAAACCATCTTTTCAAATTCGCACAGTTGAGGTGTGTTGACTTCACTTTTCAAAGGCAAGCATGACAATGATGGCAATGCCAGTATTTAGCCAGCTACCTTGGTACCCATGAGGTTCAACAATCATTGTTATAAATGTGACATGATGCTTTGTTTGGCTTAGGAATGCAAAGCCAAAGGCAAAAACAAGAACTCACTAGAGGAGAGAGGGAAAGGCAATCTAGACAAAGATAACTGTGATAAAGAAATTCCACACGTAACAAGAATTTGTAGGCCATATTATCAACTCATTTGAGTAGCTTAAAGGGCCCACAATAACTCATAGATAATTTAGGGATTGACCTAATCTTCAAAATTCATGAATGCTCTGGCACACGCAAAAATACCTCTTCCCCTTTGATAAAGGTAAATTAACGACGTTTCTCATCAGCATACTTTTTATATCAATCATGTGCTTGTTGTCGAACATTTTAATGAGCCAATGTGAGAATTTCATGTGGATTGGAGAAAATTCTTGACCTACTGAAGCTTCTCAGTTGCCAATCCCCATCGTAACTGCTCGTGACCTAGGTTGAAAACCATACACAAGCATGAAAGGACTAAAATGAGTCGTCACATGCTTAGCACTATTGTAAGCAAACCCAAGAATATGAAGATAATCTTCCCAATCCGAATGCTTCTTGCTAATGTATACTTGTAGCATATCCTCTAGGACTTTGTTGGCTTATTTAGTTTGGCCATCCATTTTAGGATGATTTGCAATACTTATATTGAGTTGTGTACCCAATTATGTAAACACATTCCCTAGAAATTTGCTTGGGATCACAATCACTCACAATGTTACTTGAAAACCCATAGAACCTGTACATATTGTCACAAATAACTTAGCTAACTCTAAAGTCTTAATCGTGGCCTTGGTTGGAATAAAGTTGCAAAGTTCAATCAACCGGTCTACGACTACCCATACCGAGTTATGACCTCGTATAGTGGCTGGTAAACGCATCATGAAATCTATAGAGATACTTTCTCATTTACCATTAGGAATCATGGTGGTTGGTAAGTCCACCATGAAATCCATAGAGATACTTTCCCATTTACCATTAGGAATCTCCAATGGATGCAAAAGACCTCCCATTTCCAAGCACTTTGCTTTATTTAGTTGACATTTTTGGTAATGCAAGACGTAGTCTTGAACATAGCCGTGTAAACATGGCGAGTAAAACTGTCGTTGTACTATTGCATAAGTTTTCTTTATTCATGGGTGCCCTGCACTAGGACTATCGTGACATTCATAAAGAATCTGGTGTCGAATGTCCGCGTCTGCCGGTACACAAACTCGTGGAGTAGGTACCCATCATCTCTAGAAAAATTGTTCCATTCTGAAGTTCATCAGTCAAAAGAGGAGAACTGGGTGTGGAGGGTAAAGACACACTACTAGCATTGGAGTGAGAAGGATTCCTCATTTTCACATGGCTTCACACTTTGGAGTATGTATGGTCATGCTCATACTTGCCCTTGAGGGGTTCCAAAAACTCACTTCAAAGTCCAATGAAAAGAAGAGTTGATATCACACATACGACCAATAGCATTAGCTACCACATTGTATTGTCCTTTATGATACCAGAGCTTTGCTTCATACTCCTGAAGAATCTCAGCCCACCTAGCCTTTTGACCCTTTGAATTCATTTGATGTGTAAACCATTTGATTCTTTCATGGTCAAACACTATTGCATAGAGTTCTCTTTCATAAGAAAATTTGTGTTGAATCAAGCTTTTTGCTTTCAAATGCAATTGGTCTTCCCTCTTGCAGAAGGACTGCTCCAATAGCACGGTTACTAGTATCCATTTCTAAAACAAATGGTTTCAAAGGATCCACAATAGCTAAAATAGGAGCCGTAGCTAATGCATCCTTGAGAGCATCAAAACTTTGTTTTTGAACTTCTCCCCATTGCAAGTTTTCCCCTTGTCTTTCAGCTGGTCCGTCATCAGTGAGCAGCAAACTTAATGTGTACTTGATGATGCCCTAACTGCAAGTCTATCTTCGTAAAGATCCCATGGTAATCTTCACACATATGCATACTATCATCTTTTTTATTCACCAACAAGATTGGAGAGGCCCGTGTGAAGAATTGGGTTGTATAAACCCTCTACTGAGATAGCAATCAAGCTGCCTGAGAATGACTCATTCTATAGGATGGTTTACTTACGGGCTTACTACGTGCAACCATGTCTATGCCATATTGCACAACACGTGTCGAAGGTGACCTTGGTGACAAATTAATTGGGAATACATCGTCGTATTCCATTAGTAAATATTTTAACTTATTAGCAACATTTTCTTGTTATGGAGAGAGATAAGTAGCCGTAGTGGGAAGAGAACAGAGAGAAGCAGGTGACATTGAGGAATTGTCATTCAAAACATTATCAACAATTGACTGAATAAGACACAGTAACACAAAAAGAGTTCTTCTATTTCATCTTGACAAGAGAGATTCATAAGATTGACTATACAAATGAGTGGCAAGGAACGAACATCCTTCTCTCCAAACACTAGCACGTGCACTCTATAAGATTTGCACATCAAACTATTGTGCTCATAACTACGTGTAAGTGATGATCCTAGACTATGTAATCACTCCTGACTGTAGACCATATTTGCCCATTCATATTCATCACTTTAAAATTCAAGGATGTGTGATGCCCTTGAATTTTCAACGGTACATCTTTCACTTGAGTATCCCACACTTTGACATCATGGCTGTTAATCATCTCTACTATGTAACAGTGGTGGGAACTCAGAGTCTGTGGTAGCTAACTTAAAGTTTATGGGATTGTGAGAAGCACCATCATCCACCAAGATTTACACCTTGTGACCTCGGATAGACCCATGCATATGCACCATCTCATGTGGACCAAAGGTTAGTTGCCACATTGAGGCCGTATACAACCTTTGTGCAGCGCTTCTGTGTGTGTTACCTCCACATTGGAGAAACGAGAGCAAGACTTAAGAGGCAGTAGTTGCACCAAGTGTACCACTTTCTCCTTACCTTGGGCAAGAAATTTCTCATTGGGACAATTCTTTTTGCCATGTCCACTCCTTAAACATGTAAAATATATTTTTTCCTTTTTAGCCTTCTCAAACTCTTCACTAGAGAGAGGGCCGCTAGACCCCTTTGTCTTCTTGGATGCCTCAGATGCAGCTACTATAAACTTTCTTTTCTTGTGCCCATGTTGTGTACGTGCATTTGCATATGGAGTGTCAAGTATATGAGTGTTATGGAATGCTTTTTCATTGGGATTGTCATGTATATGCGCTTGCATTATGGCCTCCTTGAGCGTCTTGGGGTCATCCTAGGTTTTGACATGCTTCTTAAGCTTTGGTGTCAACCCATGAATAAACCCACACACTTGTTGAAAGGTGTCTAAACCCTCCAGCTTGAGAATCACATCACGATAGTGCAAGATATACTCCAATAGTGTCTTATGTTGACACATAGAGAAGTTGTCCCAAGCATACCAATTTCTGTCCGCTTCATTTGTGGACATAAATTACTTTCTAAGCATAGTCTCAAAGGCTGCCCAAAGATGTGTTATGATGCCCTTCTCCTTGAGAGGACGAGTGAGAGAGACAAAGTGGCTAAAATTATTTGAAAGAAAGGACCAGCAATGAGATAGGAGATGGGGCAAGAAATTCGATTCACTAGTGATGAGGTTGTTTGGTGTAGAGGAGTGAGAGGAGCAGGATCCAGGGACTTGAAATTGCTTCCAACCTCTCACCTCAAGAATCCCACCCTTCCCTAATCTGCCTCATCCCTTAATCATCCCCCTCTTCTATATGAACCGCACATGTTTTCAAAACATGAAAATCCACATTTTTTGTTAGCATCAACAAGGGTACTTAAAACTATAGCCCATTCCCTTTAGGCATGCCAAAAAGAATATGCTACAAAAGAACCTAAAATACAAGACGGTAAAATCAATCTCACTACACTTCTTATCATAAAACTAAACATATACTCAACTTAGATATGATTACCACAGACTCACCTACTTGCATATTATTATGTAATTGTCATATTTTGCTACTAGCTCGACTTTCATTACACCAAATCTCTCCAAATTCCATTGACAAGATTAGCTTTCTCTACAAAAGCTTGTACCCAAATTTGAGGATCAACATTAGGACCTGAGCGCCAACCAAAGAACATTTCGCCTGAGGAACCCAATGAACGGTAGGATCAACATCGTAGTTGACGGACTTGCGACCTAGATGCCTCTTACGTACGTTTTTGGTAAGCATGTCAAAAAACTCCATATCTGTCAGCTCTATATGTGTCTCTAGGGAGCAGACCTACTGTACCTCAGCCTGTACAAATTCTGACAACACCTGTTGTGTCTCACTAGAGCACTACCACTCTATCTGTATCTTTACAGAGTCTACTAGCACACCCTACGAAGCTAAATGCTATGTCTCTTGAGCATGATGGAGATCACTGGCAAAAAAGACATGTCTTGTCTCTCGCTCAAAGCATGCTAGCAACAAAACCGAGACTACATCGTCTCGAACCTCAGACACATGCATAGGATATACCAGGCTGTTGCGGGCTCCTCCTGACAATTACTAGTGAACCGCAATGCATCTGAAAAGACTGCTCTCTAATCAGTACCTGACAACCAAAAGCTACCAACTGTCTCACTGAGATCAATTGAGATCAAGCTTTGTCTCAACGGAGGAACATAGCGCACATGTCGTAGCGTGTATGACGCACCACTGGGCAATGACAAACAAACATCTCCTACACCCTCTATGTCAAACGTTGAACCATTGGCCAAGTGCGCACAACCAAGTCTCCCACTAGAAAATGTGCTAAACCACTCACGACATGGTGTGACGTGGAAAATTGCATTGCTATCTAGTAACAACTGTGGAGAAAGTGTGCTATCCATAGACAAATCTGCAAGAGGTACACTCGAGGCAAGCATGACATCACCGTCATTGGCATACACTGCCACTTGAACTGCCTCTCTAACATCTGTAAAAGCCGTATCCGCACTACACGTACATCTCCGTTGTCGTCTCATACATTTGAAACAACGACATCTAATGTGCCTTGTGTGACCGCAATGCCAACAACGCATGTATCGGCAAGAACGAGACCGCCTTCTCTCAATGTCACACATGCCTGCTGCCATAAGTGAACGACAAAATGGCAACAAAGTGGGAGATCACTCGACCGCTATACAATCATGAAAAGCATGATCAATCGCATCAAAATTGATGCTCACATATGCATAAAACCAACTCTACAATCGGCAAACTCTGCAAGCATAAACTGGGACAAACTGCTCAACCGAGTGTAAGGCACATAACCATATACGCAAGTAGAGAGCAAACTAGCAAAAAACGCATCCCACAAGAGAAACTGCTTGCAAGAGTGGGTACAAGAACACCAAACTGTGTCCAAACTGACAAAACCTGTCAAAATTTGTCAAAGTGAAAGTAAATACTCGATCACTGTCAAAGTGGGAATATATCGACCATTGTACAAGATTGTATAACACTGCAAACTTTTATGGCAAGAAGACGGGGAAAAACGAACGAAATTTCCTTTGCAAAATGAGTCAAAACTCAACTAAAACCGCAAGACAAAAAATTGCAGATAACTGCCAGAGTGGGAGTCAACTCGACCACTAAACCATCACAAAGTAAACTATGAATACGTGCAAACCATGGCGAGAATGAGGGGAAAATCCGGCAGAGTTTCCCCTAGAAATTGAGCAAAAACTCAAAAAATCTCACCAAATAGCATGAAAACTATACACACAATGTCTCAGTAAACATATCCACAAATGGTCTACAGCCAAAAGCTTGACAAACTGGCTCACTCCCGACCGAGCGGCTCTTTGGACGTGTATCTGTCCAAAAACACATGTAAACATGTAAAATTTGCTATCTGCGAGCTACACCTAGCTCAAGTTGTATCCACATAAGCATACATAGCCTGAAACTGCACAAAACCGTGCAAAAAACTACTCTCGAGTGCTCCCCACAAGCTGCGCGGCAACCTGTGAGCAAAACCGTTGAAAACTGGCAACTACTACCTCATCGATCGGTAAACACGCCAATCAGAAAAACCACTCAAGAGTTGTCGTGCTCGAGGGAGAAATCCGCTCTGGAATGGTCTGTCAGAGCCGTATCTATGGGTATGTGCCATCAAAGCCGAATCTGGAGATGACCATCGAAGTCGAAAAGCCGGGGATGGCCGTCTTCTGCCATCGGGTGGAAGTGCCAATGCTATGGCCGCCTGTGCTCAAAGTCGAGAAAACGCTCGATGTCGGCTTCCGTCGCAGGCGAAAGTGCGTTAGTCGAATAGCTGCCTGATCGATGTCGAAATCGATGCGCTAGGACGGCTAATCACCGAGCTCAAGGCCGATCCTGATCCAATGCGAAACGCCGAGAAGAACCTCTAAAGTCGAGCCGCTAAATCAGTGCCGAAAACTGATGCCAATGTCGCCTCCAGCCGTCGGACGAGAGTCTTCGATGCCGAGAAATGCCGAGGAAATGGGCCGATGCCGGGTGATGTCCGGGCTTACTTGCCACCTGTGCCGAACACAATGTGTCTGCTCTCTCTCAATCTCTCTCTCTCTCCAAGCTGCGGGTGTGTTCGCCGATACCAGGTCCGGCCAAAAACCTATCCGCTCTCTCTCTCTCTCTCTCTCTCTCTCTCTCTCTCTCTCTCTCTCTCTCTCTCTCTCTCTCTGGGTGAGAGAGTCGTGGTGTGAGAAAGGGAAGGGCCGCGGTGTCGAGGAGTCGGAGGGGGAGGGGGAGGGGGGTGTCTCTCGCGGGAATGGACTCTTGCACACAATCTCAAATTTTTGTTTTAAAAAACAAAAAATTCAAAAGCTGACGAGCCAGCCTGCCTGCACACTATCGGTATTCTGATGAGCTAGGGAGGGGGAGGGGGAGGGGGAGGGGGTGTGTGTGTGTGTGTGTCCACACCACCACAGAACCAACTCCCAAATTGCTTGCAGCCCTGCTCCAATTGCCAGCACTGCCTCCTCAATCTGCTTGTGTTGCCTTTGACTATGAGCTTGATTGTCTGCAACTCCCAGCCGACCTCTCAAGCTCAATTTCCCCCTCAATTACCAGCGCGAGCTCGACCTGTTGTGGCTCTGTTTGGTCGATTGCCCCCTTCTGCTCGCTCTTTGAGTGCTTGACTCTGTTGACCTGTTGCCCGCCTAATACTCCATGCCTTCGATTGTATTGCAAGCCTTATTGTTGAATTCCCCTTCGATTCAAGCCTTCAAATTCCCACCATGCTCACGAGCACGGGCTCCTGCTTGGTGTTGATACCTGGCTGCTTCGGCTTGCATACACTCTCTCTCCTATGAGCTTCCAACTCACTGCTGGCCTGCCTGATGTTGCTCTAGTGCTCGGATCTACTAAATTCTCCCCCTAGCTTGAAGCCTGCTCGATTCTACAGCTCGATGCTATGTGTGTGTGTGTGTGTGTGTGTGTGTGTGTTGATACACCACATCCCCAAACTTGCAATGCCCGTAAACTCTACCTCCGTTCACTCCTCAATGCTCGATTTCCTGCTGTCTCGATGTTGTGTGTGTGCATCACACCACCAAGCTTCAAGATCTCCTCTTGCTCGATTGCAGATGCTCAAGCTTGTGAGTTCCAAGCTTTTTCAAGAACTCTGTTTTCCTGCTCCGACCTCTGCAGATCTACAATTTCTCCAAGATTCTTCAAGAATCTCCAAGATCTCCCTCCAAGCCAAGAGGGGCTGTGCGCGTCGAGTAGCCGGGAACTATTGACCTCACCCAATCTCTCTGATCCGTGTTGGATCCGCCCCGAATCAATCCGATTCGGTGCCATGAAGCACCGAGCTCCGATCGAGCTCTGCCATCGTCGAGAGATCTTGACCACCACCTAGCCGTAGCTCTGATACCAATTAATGAGTGTGCGTGTGCATGTTTACGTGCGTGTGTGTAGTGCGGTGCATGCGAGGAAGGGAAGAAGCACAAACCGGTGTGGGTGGAGCAACTTCACAAGACTAAAGATGGATAATGGACGTCCGGGCAGGCAAAAGACAGAGCGCCTTTACCCCAACAAAACACACCCCCCCCCCCCCCCCCCCCCCCCCCCCCAAAAAGAAAAAAGAAAAAAGAAAAAAGGTAAAACAAAACTTTTCGTTCAAAATCAACTCCACTAACTTAAATTTGGAAGCAAAAGCATGGCCTTTCCTTTTCACTTTCTCTAAACCCAAGGGATCTTTTAAGATTCCTATTAAAAAGACACGGTACATACTTACTATTTCTTTTTGAGCTAAGAAAGTATATTTATAGCATCAAAAGAATCTCATCCTGCTTATTTCATAAAAACTAGTGTAAGGAATCACTTCATATCTTTCAAAGTAATGATAATTTTAAGTTAAGAAAGAACTCACTCATCAAAAAGTCATCATCACTTTGCATTTAGCAGGAAAAATTAACCTCACCACATAGTCCTTCCTTTGGGGGAGGAGAGAGATGAGTGAGAGAGGAAGGGTAAGACGCACATTTAGTGCTTTAGGATGAAAAGCCGTACAAACGCTCAAGAGAGATCAAAGAACCGATACTTTGAGCATTTAAAATGCTCCATACGAGCTAGGCTTTCTCTCTCTCCCTAGCCTTGTACAACAACTTGATTTCTTTTAGAGAAAGCTATGGGAAAAAAGGAATGTGTGGCTTCTTTTTTAGAGAGTTAAATAACTTTCCAAATTTCCAATCAATGATGAGTCCTCGGGATCGCACAAATCTCATCGACCTTCACATTTCATGGTTGCTCTGGATCATTCAAGATCACAAACAAAGCTTGCCAAAACCACTTCTTCCTTTTCTAACCCAAGAGAAAAACAGAGAACACTTGAAATTTCTCAAATTTTAAGCCAAATTTTTTGTTCTTTACACAAAGCCTATCAGATTTGACCTGTTCTCAAGGCAAATTCAGAATGTAGCCAAGATTTTGCAAATTGAGCCAATTAATTGTTATGACACGCGAGTGTCCACGAGTGGTTTTTGTTTCATGCTTGGCATTTAGTGTATTTCATGGTTAAGCAAGAAGCAACCTACTGTGGCCACTTCCAGTTGTGAGGTTGAGTACAGGACAATCTTCACAGCTATGGTTGAGTGTGTATGGCTCAGACGCCTTATGGATGATTTGGGTGTTGGACAAGACATTGCCAAGATCATCTACACTGACAGTCAAAGCGCATTGGCAATTGCGAGAAACCCAATTTTTCATGCTCGCAAAAAGCACATTGAGGTGCATTACCTCTATGTCAGGGAGAGGCTCTCAATAGGAGAGATTAACTTGGCTTATGTGCCAACACATGACAACCTTGCAGATCTTTTCACAAAGGCATTGTCTCGTGAGAAGTTCAAAGCTTTTCGCAAAGCTTTGGGCTTGCTCCCCTTTGTAGATTGATCATGTCCTTAGGGCATGGCACTTCCCTTTACTCTTCAAGCGAGCCCTCGTTCACCGCATCACTCCCAAGGGCGATTTGTTACCATATACATGTGGTAGTGCTGTGTGTGAACACACTAGGACCGTCGAGGCATTTTTTCCCTCGTTAGGAGGTTTTTTCCCCCGTGCATTGTATATACGCCTATAACTCTAGGGCTATCCATCTTTCCATTGCACACTAAGTAATACACGCTCTGTTGTGGGCCTTGAGCTTCCTTCGTCTTCTCCAAGCTATGTGTGTTTCCCTGCAACCCTAATTCCAACAGTACTTACTACTGCAAGTGGCAATTTTTTCACACTTTTGGATGCTTTGTATGTATCGAGGATCAACGAGAACCTTTTGTCTATATCTGCATTTGCCACACTTGGTCTTGTAGTCAAGTTTATGAATGATAGATGTATTTTGCATTTCTCACTGTGGGTTGTATAAGTTCAATGCTTCCAAAAAAATTGTGGATGATTCAACATGCAGTTAAACAATTTCATTTACAATTTCAAATGCAAAATTTTGGCATGTACATATTGGTCATGCGTATTTTGCCAATATGCTGCATTTGCAAAATTCCGACATGGTTACTCCATTGCCACTTGATTTTCAACTTGTATATAGTGATGTTTGTGGTTTGATGCATACTCTTATCATTTGTACTTCATGATTTTTATTGTTACTCTAGGCATGCATGAGTGTATCAACTTAAGGCAAAGTACAAAGTATTTATGTGCTTCAAGAAATTTTTACTTATGGATAAAAATGTATATGGCTATACTATAGACACCCTATTGCCCGATATAGGAGTATATGCCTAAACAATTTAATGCATCAATGGTGAGTCATAGGATAAAATACCAAAGCTTTGCCACATGTTTTGGCTTGAGACTGTCATGGGTGCTCCTAATGATTAGGCAAGTTTTTGACTAAAGCTTTGTAGCCTATCACTCCTTATGAGGCTTGGCCTTGCAAGATGCCAACGATTGGTCAATTGCATATGTTTTGCTTCTTGGCTTGTGGTTTAGTGCATGAGAGACAATACCAAAAATTGAATGATAAGGCTATGTAATGTATTTTGGCTGGGTATAGTCTAGAAAGCAAAGGTTGCAAGTTGTATTTTCCACAAAAAAATGGATCTTGATTATATGTTTTTGTGGAAGATTCAAATTAGTCCTTGTTAGTGCTAACGAGGCACGCAAATGTGTAGCCTATGTAGGTTTAAAATGATGTTATAGATCGACCATCTTTTAATGCAAATTAACAAGATATAATTGATTAGGATAGGGTTGAAAATGACCAGGGTAGAGTTTGCCAAGATGGCTAGTGCAAACCTTGCGTGATAGCAAATTGGGTGCACTTTTGTCTAATCTTCCTCGCTCATGTTCTCAACATGCCTTTATGCATCAAATTGTTATGTTTTGACCTTGTCTAGTATGTGTGATGATCCAAAAACCTTTTTTTTGTGTGGTGAAATTCAACATTGGAATTTGTGGCTTCCATGCAATCTGACCATGATGTTATCATGAAGAATGGCACATTGTCTTTGTGTGACTTATCTCTAGGAAAAAAATTCATCGATACTAAGTGGATTTTCAAGTTAAAATGTAAGCTTGATGGTAGTGGTGATTACTATAAGGCTATGCTTGTGGGAAAAGGGTAGGCTCAAGAGAAGGACATTGATGTTCATGAGACTTTTGCTCCCACTTGTTGAATGACTACCATTAATAGCATTTACACATTGGTAGCCCATCTGGTTGGAACATGCACCGATTGGACATAAAAAACGTGTTTTTGAATGGGGATTTGAACCCAGCAGCGTATGTAGTGTAGCCTCATGGCTTCATTCAAAAAGGGCAGAAAAACAAAGTGTGTCGACTTAAGAAGGCTTTATATGGTTTGAAGCAAGCTCCATGTTCTTGAGATGCTAGACGCTCATTAGACCAAATGAGAGAGAGACATATTGTTGATTTTAAGGACAATTTTTGAATTCCTATCTTGACTTGTCATATTTAGGGATTTTGCATCATTATTTGGGCATATAGTTTGAGCAAGTTGATGGAGGCATTGATTTTTGTTAGGCAAAGTACATTGAGACATTGTTGTCTAGATTTGGTCTTGAAGATTGCAAGCCTATTGCTACTCCTCTAAAGACTCATTTGAATACTCTTCATGATACTGGAGACTACTTCTCTATCAATGGGTTGTTGGTTGCATGATTTATGTATGCATTACAAGGCTAGGTGTTTAGTATGAAGTCTTGCATGTGATCATAGCTATGCATAGCCCATGATCTATGCATTGAAATACAATTAAGTGGATCTTTCATTACTTGATTGACACTATACTTCTCAGGTTGTTTTATCCCAAGGGGAGATCATTGCCGCCAAATTACATGCTTTCTCAAACTCAAATTGGGCTAGTTGCTATGATATATGAGTGTCCACTAGTGATTTTTGATTCATGCTCAAGAGTTCATGCAGATCTTGGTTGAGCAAGAAGAGGTCTACAATGGCCTTTACATGTTGTGACAATGAGTATAGGGTAGCGTTCATGGCTATTGAGTGGATTTGGCTCAGAGGCCTTTTGCCTGACTTTAGCGTTCGTCACCATGTTCTTCCTTGACAATTGGAGTGCTTTGGCAGTTGCAAGGAACTCAGTGCTCCATGCTTGCATAAAGCACATCTGAATATAGTATCACTATGTCAAACAGAGACCCCCTCCATGAGAAGGAAACTTTGCTTATGTGCATGAAGCACAACCCTCTCGACCTTCTCACAAAAGCTCTACCTTGTGAGAAGTTCGAAGCTTTTTGCAAAGCTTTGGGCTTACTCCCTTTGTGGACTAGTCTAATAAGGTGTCACTTCCCCATACATGAGTGCCTACTCACATTCAATGCATCACTCTCAGAGAGGGATTTTTTGCCATACTATGGTAATCATGTGTCTTAACACATGTCGGATAGTTGAGGCTTTTTCTTTCCCTTGTTAAGAGGGTTTCCCCCCCTAGCTTGTATATACGCGCATCACTCTAGGGCAAGCCTTACCTTTGTATTAGCACAATGGGTAATACTACTTCCTTTATTGTGTGCTCTTGAGCTTCTCCTTCATCTTATCCATCTTTGCGTTCAAGGTTGCATTTCGTATTCCAAAAGCATCAATAACAATCAAAAGGAGGTCTAGAAAAATCAAGCAAATGAAGGTCGGCTGCATGTATAAGAGTGTGTTTATCAAAAACCTTTTATTGGTTTCCAACCCAATGAGAAGTAGGTTTCTTTTTCAAAAAAAAATCATGAGAAGAACTAAAATCAAGGATAAATTTTTAACATTTCATGCAGTAGTTAGACAACCTCCAATAGTAGAAACCTTTTAAGGTTCAACCTTTATGACATTAGTGGAGACTATGTGGCCAAGAGATTTAATTTTGTTTTCAAAGAACAAACTTTTATGAGGATTTACATACAAATGGTTCTAAAACAGTTTTTTTAAGCCAAATTTTTTAAAAAATGTTTTTATGTTTTTCATGCAATTTTCTAAAAAGTACAATATCATCAAAAAATGCAATCAGATAATTTTGATTAATGAAGATTCACTAAACCCTCGATTAAAAGTAGAAAATGTATTTGCGAGACTGTAAGGAATCAAAACGCAGAATAAGGAATTGATAGTGACCACTTTGAGTACAAAACGTTGTCTTACAAATGTCAAATGCATGCAATCGTATTTAATGACAGCAGGAATTTAAATCAATTTGATTGAACTAAAAGTTTGTATCAAACCTTTGTCAAGTAGTTCATTGACTCGGTTTTAGACTACTAAGAATAAGGTAAATCCTATGTTCCACGGGTATAGAAAAGGGAAATGTGAAGGGTACTCTAAGGGAAAACAATTCAAATTCTATGAAAGATACTAGTGATATATGTACCAGTCTGCAAAGAAAAAGACTCTTCGCCCTTCTTAATAAATCAAATATCTTTTCCTACAATTGCATAAATTATTGGAAACATTCTTAGTGATTTAGTACTAGAGAGTGTGAATAATTTCTAATCATTTTTAAAATCACTCTATGAGGAGTAAACAATAACATGATTGCATTGATGACAAAAAGGCATACATAGAATGGTATCTATGGAATGCAAAATTCATTGTTTCTTTATATTCCTCTTTTTGCACTTCTAGGTTCTCAGTCCTTGTATTCCATTATATCTTGTGTCATGAAATGTAGCTTCAACAATATATGAAGATAAAAGAGTATTAAATTCTAGTTTATGAATGAGCCATTGAGGAAAGAAAAAGAGAACTTACATCATCTTGTAAAATACCAATTTCATTGGCATTGATAAAACCATGCATATGGACTAAAGTGTTTCAATATATTATGATTTCGTGGATTGTCAATGTTGATTTCATTGAGCAGAGGGTCTTTAGTCCAATCTTGATGCTCATCCTTATCCACGCTTGCATGATATATTTCACCACAACAATAAGAAATCTAACATTGGGGATATCCTTCGTCACAAGTGGCTTGATACAGCAATTGGGAGCAATATGTCCACAACCCTTTTAATCTTTAAACTAATAGGATGGTTTCTTGTGCACATAATTGTGTTTAGGTTAAGGATCTCCATTTACATTGACAAGGGTAGACATATTATCTGCATCAAATACGCTAGTAGAGGGACAAGTGAGTGCACGTGGTGAATTGGATTACTTGTTTCTATTGAAATAACTCAAGCGTCGGGGTTGTTGTTGAAATGAATGTAGTGAGCAAAAAAATTGGTCTTATAGAGCCTTGTAGTTGTTCTATAAGAAATTGAATCATCATGAAAAGACATAGTTGCTCCATATAAAGATGTGATTCTTGTAATAGCACATTACTTGCAAAGAACATACCAGTGAGAATACATGACAATTATGGTGCACTTGCAAGTAGCACAAGATGTTGATCATGAGCTTCCAATTAGATATGCCATTTATTGAATTGAATCTTTGAACACCATGTCCACTGACATGGCCATGATAAAAGAAAAGCAACAAAGAAGATGATAGTCTGCGTGCAAGTCATAATAAACTAAATGCCCTTGAGAACTTTTGCATGAGGTAAGATAATTTTATCAACATCCATCCATGGCTAAAGTGGTAGAAACATCAAATTACTTAAAATTGAAATTTAATGAGAGATGAGTCTCCACTCCCAGTAGAAGAGTACTGTCAACTCGGTTGCTCCAACAGATAGCTCTTTGAAGGATACCAATCCTGCCCTTAGAGGCAAATAAGAAATCACCTACAATTTGGTGGAAAAAATAGTACTTATATGTGAAAGTGGTGAAAGCAATGGGACTATCAGTGAAGGATGTGACTGGAAACACTGATCCTTGGGTCCAAATTACAATTGCATTCACATAGCCATTGTTCCAAAAAGTCTCAATCCAAAATGGTTCTCATTTGCATGTCCACAAACCCATAGTATGAAATGAAGACCTGGCAAATAAATATGTTTTCTTGGGTGTGATTTGTTTTGACCTTTAGGAAATCCTTGTGAGAGTGAGCAATGTGATGTGATTGAAGATAAATTATTATGGCAAGGCTACTGAAAAGCAGCAGCAAAGGGCACTCAACTCAGTTAGAAGGTAATAAAGAGCTACACAAGCATCAAAAATAAAAAATATAGATAAATAAATATGTAGAGAGAGGCCTTCCCTTTGCATCTAGTATAAATAGCCTGGAGCTTCATTGGTACAATCATGCTCGACACCATATCCTTCTATGCATTCTAAGGGATGACAAAGGCCTTCCCTTCCATCCAATTAAATTTGGCAACATATCCTTCTATGAGCTCTAAGGGATGACAAAGGCCTTCCCTTCCATCCACTTAAAATTGGCCGCATTTGAGAAAGGCATTCCCTTCGCATGGAGTTAAAATGCAAAAAATAATAGGAGCAGTGAAATATAGACATCTTAACAATATAGACAACAAGAGCACAAACTTCATGACGAGAAGTGAGTGGGAGGTAATGGATTTTAGAAAACTTGAAGGTAATGAATTCCTCTAGATGCATTGCATAACCCAAAAAAAGTCACTCTCCTTATACTAGAGGAGAAGCATATTGTAACCCTTCACCATTGGAGGAGGAAACAAGTATATAGGGGAAGGGCATGCTACCTACGATTTATGATAATTGGGTGAGGACCGTGCCGTAGTTTTCTTTGATGATGGATTAGCAAGCCACTTAAATTGTTTACTCATTGCATCAATATACATTTTGTACGAAACTAAAGCCTTTTCAAATTGCAACTAACCAAAAAAAGTGGCCATAGACATTAGGGGCAACATGCATGTGCACATTATTGAGGGGTTTTGCAGCTTAGCTGAAAGAGTGTTTGTCTCTTAAGGTGTGGGTTCAAATTGCTATCTCCAAGGCTACCTTAGGTTGGGTGACTCCGCTAGCATCAAAGCTCTACTTCCACTTTTCACCTTGCCGAGGGCGTCCATGTATGGAGGTCACACACATGAATGCTTTCTTTCTCCTATGCTATCATGATTAGAATCTATCGATTGGTTGGAAGCATCTTTCCAATCTCATGGGCGGGGTAAGTAGCTTGGAACAGTTATGTCTATCTTGTGCTGTGAGTCAGCTTGCCATGAGAGGTGGGTGTGCAGGAGGAAAACTCATGGGCTAGGAAAAAGTTGACCTAAGCTAGAGAACCTAACGCAACCTAAATTTACCAAATGATATTAGGAGGGGGTCCGATCCCATTGCCGTCAAAGCTCGGTGAGTTGATCAGCTGATATCACCGATTATATAATACTGAAGTTTTCCTTCCTATCGCTTGGTGTGTCAACAGTGTGTCATGTTTCAACATGCTGTTCGAATGGGCCATGTTCCCATTTTTAGCTTTTTGGATGCTTATTGAAAGAAGATAGATAAAAGCAGATTAGTGTGAGAGGAGAGAGAATCAAGAGGCGGCCGTTGAAATCGCCTCTCCTCACACGCGCACACGCAGTGCCTTCTCGTCTCCGTGCGAATTCTCTCTCCTCTCGATACTCTTCACGCAGAAGGTTTTCACTCTTTTACAGGAAGGGTTCCTTTCGTCAAGCAGCTATTCCCCGAACACATCCACGCGAGGCATCAAACTTATCAAGCAAACGTTGCCCACAGAGGAGGAGAGAAGTTCTTCCTGTTTTCTGGCACTCGCAAATAGTCTGGGGTTTTTTCTTGTTTTCGAGTCTGCGGTTTTTCTAGGGTTTGATGGACCCTGCTGCGCTGGATGATATTATACATCGCCTTTTGGAAGTACGGGATGCACGGCCCGGTAAGCAGGTTCAGCTATCTGAAGCTGAGATCCGACAGCTTTGCAACACATCCAAGGCCATATTCATGCAACAGCCCAACCTGCTTGAGCTTGAAGCCCCCATTAAGATCTGTGGTAAGGACTTCTTACAAGAGATATAGAACCGTGCTTTGTTTTTACACTTACTTGATGGCATGCAGTATGTTGCTCCCATTTACTCACATTGTAAGGTTCGGCCTTTGTCAATTAAGCGGTCATGATGGTTTTGTTTGAAATGGTTCATTCCTGGGCACACATTGCGAAGCTTATGAGATTTTGTGTCGGTCTTTGGAAGTGCAGTATGTTATGGTACAATTTTAAATAGCTATGCACCATTCCCTTTATCTATGTGTTTGAGTTTCCACTTTTATGAATCAAGGACAAGGATCTTTACATATATAGAGGTTCTGCTTTTTGAGCTGTTTGAGCTCTTACAGAGGCTCATTTCAAGAGAGAGATCTCTCTACTACTGGCACTTGAATATGCAGGTAGTACTACTGTGGATTTGGAAATTATTTGTGTGTTGCTATAACTATGGTGAGCACGAGAATTTCTTTTTATTATTTCCTCATTGTCAATTGCTTTGCTCCTCCATTGCTCAACTATTTCACTCGTTTCACACATTTTTCGTTGTTTTATCTCATCTCATCTTTTGAATGTGTGGGCTATTTTCAAAAGGCATTCATTGAGATTCGTTTTGTAGAGCAATACAGTTGTTTGATTAGTGGTACATATCATTCTTTTTGTGTGCTGTAGGTGACATTCATGGTCAGTATTCTGATCTGTTGCGGCTTTTTGAGTATGGGGGATTTCCACCAGAGGCGAATTATCTCTTTTTAGGAGATTATGTGGACAGGGGCAAACAGAGTCTTGAAACTATCTGTCTCCTGCTAGCTTACAAAGTCAAATATCCAGAGAATTTCTTTCTTCTAAGAGGCAATCATGAGTGTGCTTCCATCAATCGCATATATGGCTTTTATGATGAATGCAAGAGGAGGTTCAACATCAGGTTGTGGAAGACCTTTACAGATTGCTTCAATTGTCTCCCCGTGGCAGCCTTGATAGATGAAAAGATTCTTTGCATGCATGGTGGGCTCTCTCCTGAACTACAGAACCTGGATCAGATTCGATCCATACATCGTCCAACAGATGTACCTGATCAAGGGTTGCTGTGCGATCTCCTGTGGGCGGATCCTGAAAAAGAGCTATCTGGCTGGGGGGAGAATGATAGAGGTGTTTCTTTCACATTTGGGGCAGACAAGGTCAATGAGTTCCTACAAAAACATGACCTTGATTTGATCTGTCGAGCTCATCAGGTTAGTCTGATTTGTTGCATTTGTAGCTGCAATCGAAGAGATTGATAATGAGCTCACCTGTCTTTTTATGGGCAGGTTGTAGAGGATGGTTATGAATTTTTTGCAGACAGACAGCTTGTGACTATTTTTTCAGCCCCAAATTACTGTGGGGAGTTCGATAATGCAGGAGCGATGATGAGTGTTGATGAGACCCTTATGTGTTCGTTTCAAATCTTGAAGCCTGCAGACAAGAAACCGAAATTCTCTTACAACTCCGTGAACTCCGCTAAACCTGGAACGCCACCTCGTGGTGCTAGGGTACCACTCTGTCTCCTTAGTCTGGGGTTGCTTGCATGAAACCTGTTTCCAGATTTTCTTGGCTGTTTATGCTCAAGAGAGATTGCTGGCTTGTGTGTGTGTATAACTGTAAATAGGTGGCTAGAAGTGTATATGTTGGAAATGTGAGGGACTGACTGAAAAGCAAGAAATAGTTTTGGTGTTTTGTAATGTATATATTGAGAATTACCTCTTGTGATTCATCTAGTGGTACCTCCTATGTACAAGAGCAGTCACAAGAGGAGAGTTACACGTAAAGATGCAAGCACATGAATAAAGATGGATGCTAAGAAGCTTTGAAGAAAAGTCGGATGTTTTTGAGTGCTTTCTAGGAAAGCAAATGCTTTTCCGGAAGGGAGTATGTTTGCATTGCATCCATGCATGAGATTGCATCCAGGGACGGGTGGGGAGTGTTGTGTAAGCATTGATTTTCAGCTCATAATTTTTGATGGAGTTTTGAACATGTTCACACCATGTTTAAAATTGTCCGGCTTCCCACTTAATCAATTGGATGCAACCATTGCAGCCCAAAGTTGTCGGGCTTTCCACTTAATCAATTGGATGCAATCATTGCAGCCCACTATTAAAAAAGGCTCAAAAACCAAGGCGTCCCCATCTCTGGCTATGTTGGGCTGAAATTGAATCCCCTCTCTTGGCTTGGAGTGCACCCCGAGACAATCCTATTCTCAGCCTCACCTCTAGAACAAGCAAGGCGCCCCCTTACTCCGACTATTCTTGGTCGCCTGCTACACCTATAAAAAGAAGGCAAGCCCCCTTGTTTGCTTAGTCTTTTGGAGCGTTGTGAGAAGAGGAAATTCTACCTCTACGGACCAGCAAGTTCTCACGACAAGTTTGCGAATGGAGGTTGCTTTCTGTGTTGGGAGCATTAGATGATGAGTTATACACGAGTTTTGCTACTGTGTCTGGAGAGAAGCCTTTTTGCTTTATTTTAGGCAAGGGTTCAGAGAGAGAGGAAAAGCCTCTTTTGCTTAATTTTTCAAAGCTTTTGATTTTCAGCTTTTGGGACAGCTTTTGAAGCTTTTGGGGCTCTGCTTTTAGTAACCCATGTAATCTTCAAATAAGTGGGTTGGCCTCTCACAACTTAGAGCATCTGGACGCAGAGTCTGAGTGTGAGCGGCTGCCTGCACTCTTGTACTTTGAACACAGATTGATACAAAAAGAAATACAGAAAGGGGCGCCAGTCTTCGGGGCCAATATCTCTAGGCACGGAACTCCGCCGGGCCAGTGTCGAATCAATTGTGAACTGTGAACTGTTTGAAGCAATTATTTGTGATCTCGTGTCTCGACTTGAGAGTGTCCAAGTCTGTTACAGTGGTATCAGAGCACGGCCGATTTCTCTTCTATTGGAAATTCGATCCCTTTTTTTTTTCCGCGGCACTTATGGCTTCAGGCAAAGATTAGTCGACTCCCTGTGCATCCCGAGATGCGAGAAGGGATCACAACGAAGATTCACGCGAGGAGTATGGCCCGCCTCAACCTACTTAGGCAGAGTGTCAAGAGATGGAGCGTCGACAATTGATCGGCGATGCAACAAAGATGATGCTCAATTTTGCAAAGGACCCGAAATTGGCAAAATATATGAGCCAGACTTCTTTAGACCAGGTGTATACGCAGTGGCAAAAGACCACAAAACCACCCCGCAAACCCGCTCTCAAGAACTAGAGTGCTTCGTTAGCCGCCGCAGAGTCCGAGGGTAAGAGAAAACAAGAAGACAAAAACTTGAGAGAGAGAGAGAGAGAGAGAGAGAGAGAGAGAGAGAGAGAGAGAGAGAGAGAGAGAGAGAGAGAGAGAGAGAGAGAGAGAGAGATGTATATTTTTTATTATCTCCACATAGGTCTCCAACTATCATGGGCAAGCAGAGTCATGATAATATTGTTAGGAAGGGGCTATTACAAAAAGTTGTCGTTCTTGGCAATGCTTTGGTTGACATGTATGCCAAGTGTGGTGTACTTTTTAAGCCCATGTCGACATCTTCTGTATAGCCACATGCCTTCAAGATGCACGCTTATTTGATTGCATCTGGAGAGAGGCCCTCGCTTTGCATTGGACATAAGTATATATGGCTGCATTTGGAGAGATACACATTCTTTGCATTTGCTGCAAACATTGTAAATCTTTCTGGCACTTCTCTTATTGCACATATCACGCAATTAGTGAATTCCAAGAGGCGACATCCCGGACAGAGCACTTTTTGTGCTTTCTCAAGCGCTCCACATTTGGCATACATATCGATCAAGGTAGTGCCAAGCACGACATATCGGCATCTTGTGTACATCCACATGCCTTCAAGATGCACGCTTATGTGACTGCATCTGGAGAGAGGCACTCGCATCGTATTTGTTGAAAACAGGCTAGAGCTTTCTGGCCTTGCCATAGGGGGAAACCTTGCAATGAGTGCATTCCAAGAGTCCACACTCCGGACAAGAAGCTCCTCAAGCAAATATTGCGTAGAGCCACATGCCTTCAAGACAGAAGTATATGTGGCTGAATTTGGAGAGTAGACGTGCTTTGCATCCCGCAATCGATGCATTCCAAGAGGTGACGTTCCGGATAGAGCAATTTTTGTGCTTTCCCAAGTGCTCGACATTTGGCTTACATATCGAGCAAGGTAGTGCCAATCACAACATATTGGCATCTTGCGTACAACCAAATGCCTTCAAGATGCATGCTTATGTGATTGCATCTGGAGAGAGGCCGTCCCTTTGCATTTGCTGAAAACAGACTAAAGCTTTTTTGTCGTGCCATAGGAGCAAATCTTGCAATTAGTGCATTTCAAGAGTCCACACTCCGGACAAGACGCTCCTTGTGCAATTGCGTAGAGCCACATGCCTTCAAGATGTAAGCATAGCCTGCAATACAAAATTATATATGGCTGAATTTGGAGAGATACACGTGCTTTGCATCCCGCAAGTAGTGCATTCTAAGAGGCGACATTCCACACAAAGCACTTTTTGTGCTTTCTCAAGCGCTCGACATTTGGCATACGTATTGACCAAGGTAGTGCCAAGCATGACATATCTGCATCTTGCTTACAGTCACATGTCTTCAAGATGCACGCTTATGTGATTGCATCTAGAGAGAGGCCCTCGCTTCGCATTTGCTAAAAACAGACTAGAGCTTTCTGGCCCTACTATAGGGGGAAATCTTTCAATCAGTGCAATCCAACAGTCCACACTCTGAACAGGACTCTCCTTGAGCAATTGTGTGGAGCCATGTGCCTTCAAGATGTAAGCATAGCCTGCAAGACAAAATTATATATGGCTGGAGGGATACACGTGCTTTGCATCGGCTAGAAACATTTGTAAAGCTTTGTGGCACTCTTCTTGTTGCACATATCCCGCAATCAATGCATTTCAAGAGGCAACATTTCGGACAAAGCACTTTTTGTGCTTGCTCAAGCGCTCCACATTTGGCATACATATCGACTAAGGTAGTGCCAAGCATGACATAACGGCATCTGGCGTATATCCACATGCCTTCAACATGCATGCTTATGTGATTGCATATGGAGAGAGGCCCTTGCTTCGCATTTGTTAAAAACGGACTAGAGCTTTTTGGCCCTGCTATAGGGGAAAATCTTGCAATCATTGCATTCTAAGAGTCCACACTCCGGATAGGAAGCTCCTCGAGCAACTGCATAGAGCCCCATGCCTTCAAGATGTAAGCATAGCCTACAAGACAAAAGTATATATGGCTAAATTTGGAGAGATACACGTTCTTTACATCCTCTAGGAACATGGTAAAGCTTTTTGGCATTGCTCTTGTTGCACATATCCCACAATCAGTGCATTCCAAGAGGCAACATTATGGACAGAGCACTTTTTGTGCTTTCTCAAGTGCTCCCCATTTGGCATACATATTGACCAAGGTAGTGCCAAGCATGGTATGTATTTTCTGACTAACAGTATAATTGTGAAATTATGTGTCTATATTGACATCTGATGTTGCCTGATGGAGAAAACAATCAATGAGTTGCACATGCCTTCAAGATGTAAGCATAGCATTCAAGACAAAAATATATGTGACTGAATTTGGGGATACACCTGCTTTGCATCCGTTGGAAATATTGTAGAGCTTTCTGGCGAAGGCTGAAGTTGCACTAGCGAAGCTTTGATATGGAAGAGCTTTTTGGACCTGCTCTTGTTGCGCACATCTTCAATCAATGCATTCCAAGAAGCAACATGAAGCTCCTTAATCAATTTTTGTGCTTCAAGCGCACCACATTTGGCATACATATCAATCAAGTCAGTGCCAAGAACGACATCTTTTTTCAATAGCCTCTAACCAACAATATAATTGTGAACTTTTTTGTCTATATCAGTATCTTGCGTAGAGCCACTTGCCTTCAAGATGCATACATAGGTGGTTGCATTTGTTGAAAAAAGACTAGAGCTTTCTCTTGTGGCAAATCATGCAATCTGTGCATTCCAAGAGTCCATAGTCTGGATAGGCAGCTGAAAACAACCTAGAGCTTTTTGGCCCTGCTGCAGTTGTGCATGTCCCACGACGAGTGCATTCCAAGAGTCCACACCCCGGGCAGGACGCTCCTTAAGCACTCGCGTAGAGCCACATGCCTTCAAGGTCTAAGCATAGCCTTCAACACGAAAGTATAGGTGATTGAATTGGGAGAGATGCACTTGTTTTGTATTCACTGAAAATAGCCTAGAGCTTTCTTGCCCTGCTCTTGTTATACGCATATCCCGCAATTAATGCAAGTGGCGACATTCCGCGCACAAGAAGTCCTCAAGCACTTTTTGTGCTATTGTATAGGAAAGAGAGGCAACATGTGTGTATAGGAAGGTGCAATCCAAGAATGTGGAAAAGGCGTGAGTTTGCTGGAATTGTCTCCATAAACTCCACCCACTTCTGAGCAAGCCAATGAAATGTCTTGATGAAGAGTAAAAAAGTCACCATAGCCACAAAGGGCACATTGAATTCGTCTCTGAAGATGATCATGGCAAAGAGGATCTCCATAAGCTCGCGCCAAAATTGTTCATTGAGTCGCTCAACTTTAGCTTCCTTGAGGCGACCAAGAAAGAGGAGATTCAAAGCAGCACACATGAGGACGAGGGCCATGTTGGAGAGGAGAACAAGGCTGATCTCAGAGGTAGCATTCAAAAACTTCAAAGTGCTCGCTCAAGCAGCTCAACCAGGCAGTGCTCCTGCCATGCAAGTTTTGTAGTTTTGATCAGTAATATTAAGGCTCGCTTCAGGTTGCCTGGAGCCTATGGGAGATGCTAAAGCGATTGAGCGCAAGAGACGAGCTGTGGAGCCGACGAGCTGCGCGAGTACCTGCGATTGAAAAATCGAGGCTCGTTAAAAATAACAAGGGGCCGGACACGTGGGTTAACAAGAGGGCACCATTGCGATTTTGCCCTCTACGCTAACGAAGTAAAGAGCCCAAGTTCCTCGTGAACTTAAGAACCCACAAGAACCTACGACTTCAGAATGATCATCACTCGAAGCGGAATGGAGAATGGATACTTCGCTTGGAAGTGATGAGCATGAGAGAGGCGAAGAAGAATTTTCCCCACTAGGAGGTTTTTCTGACCCTTCCCCATCTCTGACACCGATTGCACTAACTCCTAAGGAGGCTTTCGACAAGAGGATGATTGACAAGAAGTTAGCAGACAAAGCAAGAGATGCCGAACGAAAAGCAGAAATAGAGCATGACTACGAAGAAAAGATGGCAGCCATAGAGCATTAGTCCCAAGAAAGAATGGCAGCCATAGCGCGTGAGAGCGAGCAAGCACGCTTGGAAGCCAAAGCAAGAGAAGCAGAAATGGATCGCAGACACGCAAAAGACAAAGCAGAAAGAAAAGCAATACAAGAACAGAGCGACCGACAAAACACAGAGTTTTGGCGACTCTATTCTCAAGTTCAGGCACAGATGCAAGAGATTTGGGGAAAGGAGACTCTCTCAGTCTCTTCTTCTCCAATGCATGATACACAAGATTTGCATGATTGTGTGAAGCATGATGATGATTTGAAGCACAATGATAAGCATGATGATTTGGATGCCAACGAGTCGCATAATGATTTGGATGACAATGACAAGCATGATGATTTGCATGATCAAGATGTGATTTCTCACAAGCATGATGATTTGCATGATCAAGATGGGATTTCTCACAAACATGATGAATTGCATGAAGAGGATGTGATTGTTCACAAGGATGATGTGTTAGTGGATGCTTTTCCTAGCGAAACTAACCTCGTAGAAGATTTGATCAATCACGAAGATCCGATCTTGGCTTTTGAGTCGAGCTCTAAAGAATTCCCACAGGACGATTCGATCATTCAGGAAGAATCGATCTTGGCTTTCGAGTCGAGGTCCACAGATCCCCCACAAGAAGATTCAATAGATCCCGAAGAAGCGACCTTGGCTCTCGAGCCTTGGTCCAAAGAACTCTCACAGGAAGTATTATGTGTTCGCATGATTGGTACGCACGCATTGTTCGAGTGTTTCATTCGTGAAGGTTTCCTGTATTTTAGTCAGCATCGTTATGTGATCCCTTTTCCTAGGCATGACATATTGTATGTTGAGCATGTTTCTCTCATGGATGAGCACGAATGTATGCGGATTGTTCATGAAAAGTTGAAAAGTTTGTATGTCAGGAAGTCACATTCCATGTCTCTTCCTTGGCATGACACAGTTTCCGAAAGAGCACATGATAGTATGAGCACCAAGCATGGGCATTTCCATTGTGATTTGCCACAGTTTATTGATTTCGATCAAACAGAAAAGATTCGAGCGCATTGTTTGTATATGTTTGATGAACAGGTTGTCACTCCGTCTATTTGTTCATCTACATTGCATGCACAGTCTTTAGAGAAGACACGATTTTTTTCCTTCACTTTACATGGAATGGGTATGTTCATCGTTTTGTGTTGGAGATGGTTTCAGGAATTTTCAGCCATGGAGATTCTTGAAGACGAAATAAGCAGGACTCTCGACGAAGTTGAAGCAAGAAAGGAGATTCAGAAGACTGTGTCGCTTTCGGCGCGGCCCAAAAAAGCAAGCGTTGCAGACCTTTATGAAGTTCAAGTACCGCTCGACCCACACAGCAGAGTGGGCCGGCGAAGAGTCTCTTCCAGGATTCCGGATGTTGTTGGCGATCTCCCTCGACGCTATACAGTTCGGTACCAGTACCTCACTTTGAAAAGAAGGGGATGTCACGTGACACATCCCAACCCTATGTGTCCGTGGACAAGCTATACCACAGCAGGGTTCATTCAGTCCAGTCAAGTTAGATTAGCAGTGATCTGGCACTTTTGTGAGTCTATTCGTAGACCGTGCATACCCAATCACTTAGCATAGATGCATATCCTCCGGTTGCACACAGCATGATCATCGGAATTCCCATCAGAATCCATTAGCATCAGTTAGGAGAATTTTCCAGTGCATTTAGCCTATTTTCCTATTTATTGGTATTTTCACTTATTATTTTTAAGTGACTTTCCTACAAAAGTAGGTAGGGCAATTTTGCTAAGTTAATATATAAGCAAACCTCAGTTAGCACTTTCTGGTAGAAGAGGCAGCAGGAGCTTCCTGCTCAACAGGCAACTTCTCAGCAGTACCGCCCAGCACCCCCAGCGTTTTTGGATCCCCATCCTCGCCGGGCAAGTTCCCATCCTCATCGTTTTCCTAACATCAGCCATCGCCATCAAGCCCCCCCTTTTTGGCGTTTGTTCCCCCTTCAGGCAGCCCCCAAAGCTAGCGTTTTTGGGATTGCAAAGCATCAGCAGAATCAGCGTTTTGACATCAGCAATTTCAGCCAAGCTAGCGTTTTTGCTGGCGTTTTTGCCTTGCTGCAGCGTTTTGACCTTCAGCCCTAACTTGCCGCAGATACACAGCATTTTCAGCCTATAGCAAGGTAGCAGATACATCCCAGATTGGTTGCAGAAGTTCCCCCATCTTTAGCCCAAGAAAACGTAGCCAAAACAGTCATTTTCAGCCAGCGAAACAGTCCTGAGATTCAGCGATTAGAAGATCCCAAATTCCAGACATCAAGTCGTCGTCGTCATCGGCATAGTCCCATTGCATCAGTCTATTGCATACGCATTGTACACCTTTGTGCAATCAAAGAATAGACCACTCTCGCCGATGAGAGTGGGGCCTTCGGAGGAGGGTTTTACAACCTCTCGGGTGTCGTATCTCTTCTCTCTCCTTCTCTCAGTCTCATTCACTTGCACGCACAATCCACTCACTTTGTTCGTGATCATAGCACTTTCCATAAGACGGAAAGCTCTCTCTTTCCCTAAAGAACTAAAAGGAACCTTGAGCAATAAAGATCACTAATCTTGAGAAAATACAACATGCATTCCGTTGCACCTAACACAAACTCACTCCTCAGGAGAGAGCTCGCTACATCAAGGAAGGGAAGTGCTTTGGACACGGGGAAACTGGACATATCTCCGCGAAGTGCCCTAAAAAGGCACATAAAGAATAGAACGACACGGTGACGAAAGGCCTGAGAGTTCGAGAGCAGTTAAGGAACGTGGAAGTAAAGGCAAGATGAAAACAAGAGTGGTTCCAGATTGTGTGGGTACCGATCCCAGCACGATAAATGAGAGTACAAAACTTTGCCGAGCTTGGGGCAAAGTGAAAGACCAAGAAGCCCTGATCTTCTTTGATGGGGGAGCCAAGGCCAACTTCATTTCACCATAATTGGCGGCGCGGCTCGAGATCACTCCGGATCGGATGGGACCACTTGCAGAGGCAGTTCTAGCGGCACCCAGCAGGGACGTAGCCATCACAACCTTTCTCTTGGGAAATTCCTGGTACCACAAGAACAACGCCGTGGTTGATACCATGAAACGAACGCAAGGAGTGGATCTCCCGGCTACACGGACCGTCTACAGACACGCGTCGGACGAACCACTTGACCATAGCCACCATCCGGCAGCTCCCGCATTGGAATGAAATTGGCCTATTTAATTTGAGAGTAGCGGAAATTAATGAGAGTACTTTTGAGAAATGACTTTGTGAGCATAGCGGGTGAATATAATTGAAGATAGCAACATAATCATATCAATTAGTTAACTTGGCATGAACAATACTTTTGCAAGAGAGAGAATTTAGAGAACATGACAATAGTTGAGGACCGGATTTATGTGGAGCGGGTCCCCCCTCCAATAGGCATTTGTATTATGATTTCTCCCATTAAGAGAGACTTGTTACAATACAATCTTTGTGTTCCTTGTGACCTAGGTGATGCAATGAATATGGAAAGCTTCATGCATCACAAACATAACATAAACTTGAAGAAAGCTTTAACTATCCCAAGCCTCAGTCCCAAGACCTCAAACACTGTCACGTGACACATCCCAACCCTATGTGTCTGTGGACAAGCTACACCACAGCAGGGTTCAGTCAGTCCGTCAGTTTAGATTTAGCAGTGATTTGGCACTTTTGTGAGTCTATTCGTAGACCGTGCATGCCCAGTCTCTTAGCATAGATGCATATCCTCCGGTTGCACACAGCATGATCATCGGAATTCCCATCAGAATCCATTAGCATCAGTTAGGGGAATTTTCCAGCGCATTTAGCCTATTTTCCTATTTATTGGTATTTTCACTTATTATTTTTAAGTGACTTTCCTACAAAAGTAGGTAGGGCAATTTTGCTAAGTTAATATATAAGCAAACCCAAGTTAGCCCTTTCTGGTAGGAGAGGCAGCAAGAGCTTCCCGCTCAACAGGCAACTTCTCAGCAGAACCCCCCAGCAGTAGATCCTCGCCATACCTCCCACCTACCATTGGCATTTTTCCCAGATCCAACCCATCGCCATCCCAGCACATTGGCTTGGCGTTTGTACACCCTTCAAGCAGCCCATAGCCCAGCATTTGTGGATCGTTAACCATCAGCAGGCAGTAGTGTTTTTGCTTCAGCTTTCAGCCATAAAACGCAGCCAATGTAGGGATCGACTAACGCTAGCAGAAGCATCTTCTTCAGCGTTTTTCAGCAAGGAAATCTCTGCCACAACCAGCGTTTTCTCAGCCTTCAGCAATAGCAGAAAACGCAGCCAAAGAAGGTACATCAGTCAGCGTTTTTGACCTCAGTAGGAACCCCGTCAGATCCACCGATTTCAGCCCTTAAAGACAGTCATAAACAGTCATTTTCAGCCCTAAAACAGTCCAAGAATTTCAGCCTAAAGAAGAACACAGATTCAGCCATCATGTCGTTGTCGTCATCACCGTCGTTGTCATCGGCATAGTCCCATTGCTTCAGTCCGTTGCATACGCATTGTACACCTTTGTGCAATCAAAGTAGACCACTCTCGCCGACGAGAGTGGGGCCTTCGGAGGAGGGTTTTACAACCTCTCGGGTGTCGTATCTCTTCTCTCTCCTTCTCTCAGTCTCATTCACTTTCACGCACAATCCACTCACTTGTTCGTGACCACAGCACTCTACAAGATGGAAAGCTCTCTCTTTCCCTAAAGAACTAAAAGGAACCTTGAGCAATAAAGATCACTAATCTTGAGAACAAACAACATTCATTCCGCTGCACCTAACATTGGTATCAAAGCTTTGGAAGCGTTCTGCATTACTCAAGGGAAGAACCACAAGAACCACAAGAATTTTTTCACTTGTTGCGATCGCACGAACCCAAGTTTACTTGGGCATGGCGATTCCTAATCGTGTTTTGTTGAAGAGTGACGGGAATCCCAAGAAAGAAGGGCTTGTCCAGCCTCCCCTTGTGTCTCTTTTCACTCATTGAGAGCGGACGGTGCACTTAGCGGCCGGCCAATCGACGTGAGGTGGGAAAAAGCAACCTTGGTGTGAGCGCAAGGCCGCCAAGGGGTGCACCCGCAGAAAAGGGTAGAACTCGGGTGAAGAGAAGATCCTTCTCCAACGCGATTTGCAAGCGAAAGAAAACCTCAAGAACCCTAAGAACCCAAGACCCTCAAGACTCAAGAACCTAAAGAACCCAAGATTCTCACGAATCAAGGACCTCAAGAACCTCAAGACCCCCAAGAACCCAAGTTCCTCGTGAACTTAAGAACCCAAGAACCCACAAGAACCCACGATTGCAGAATGATCATCACTCGAAGCGGATTGGATATTTCGCTTGGAAGTGATGAGCATGAGAGAGGCGAAGAAGAATTTTCCCCACCAGGAGGTTTTTCTGACCCTTTCCCATCTACAACACTGATTGCACTAACTCCCATGGAGGAGTTGGAACTGTTGTTTATGAAACAGACTTTACAACGCAAAGCAAGAAATGCAGTAAGAATGACAGCCATAGCGCATGAGGGTGAGCAAGCACGCTTGGAAGCCAAAGAACGACAAGCCACATTGGATCGTGAATTCAAAGAAATGGAACGCAGACACGCAGAGAACCAAGCAAGACAAGCATAATTTGATCGTAAGAACAAAGACCTCAAAGAACAGAGCGATCGACAGAACAAAGAGATGTTGCGACTTTTTTCTTAAGTACAGGCGTACTTTGCACAGAATCACGAAAAGGAGACTCTCTCCGTTTCTTCTTCTCCAAAGCATGACACACATGATTTGCATGATTGTGTGAAGCATGATGATGATTTGATTGATAATGATTTGCATGATGAGAAGCATGATGAATTGAATGATAATGATTTGCATGATGATTTGGATGCCAATGATTTGCATAATGATTTGGATGACAATGACAAGCATGATGATTTGCATGAAGATGATGTGTGATTGTTTCCAAGGATGATGTATTAGTGGATGCTTTTTCTAGCGAAGCTAACCTCATTGTAGATTCGATCAATCATGAAAAAGTGATCTTGGCTTTCGAGTCGAGGTCTAAAAAACCTCCACAGGACGATTCGATCATTCAGGACGAACCGATCTTCGCTCTCGAGCCTTGGTCCAAAGAACCCTCATAGGAAGTATTGTGTGGTCGCATGATTGATACACACACATTGTTCGAGTGTTTCATTCGTGACGGTTCCCTGTATTTTAGTCAACATCGTTATGTGATCCCTTTTCCTAGACATGACATATTGTATGTTGAGCAAGTTCTTCTCATGGATGAGCACGAATGTATGCGGATTGTTCATGAAAAGTTGAAAAGTTTGGATGTAAGGAAGTCACATTCCATGTCTCTTCCTTGGCATGACACAGTTTCCGAACGAGCACATGATTGTATGAGCACCAAGCATGGGCATTTCCGTTGTGAATTGCCACAATTGATTGCTTTAGATCTGCAGAGAAAGATTCGATCTCATGGTTTGCATGTGTTTAATGAACGGTTTGTAACTCCGTCTCTATGTTCATCAACATTGCATACAGAGTCTTTAGAGAAGACACGATTTTTTTTCTTTCACTTTACATGGAGTGGGTATGTTCATGGTTTTGTGTTGGAGATGGTTTCAGGAATTTTCAGCCATGGAGATTCTTGAAGACGAAATAAGCAAGACTCTCGACGAAGTTGAAGCAAGAAAGGAGATTCAGAAGACTTTGTGTCGCTTTCGGCGCGGCCCAAAAAAGCAAGCGCTGCAGACCTTTATGAAGTTCAAGTACCGCTCGACCCACACAATAGAGTGGGCCGGCGAAGAGTCCCTTCCAGGATTCCGGATGCTGTTGGCGATCTCCCTCGACGCCATACAGTTCGGTACTAGTACCTCACTTTGAAAAGAAGGGGATGTCACGTGACACATCCCAACCCTATGTGTCCGTGGACAAGCTACACCACAGCAGGGTTCAGTCAGTCCGTCAGTCTAGATTTAGCAGTGATCTGGCACTTTTGTGAGTCTATTCGTAGACCGTGCATGCCCAATCACTTAGCATAGATGCATATCCTCCGGTTGCACACAGCATGATCATCGGAATTCCCATCAGAATCCATTAGCATCAGTTAGGAGAATTTTCCAGTGCATTTAGCCTATTTTCCTATTTATTGGTATTTTCACTTATTATTTTTAAGTGACTTTCCTACAAAAGTAGGTAGGGCAATTTTGCTAAGTTAATATATAAGCAAACCTCAGTTAGCACTTTCTGGCAGAAGAGGCAGCAGGAGCTTCCCGCTCAACAGGCAACTTCTCAGCAAAACCCCCAGCAATAGATCCTTGCCATACCTCCCACCTACCATTGGCGTTTTTCCCAGATCCAACCCATCGCCATCCCAGCACATTGGATTGGCGTTTGTACACCCTTCAAGCAACCCATAGCCCAGCATTTGTGGATCGTTAACCATCAGCAGGCAGTAGCGTTTTTGCTTCAGCTTTCAGCCATAAAACGCAGCCAATTCAGGGATTGACTAACGCTAGCAGAAGCATCTTCTTCAGCGTTTTTCAGCAGGGAAATCTCTGCCACAACCAGCGTTTTCTCAGCCTTCAGCAATAGCAAAAAACGCAGCCAAAGAAGGTACATCAGTCAGCGTTTTTGACCTCAGCAGGAACCCCGTCAGATCCACCGATTTCAGCCCTTTACGACAGTCATAAACAGTCATTTTCAGCCCTAAAACAGTCCAAGAATTTCAACCTAAAGAAGAACACAAATTCAGCCATCATGTCGTCGTCGTCATCGGCATAGTCCCATTGCATCAGTCCGTTGCATACTGTACACCTTTGTGCAATCAAAGTGGACCACTCTTGCCGACGAGAGTGGGGCCTTCGGAGGAGGGTTTTACAACCTCTCGGGTGTCGTATCTCTTCTCTCTCCTTCTCTCAGTCTCATTCACTTTCACGCACAATCCACTCACTTGTTCGTGACCACAACACTCTACAAGATGGAAAGCTCTCTCTTTCCCTAAAGAACTAAAAGTAACCTTGAGCAATAAACATCACTAATCTTGAGAAAAAACAACATTCATTCCGCTGCACCTAATAAACACCTTCGAAAGTGGAGAGAGCTAGCAAGGAATGAGGGTAGGGAAGAGGAGGAAAAAACATTTCGTAGAAGGAAGAATTAGTTCCTCACTTATCATAATTCTTGTTGCTAGGATATATAATAGCATAGTAATGAAGAAGAAGGAGATGGCAAGCTTAAGCATTGAAGCATGGCTCTTGGTCGGATTTGCACTCCATATCTAAGAGTGTTGGTGTAGGCTCTCAACCTCTACTTGCTTGGAGAAGGAGAGGGAGCTCTTGCACTTTGCATAGCACACCATGAGAGTGTTTGTGAGTGTGTGTGGGTGAGTATACCCCCTAAGCAATCCCCTAGCTTGCTTGGGTCGACCCCCCCCTTGTAGCTCATGCTTGAAGCTCATTGGACCCCTCCAGGCCTAGCCAATCACAAGCAGGAGGCATTACAAGCAGCAAGGGTAGCCTTGAGACAAGCGTCCCCCTTTCCTCTTTGAGAGAGAGGGCTAGATAAATGCTAAATCAATTAATTAAATCTCCTAAAGTATTATTGGACCCCTTGGGTGGCCAACCAATAGGCTTCAAGCACACCATGAGGGCAACATGAGGAGGAACTTGACAAGTGTCCCTTTTGCTTTCTTTGTACCATGCATGCCTTGTGTGAGTGTGTGGGTGTTCTCTCTCATCCCCCCTCATGTAGGGCTCGCCCCCTCCTTGTAGGGATTGAATCTTTGACTTTTTGACACCTCAACCCCTCATGCATAGGCCCAGTTTTCACCACAAGCTTGGCTCATAAGCACTTTAAGCTTGGGCTGGGTTCTCACCTCAAGTGCAACCCTAGCATCTCAAGCACGTCAAGCATCTCAAGCATCTCAATAATTAACCACCTCAATCATCAAGCACCTCAAGCACCTTAGTCATCAAGCATGACAAGCAGGACAAGCACCTCGAGCTGGGTCGGGTTCTTGCGCCTCAAGCTCAGCCCTAGCTTACCTAAGGTCAAAGGCCTTTTACACACATTATTGGAGGTCTTCAATGAAGCTAACCCTAAGGTCTTATGCTCCATTTGTTAGCCTTGCTCTTTGATAGACCATCTCTTATTTGTGCCCCTTTACCATTGGCCCCGTGTTGAGATCGATCTATAAGCACATCTCTATATCTTAACACTTGTTCCCGTTTATTCTCCTACATTAAGTGATCAATTTAATATCAGAAAATCATTTGGGTTGGTTAGATATTAGATATTAGGTTTTTTCTGACATTACCTCTCTCTTGAAATCATAGTCGTCGTCCTCGACTATGAGGTAGAAGAGATAAAGCCTTAGTCATTAGTCAATTTTACTTAGCGGGTAGAGAATTTCTTTTTACTCACGACATCTTTGCAAGATGGATGACTAATCCATTTGGTGCTTGGGAGACATAGCTGCCGCAAGCATGTCTGTTCTTTAGTCCATTTCATTCTCCCAAAGTAGAGTGACAAATTCTACTTGGTGTTTTAGAGACGTCGTCATCACAAACATGATTCTAAGCGTGCATACTAATTAAATTTGTGCACAATTAAAAACAGGACTAGTCTTATAAGACAAAAACATGAGTCATTTAAAAGAAATTTGTACATTTGCTTACTCTAATGTAGCATTGTAAGCATTGACAAGGTTCATTCTATTCTTAAGTTGTATTCCTTGCATCCATCTAGCATCTTCAAAAGGATAATTTTTGAACTTAATAAGATACCGTCGGATAATCTTACCATGTCGTAGTGCCTTGTCTTCATGCCGAAGAATAGCTTCGGGTTGTAGCACCTCTTCTTGGTCTTCAACTTCGGGAGGATCTTCAATAATTGCTTCAGTTGGCGGCTCTCCTTTGTAGGGCTTAAGTAAGCTTACATGAAAGGCATTGTGTATGAGCCAATGGTTGGGCAACTTGAGTTGATAAGCCTTCTCATTGATGGGCTTCAAGATTTGGAAAGGACCATAGTATCTTTTTGCTAGTTTAGCATAATACTTTTGATGGCCCGTAGGATTTTTGCCCGTCGTTTGCCTTAATCGAGCCTTAGGAAACTTGAGTAAGACCCAATCATTTTCTTTGAACATTAAGGCTCTTCTGTGCTTATCAGCAGCAGCTTTTTGCCTTTGTTGAGAGATGGATATAGTCTCCTTAATCTTTTGAAAAGATTCTTGTAGGTCACGGCTGTACTCATCGGCAGCGAAGATCTTCCCATGTACTTTGAGTAGCAAGGGACTTTTAGGTCTTCTCTCAATGATCTCAACAGGTACTTTTCCCGTAGAAGTATGTACAGTATTATTATAGGCATACTCTACAAGAGGTAAGTACTTTTCCATTGTGAGCGTTGATCTACTTCAGTAACATAAGTCTTGAGTAGATCGAGTATCGTAAGATTGGCTATCTCACTTTGGCCATCCGTTTGTGGGTGATAGGCCGAAGAGAAATTCAATCTTGTTCCTAGATTTTCAAAGAGACCTTTCCAGAAATTACTGGTCATCCTGGGATCTCTATCTGACACGATGGATGTGGGTAATCCATGGTACTTGAAAATCTGAGATATGAAGAGAGTTGCCATTTGATGTGCCTTAATAGTCTTTTTGACAGGAATAAAATGTGCTTGCTTGCTAAACCTGTCAACTATTGTCCATATTCCTCTATTCCCATGGATAGACTTGGGTAATCCAAAGATGAAATCCATGGATATACTCTCCCATAGTGAATTTGGGATAGGCAATGGCTGGAGTAATCCAGGTTGCTTCCCTCTATCATACTTGGTCTTTTGGCATACTACACATTTTGAAACATACTCTTGTATGTCCACTTTCATGGTAGGCCAATAGAAGTACGTCTACTCTCCTCGGAGAGTAGGTTGAATACCTCTATGCCCCGCATATGGAGGAGCATGGGATTCATACATAACTTTCTCACGAAGGCAATGGGTAACACATAGCCTATTGCCGTGGAGAAGATAACCATCCTGCAAGGTGAATGGTTCCTCTTTCTTCCCCAAAGCAAGGGCTGACATTATGTCTCTAAAGTCAGGGTCAGTAGCATACTCATCTATCATAGAGGATAGATCATTGTGAGTAGCTATAGACACCGCATTAACTTTGGGTCGTCGTGAAAGTGCATCAGCCACTTGATTGTGCTTACCAGCTATGTGAGCAATATGGAATTTAAATTGCGAAAGAAAATTTGCCTATCTCATTTGTTTGTTGGAAAGCTTGGTTTGCGATGAAATACTTGAGACTTTGGTGGTCGGTTCGTAGGATAAATGGAGTGTAGTGCTTCCATGTCTCTGGGGCATGTAGAACAGCTAAAAGCTCTTTCTTATAAATGCCCAAGACTCGTTCGTCAATATTGAGCCTTCGGCTCTCATATGCTATGGCATGCCCTTCTTGAAGCAAAACTGCTCCAAGGCAATCACCACAAGCATCACATTGGACCTCAAATGGCTTTGAGGGATCCGGAAGCACGAGGACTGGTTGGGAAGTAAGCTTCTTTTTGAGCTTTTCAAAAGCATTTTGCTCATTAGCAGTCAACACAAACTTAACGTTCTTCTTAGTTAAGTCGTGTAGTGGTCCTGCTACTTGAGAGAATTTTGCTATGAAGCGTCATAGTATGCGCACATACCGACAAAGCTTCTTAGCTCATGTAGATTTCTTGGGTTAGGCCATACTTTTATTACCTCTAACTTTGATGGATCCATTTGGATACCATCTTTAGAGATAATATGACCTAGGTATTGAATCTCTTGTAGGAAGAATTCGCTTTTCTTTTGGTTGAGAAAAAGCTTGTTCTCCCTCAATGCTTGAAAAATCACTTGGAGATGTTGCTTATGTTCCTCCAAAGACTTGGAGTAGATGATGATATCATCAAAGAACACTCCGGTGAATTTGCGGTATGGTCTAAAAATTTTCTCCATCAAACGATTGAACGTAGCTGGTGTATTACTCAAGCCAAAAGGCATGACTAGATATTCATAAAGACAAAACTTTGTGCGAAACGCGGTCTTTAAGATATCTTCATCCACTATCCTTATTTGATGATAGCGACTCTTAAGGTCAATCCTACTTAAGTAGGTAGAGCCTTGTAGCTTATCAAACAAATCTTCTACCCGAGGTACGGGAAATCTGTTTTTGATAGTGATATGGTTTAGTGCTCGATAGTTTACACACATATGGTATGTACCATCTTTCTTTTGCACTAATAGGACTGGAGAACAAAAGGGAGAGGAACTAGGCCTCACCATCCCTTTGTCTACTAGCTCTTGTACTTGCCTCATGATCTCCTCTTGTTGAGCTTGTGAGACTCGATAAGGAGGCTTGTTAGGTGGTGAGCTTCCAGGAAGGAGCTCAATGCGATGGTCATCATCCCCTCGTTTTGGAGGTAAGTCCATAGGGATATCATCGATGAACACATCTTGGAATCCTTTTAGAAAATTAGACAAGTCTAACTCTTCTTGATTCCTACCATTTACATTTGATGAAACATTAGTATCTTTTAGAGACTCTTTGACAAAAATCATGTACGCAGAAACTGAGCTCTTCATTGACTTATCAAAAGCAAGAGGATTTACAAGTGGAATAGTACTACCACGCTCACTAGCATCTATATACATGTTCTTTCCCCTGTAGGTGAAGTAGATTCTCCTTTCAGGGAACTTCATGTTGGCAGCCATGCGATCAAACCATGGTGCCCCTAGGATAACATCCTCATGTTGGAGAGGAGAGATGAAGAAGTCTTCTTTGTCGACATAGCTTTGGACATGAAGCCTCAACTTCCCAATCAAGGGAGTAACGGAGGCTTGTTGTCCCTTGAAAGCTGTATCAGCCACTACTATATCTCCCATCTCAAAAGCTTGAATGCCCAACTTGGTGGCCAACTCCATTGATATGAAGGTAAGAGTAGACCCAGGGTCAAACAAGATGAAGGCATCATGCTCTCTTACCTTTCCCCAAGCATAGGAAAGTGATGATCCTTTGCAATGAGCATCCTCTTTTGGAGCTTCGATGGTGGAAGCCCTAGGAGTCTCATTGCGAGTATTCTTCTTGGGGCAAGAACGATAGCCATGTCCTTGCTCCCCACACTTGAAACACTTATGGTCCTTGCGAAAAACTTCAAGCTCTTCAGGAGAGAGTTTGTTTTTACCTTTGTAAACTCCCTTCTCCTTGGACCGATTATTGTTGTTGTTGGAAGTGACTTGGGAAGTATTTTGAACATTGGTTTTCCCCTTTGCATCATTTTTGTCTTTGTTTTCCATAGGCTTGACATTACGTCTAGCCCCTTGATGGAAATTGATGCGTGAAGCAACCATGGCGGCCTCTGTGGCTGAAATATATTTAGCCTCTGTAGTACTCAGTGCCACAATTTTCTATAGTCTTGAACACCAAAAAATAGCCCCACCGACATGAGTGAAGACATACCCACTGGTGGATTTTCGAGTGTCAAGATCTCCTGCCATGTCTGAATCACAGAATCCCCGCAATTTCAATGTACCCTTCCCATAGCGTATACATTTCTCCTGTGTATCTTTTAAGTACCGAAAAATGCATTTTACTGCTTCTCAGTGTGGTTTTCCAGGTTTAGACATAAATCTACTGAAGTCTGACAACTCCCACTGCATGAGAAATGTCAGGCCGTGTGGCAACCATGGCATACATCAAAGGTCCACAAGCTGATGCATAAGGTATACCCTTCGTAGACTTTGCAGCTACATCATCTTTTGGGCAATCAGCTTTGCTAAGCTTTGTATGTGACGGTAAAGGCACACCAAGAGGCTTAGCATAAGCCATAATACATATTAAACCATTCAAGTACTTTGTCAATGTACTTGTCTTGAGAGAGAAGTATTTGTCACAAACTGTTGACGTGTCAAGTCAGTAAGAGCAGAGCTAACCTTCAGATCACGGCCGAGGGGCCTAAACCCTAAGAAGAACAAGCAACAGAAGAAGAAGTTCTACCAACTTATGGGACCCCGTCTTATTGGGCCCAAGTGACATAAAAGATTAAAATAAAGCAGGACCCACACACACACTGAAAAACTTGCGTAGCAGCTGTACGGAAAGACCCAGAAATTGCGTTGACATAATGATGCGGCAGATTGTACAGATTTTCCTGTTTTGCGTTGCTTGTTGACGTGACGGTTGTATGGAATTCCGTGATTTACGTTGCCAGCTTTTTTGCATTGCTTTTGGACCAGAAGCTTTTGAGTTTGAAGGCTTTTCATGTAAATTGCTTTTGGGGCCTAGGGCCTTTAAATATGAGGCCATGGGCTCTGTAACAGACTTGGACACTCCAAGTCGAGAATCTACCGCGACACCACAAACAATCACTTCAAAACAGTTCACAGTTTACGATTGATTCGACATCGGCCCGACAAAGTTTTGTGCCTAGAGATATTGGCCCCAAAGACTGGCGCCCCTTTCAGTATTTCTTTTTGTATTAATCTGTGTTCAAAGTACAAGAGTGTAGGCTGGCGCTCACTCTCAAACTCTGCGTCTAGATGCTCTGAGTTGTGAGAGGCCTACCCACATATTTAAAGGGTTTACAAGGGATGCTAAAAGCAGAGGCCCAAAAGCTGGAAATCAAAAGCTTGTTCTCTCTCTCTCTCTCTCTCTCTCTCTCTCTCTCTCTCTCTCTCTCTCTCTCAATTCATTGCGTAGAATAAAAAGCAGGTCCCAAAAATCTGCCACGGCAGCAACCCGAAAAATCCGCCGTAGGATTCCGTACGGCAGTGCCACGTCAGCATGTTGCGCAGATTCCGATGCCTTCTTTCTGCCAGAGTGCATTCCCCGGCTTGTCCATGCTAGTGTGTCTGTACACATGGGCAACCACATCACTAGTTTGTGACATACCCCCCTCTTGAAAGCATTGTAATCGTCGTCGATTACGCCTGCAAAACAGACAGAGGCCATAAATTGTCTTAGCAGACACTGATTGTTAGCACTGACGCACTAGGAACACACATCTAGCACATGTACCAATCGGCAATCACATCACACGACATCACAAGACATCACATGAGTCACATTCAACATTCATTCGGATCTTAGACCATGATTTTATTGGCAATGCAATTAGCAACCGCATCTAGATCCACTCATGACCTCATAGATGCCCGATTGACTAATCCCTATTGCAACCATGTCTATCGAAATCATTCAGACCAAAATGCTGCAGTTGTTTCGTCTATCAGTTCTGCACATAAGCAAGTCAAGAACAAATCAGTTTCATATAATCCGGAATTCCATTTCATAAAGTCATACAACAGAATACTGTCAGCTCTCAGTATCCCTGAAGCTCAAAGAGATACAAGTGACTAGTATTCAAAAAATCGAGGCATCTGTTGACAAAGGAGCGGAGTAACTCCCCTCTTGTGCAAACCCATTGCACTGAATCTCCGGCCAAGCTGAATTCGGGGCTCCATGTGGAGTAGACTATGCTAAACCAAAAGCTTCAAGGTAAAGTGTCACAATCTGAGGAGTATCTGCTAGGTCCTCCTCCTCCTCCTCCATCCACTTCGCATCCAATGCAGGAGAGTTCTTGAATTTAACCAAGAATCGCCTTCTCACTTTACCCTTATTCTTTCTGTCCTTATGTACCAAAATCTGTTCAAGAACAAGGTTCTCCTCATTTTCTTTCACTTCGGGCACATCATCTTTAAAAGGTTTCAAGAGACTCACATGAAATGCATTGTCAATCCTCCGAGTGTCAGGCAGTTTCAGTCGGAAGGAGACATCATTGATCTTTTCGGAGATCTGGAAAGGTCCGTAGTATCTCATACTAAGCTTTGGAAAAAGCCTTTCCTTTCCCTTTTTCTTTCTCAGGCGTGCCTTTTCAAAACGTAAGAGGACCCAATCATCCTCCTCCAATTTCAAATCGCAACGATGGTGATCTGCTGCTTTTTCTTTCTTTCTTGAGATTTTTGCAAAGCCTCGCGGACCTTAGCAAAAGTCGTGTCCAAGTCCTGCGTCTACTCATCGGCTCCAAAAATCTTATCTTTCGTGCTTAGGAAGAGTGGAACCTTCGCAACACCTTCAATAATCTTAAATGGCGCCTTCCTCGTCGAAGAGTGTATCGTGTTGTTGTAGGCAAATTCCACCAAAGGTAGATATTTTTCTCATTGAGTCTTCTGATCCGAGAGATAAGACTTCAATAAATCTAATACCACTGAATTGGCAATCTCAGATTGCCTGTCAGTCTGCGGGTTGAAAGATGACGAGAATTGCAACCGCGTGTCAATGTTCTCCCAAATTGCCTTCCAAAACAAACTCGTAAATTTGGGGTCCCTGTTGGAGACAATCGTCTCGGGCATGCCATGTAATCTCAAGATCTGGGCCACAAAGATTCTTGCTAAGTGATCCGGCTTGACTGTTTTCTTAAAATGAGCGTGCTTGCTAAATCTGTCAATAACAGTGCAGATACCACCGTGACCACTCTGTGTTCTCGGGAGATAAAAAATGAAGTGCATTGCAATACTTTCCCAAGGTCGGGTGGGTATGGGCAAAGGCTGTAACAATCCCTGTGCTTTATGCGTGTCAAACTTGACCTTCTGGCATACCATCCTTCTTGAGTCTCGGCCAAAAGAAGTATCTCTCTACTCCTTTCAAGGTGGTAGCAATGCCGCATTGACCCATAAAAGACGGACATTGGTATTCAGTCATAACCTTTTCCCTCAACAACCGTGTAACGCACAACATGGTTTTCCTCATCAAGTAGTCATCTCGAATGGAATATTCCGATACTGTTTCCCCATCCCGTATCCGTGTGAAAACGTCTGCAAAATCTGTATCTGTAGCATACTGATCGACCATATCCTCGAAGCTCCTATGATGTATCGCGGAAATAGCCAAAACTAACGGCTTTCGAGACAAAGCATCTGCCACCAAATTCTTTTGTCCCTGCACATGGACAATCTGGAAGTGAAACTGTGACAAGATGTTCGCCCACCGCATCTGCTTTTTTGATAGCTGCTTCTGTGACAAGAAGTAGCGTAAACTCTGATGGTCTGTGAAGACGGTAAAATCCGCTCCGAGTAGGTAGTGCCGCCACTGAGTAAGAGCATGGATAACCACCAAAAGCTCTTTCTCATAAATTTGTGCTCTCAATTCCGGCCTTGAGAACAATCGGCTCTTGTAGGCAATGACATGGCCTTCTTGCATTAAGACCGCACCCAGACTATGACCACAAGCATCGCAATATACTCCAAATGACTTTTGCAAGTTCGGCAAAGTCAAAACTGGTCCCGTTGTCAATTTTTTTTCCAAAGTCGGAAAGGCAGTCACCTCTGTGGGTCCCCACGAGAAAGGGACTCCTTTCTGTGTCAAAACATGCAAAGGGGAAGCAACCTCTGCAAACTTTCTAATGAACCGCCTGTAGTACGAACACACAATCCTAAGAAGCTTCTAACTTAATGGACATTCTTTAAATCGGGCCAATCACGGATAGTCTCTATCTTGGCCGGATCCATCTGCACTCGTGCTGCCGAGTTAATGTGTCCCAAAAAGTGTATCTTTGGTAGGAAAAATTCACTTTTCTGCGCATTAATCACCAACTTGTGATCTCGTAATGCGTGAAAGACTTGAAGCAGATGATCTCTATGCTCTGCCTCATTCCTTGGAGAAAACAATGATGTCGTCAAAGAAAGTGTCAACGAGTAGTTTGTACTCTCTAAAAATCCTGTCCATCATCCGGTTAAATGTCGCAAGAGCATTGGTTAAGCCAAAAGGCATCACCAAAAACTCAAATAACCCAAAAGTCATCCGAAAGGCTATCTTGTAGACGTCTCCCGGCCCGATTCGGATACGATGATATCCACTTTTCAAGTCGATCCTGCTAAAGCACGAGGATCCCTGAAGTCGGTCAAGTATATCATCGATTCTAGGAATCGGAAATTTGTTCTTGATGGTGATTTTGTTGAGAGCTCTATAATCGATGCACATTCTTTAAGATCCGTCTTTCTTCAAAACCAACAACATTGGAGAGCAGTACGGTGAAGTACTAGGCTGGACAAGACCCTTTTCCAAGAGGTCTTGTACTTGGTTCATAATCTCTTCATTCTGGGCTCGGCTCACACGATAAGGTGGCCGGTTCGGTGGTGTGCGTCCAGGTATCAGATCAATGGTATGATCTTTAGGACGAGCGGGTGGTAACTCGCCTGGCAGGCCTCTGAGAAGCAATCGGCATGAGAGTGGAGAAAATCTTGGCGTTCTTTATCAAGTTCAGACATATTTGTCCTATCCTCATCACTCAACTCTTTCAAAAAGATCGAGTAAACAAACAGACTGGATTTCATTAATTTAGAAATGGTCGAAGCCGATACAATAGGGACAAACTCGTCCTTAAGTTTTACATCGAGTACAATGGTTCTGCCCTTCTCTGTGGTCAATGTTACTTTCCTCGCCTGATGGTTGACCACGGCGTTGTTCTTGTGGTACCAGGGAATTCCCAAGAGGACATCACAACCTTCCAAAGGCATTATGTAAAAGTCCTCATGTCCCAAATACCCCTGACAATGCAACCGAAGTTTTCCAATGACGGGTTTAATGGCTCGTCCCTGCCGGGTGCCGCTTGAACTGCCTCTGCAAGTGGTCCCATCCGATCGGGAGTGATCCCGAGCCGCGCCGCCAATTCCGGTGAAATGAATTTGGCCTTGGCTCCTCCACTTGGTCTTTTACTTTGCCCCAAGCTCGACAAAGTTTTTTAATCTTGTCCATCGTGTTGGGATCAGTACCCCCGCAATCTGGAACCAGTCTTGTTTTCATCTTGGCTTTTCTTCCACGGTCCTCAGTTGCACTCCAACTCTCAGGCCTCTCGTCGTCCTTGTCGTTCTGTTCTTTCTGTGCCTTTTTAGGGCACTCCGCGGAGATATGCTTAGTTTTCTTGCATCCAAAGCACTTCCCCTCCTTTATGTAGCGAGCCCTCTCTTGAGGAGTAAGTTTGGGTTGTGCATCCTTTTCTTTCTGTTCTGGGTTGCTCTTTCTCTTTCTACTTTCATTTTTCGAAGTTTGTTTGGCTCTTTGCGTCATGATCTCATCTGTGGGGTAGGTCAGATTGCCAGAGTGAACGGCAAAACCCTGTTTCGCATGACTCATCAACCCTGAATGGGAGCTGACTTTTGTTCTAAGCATTGATCTCGGATCTTTGTGGGAAGACCCAAGGTAAACCGCTCAATCTGTTCCTTGAACGAGTTCTTCTTAAATGAAGAGGCGGATAGAAAAGAGTTGTAGAATCTCTCTCAATAAGTGACCACTGTATCCTTCTTGGTCATCCGAAGATGGTTCCAAGCAGTTCGTTTGTCGCATTCATACTTTCAAGTCAACCGAGAAGAAATAAAAAGCCTTTTGAATTTCAGCCTTTTAATTGGCGCTCTCTTGTGTAAGAGAAGCGTGGACCACCAAGTTCGAGCATTCCCTTAAAGTAAGAGGCAGCCCTCCGAATCTTAGAGTGCTTTGAGTAACGCCCTCTTGAGAAAGCTGTGTCAAACTGCTGTATAAAAGACAAAGTTTTCGAAGCATCTCTATAACCAGAAAACGTGTCAAATATAATTGACTGCCCACTTTCCTTAAACTCTTGGACTTTCTTGCTTTTATCTTCCAGAAAGTCATACTGGTTGGCTTTATAAAAATTCTTCTTCTTTGCAAAAGATGTTGTCATCAGAGTCCGAACTATCTGAAGACGAGTCCTCTGTAGAACTGTCAACCACGGGGCGAGATTTAGGCTTCTTTGCCTTTTTCTTGCCCTTATTAAAGCTTTGCTTTTTGCTTCGCTTTTTACCTTTTCTGTCTTCTTCGCTTGAGTTAGATGAGCTAGAAGAACTGTAAGAAGAAGAACTGGGTACTCCTTCAAATCGAACATGCTTCTTCTGCTTTCTTGCCAATTCAAATGTAGACTGATGACCCAAATAATCCGGGAAGTCAGCGCCTTTCTTCTGCTTTTTGCCGTGCTTTTTAGCTTTGTTTTGCGCTGTAAGGTGCATCGGAATGAATGTTGTATTTTCTCAAGATTAGTGATCTATATTTGCTCAAGGTTCCTTATAGTTCTTAGGGAAGGAGAGAGCCTTCCGTCTTTATGGAGAGTGCTATGATCACGAACAAAGTTAGTGGATATTGTGCGTGCAAGTGTATGAGATTGAGAGAAGGAGAGAGAAGAGATACGACACCTGAGAGGTTGTAAAACCCTCCTCTGAAGGCCCCACTCTCGTCGGCGAGAGTGGTCTACTTTGATCGCACAAAGGTGTACAATGCGTATGCAATGGATTGATGCAACTTGGACTATGCCGATGACGACGACGACTTAGGGCTGAAATCTGGGATCTTCTATTTGCTGAATTTCATGGCTGTTTCGGGGCTGAAATTGATTGTTTTACTGCTGTCCTTATGGCTGAATATGATGGGTGTTTCGGGTGTCATGTTGAAGACAAAAACGCTGATGATAAGTCTCTTTCTGGCTGTGTTTTGCTGCTTTTGCTGAAGGCTGAAAAAACGCTGGATATGGCAGTAATTCCCAAGCTGAAAATCGCTGAAATGACAGGTCTTTACTAGCGTTAGTAAATTCCTGCATTTGCTGAAGTCTCCGAGTCAAAAACGCTATTGCTGAGGTTTGTTGGTCGTGGGAAAAACGCCAATGGATGACACTTGCTGGCGATGGGTTGCTGTGGGAGAAAATGCCCAAGGTGGGGAGAGGGTGATGCTTGATCTAATGCTTGAAAACGCTAGGGGTGCGGAGGGGGGGGGGGGGGGTACTGTTGAGAAGTTGCCTGCTGAGCGGGAAGCTCCTGCTGCCTCTTCTGCCAGAAAGTGCTAACTTTGGGTTGCTTATATATTAACATAGCAAAATTGCCCTACCTACTTTTGTTGGAAAGTCATTAAAAAATAATAAGTGAAAATAACCAAAAATAGGAAAATAGGCTAAATGCACTGGAAAATTCCCCTGACTGAATCTGATGGATTCTGAAGGGAATACTGATGATCATGCTGTGTGCAACTGGAGGATATGCATCTATGCTAAGTGATTGGGCATGCACGGTCTACGAATAGACTCACAAAAGTGCCAGATCATTGCTAATCTAAACTGTCTGGACTGACTGAACCCTGCTGTGGTGTAGCTTGTCCACGGACACAGGGGGTTGGGATGTGTCACATGACATTCACGTCAAAAAGCTGAGCAATTCGTGCATCAACCACCTCTTCTAATTCTTGCTCTGTGTACATCCTGGGAGTAGGAGGTTTCTTGAGAGCCGGTTTAAGGGGTGGTTCTGTGGTCCGCCACCAGTGTGAGTGCACCTCATCCAAAGAGGTCTCGCTCATATATTTTGCAAATTTTGGGTCCTTCGCAAAATTGAGCATCATCTTTGTCGCATCGCCGATCAATCATCGACGCTCTATCTCTTCGAGCTCCGCCTGAGTAGGCCGAGGCGGGCCATACTCCTCGCGTGAATCTTCGTTGTGGTCTCTTCTCGCATCTCCGGATATAGGGGAATGGAAGCAAGTTTCCCCCTCGGGGGAGTAAAAAGTCTTTTCATGCCATGATACGGCATGGAGGCGCTTTTCCCCTTGTCGGCAAGTCCGCAAGGTAATTTGCCGGCTCTAGCCCAAAAAAGTAAAAAGTAAAAAGTAAAAAAGGAAGTCGACTGATCTCTGCCTGAAGCCATAAGTGCCGCGGAAAGAAAAAGGGATCCGATTTCCCGTAGAGGAGAAATCGGCCGTGCTCTTATATCACTGTAACTGACTTGGACACTCCAAGTCGAGAATCTACCGCGACACCACAAACAATCACTTCAAAACAGTTCACAATTCACGATTAATTCGACCCTGGCCCAACCGAGTTCCGTGCCTAGAGATATTGGCTCCAAAGATTGGCGCCGCTTTCGGTATTTCTTTTTGTATTAATCTGTGTTCAAAGTACAAGAGTGTAGGCAGGTGCTCACTCTGAGAGTCTGCGTCTAGATGCTTTGAGTTGTGAGAGGCCTACCCACATATTTAAAGGTTTTACAAGGGATGCTAAAAGTAGAGGCCCAAAGCTGGAAATCAAAAGCTTGTTCTCTCTCTCTTTCTCACAAGCTCTCTTGAGCCAATAAAGCAAAGCTTTAAAAAGTAAAGCTCTCTCTCTCTCTCTCTCTCTCTCTCTCTCTCTCTCTCTCTCTCTCTCTCTCTCAATTCATTGCGTAGAATAAAAAGCAGGACCCAAAAATCTGCCACGTCAGCAGCCCGAAAAATCCGCCGTAAATCGTGGGATTCCGTACGGTAGTGCCAGTTCAGCATGCTGTGCAGATTCCGATGCCTTCTTTCTGCTAGACTGCATGGCCTGGCTTGTCCATGCTAGTGTGTGTACACATGGGCAGCCACGTCACCAGTTTGTGACAAGCTCATTCTCTAGCATGCTTCGTCGGTTGACGTGGCGGTTGTACGGAATTTCGTGATTTACGTTGGCAGCTTTTTGGCATTGCCTTTGGACCAGAAGCTTTTGAGTTTGAAGGCTTTTCATGTAAACTGCTTTTGGGGCCTAGGGCCTTCAAATATGAGACCATGGACTCATTCTCTGGCATGCTTCTTGGAGAAGGTGTAAAGTCTGGAGTACTAGCTTGTACTGTGTTGATGCAATATAAAGAAATACTCTCTGGGGTGGAATTCGGCCACCCCGTGTCGCGTGTCGTCTCTCTATTTCTCAGTTCATTTGTTATTGAAGTGCTAAAAGTCTGTTTAGTTTGTTCTTTTCTATTGGCACGTGGTGCCCGTGTTGTGACATTAACAAGCGTCTCTCTCTATCTCTTCTAATCCGCATGCCCAAAATGTGTTCAATTGTTCCCAAATCTTTCATTGAGAAGGCTTAATTTAGCTGCTTTTTAAGAGCATTAACAATACTCTTATGCTTGCCTATAATCAACATATCATCCACATATAAGACTAGCACAATGAGGCTTCCATCATCAACCATTTTCGTTTACATGAGCATAAAGGTGTGAAACTTTTTGTGCCACTGTCCTGGGGCTCGTTTTAGCCCATACAAGCTGAGTTTTAGTCTGCATACCAAATGCTCTTTTCCTGGAATGACAAAACCTTCCGGCTGTTCCATGTACAACTCCCCATCCAAGTCACCATGAAGAAAAGCAGTATTTACATCCATTTGATACATCTCTAAATCAAGGAGAGCAGTGAGAGCAAACAATACACGGAGGGTAGTCATCTTCACACTGGTGAGAAGACTTCTTGGAAGTCTATACCTTCCTTCTGTTTGTAACCCTTGGCAACCGACCGTGCTTTGTACTTGGGCTTCCCGTTAATACATTTCACTTTGTAAACCCATTTGATAGAGATAGCTTTCCTTCCCTTAGGCAAAGGTACAAGCTCCTATGTATCATTTGCATACAGAGAATTTATCTTGTTTTGCATAGCAAGCTCTCACTTACTCTTGTTCTCAAATGATTGTGCCTCTTTATATGGTCATTTTCATCTGTCAACAAAATGCAAACCAAAGACGGTTGAAACCTCTGTGGTTGCCTTCTGACAAGTGTAGATCTTCTTACCCAATGGTCCATGTTTTGTGGCAATGGGCCTACATCCTCGGGAATGACCACACCATCATTAGGTGCCTGATTTTCAGCATTTCCTTGCTGCTGTAATCTGTTTTCAGCATGTTCGTCATCATGTCCCACCCCATCGTGTGCATCCATTGGTTGTCCATGATCTTCTGACAGTAGCACAATGGGTTGCTGCTCATTTTCAACACCGTTAGGAACAAAATCCTCAGTTAATGGTTGATTTATGGCTGGCTGTACATGCTGAAATTTGACCTTCTTCTTGTCAAGATCACATTGTGTAGCATTGTTCAACAACTTTACCTCATTAAACACTACATCTCGGTTGAGTACAATCTCTATCTTCTGAGGCAACCAAATTCTATAACCCATCTCTCCCTCATCTCCATATCCCATGAAGATGCCCTTGATGGATTTCATGTCAAGTTTGGTCCGCAGTTCTACAGGTACATGCACAAAGGCCTCACAACCAAAGACACGCAAATGGTCATATGAAGGAGGTTTGCCAGACCAAACCTCTTCTGGAATGACATTCTTCAAAGCACGATTCGGAGAGCGATTGTATACATGAATTGCAGTTTTAAGAGACTCCCCCCAAAACTCCTGTGGGGGATTAGCTGTGGACATCATGCATTTGACTCTCTCACAAAGACACTAGATGGGGTCCCAAATCCCCCTTCAAGGGCCCCCCTCTCTGTTGCTAGAGAGGTATTTGCTTTAGATTGAACAAATGCTGATACACTTGTCCTAGATGCGGAGATGTTGATGGGATCTCTCTGTAGATGCTTGGATTTGTGAGGCTAAGGGCTGAAATGCAAAAAAGGGATTTTGGCTGCGATCTGCAATGGTGACGAGGTTATGGGCTGATCTGCTATCGCCGATCGTGGCATGGGCTGAAAACTGAAAACACCTGGCCGATCTGGTGCGAAAATCTAAAAATGCTAACGCTAATGGATGGATCTGGGACGGTGCTGTGAGGCTATGGCTGAAAACTGAAAACGCTGATGTTGATGGGCTGATCTGGTGCAAAAATGCCAAATAGACTGAGGTATTGTGGTAATTTATTTTTGTATTGAGGGTACTGACTTATGCTTGAGAAGTCCCCCCTAGATCATTATATATGGGATAAAAGCTGGGTCGGGGCAATCCAACTTAAAACTCCCACGATTCTAAAAATGATGCAAAAATGTCACTTATTAATAAGTTGATGAACTATTAATAAGAAGTGATTCACATGGAGATAAATACCTAGGCTGGGTACTAATGCAACTGTATGAGAACACTCCCCAATGCCTACACCAAGCGGACATTGGTTGTGCTCATGTGCAATCAAATGGTATGCAGCTACTCTAAAGTGCTTGGACATGCACGTCCTTTGTACAGTCCCACAAGGGTGTGCTGGAACACTTCCTAGGCTAACATAAACCCTAGAAGTACAAGTTGTAGCTTGTCCACATGCACATAAGGTAAGATGTGCACGTGACAGTTTGCTCTATTCCGATGTGGGATTGAGTCAGTTATAACCTCAGAGTGTACTTTTGAGAGTACTACTCTGTTAGAGGTGGCTTGCACGTTTCTATCTTTAGTTGACTTCTGGTGCTCCATTTAATGAAGCACCATGCACGATGTCTTACAGTCCTTTGTTTCCTTGCCCATTTCTTGGGGCTTTGTGTGCTTTAGCCCACATTGTAGTTAGTACCTTGGCGGATGTTTTCTTTAGCCATCTCGGTGGTTGCTTCGTCTTACGGATTTGTGGTGTGGCGACTGCTCTTCCCAGTGCATATGAGCAGTAGTTCCTATGTTTTGTCTTCCATATTGGCACCCGGAGACTGTATCATCCATGATCCAAGACACATCTACTTCCCTTATCCTTGGACTAATATGTTGCTTTGTATAGGTGGATAGTGGGCCTTTTTAGATTGGGAATTAGTTATAAGCTCGAGCATTCTTCATAGTGGGGAGACTGTCTTCTTGGTTCTCCCAGTTTTTGTTCTAAGTTCCACATGTATATTTTTCTTTTAGGTACACCTACTACCTCGAGTGATCCCATACACAAGTAGAGACTGTTGGAGAGATGTGATAATTATCTAGGGAATGTGGAGCTAGCTTGGGAGTCAATTTGTGTAGACTACTTTCTTTCAGGTCTTGTGGTTCCATGTGCAATGGACAAGATTGACGGTCTGTTTGGCGGCTTCTATAGCACCTTGTCCTTCTCTTGCAAATCTTGGGTGCAGGGTCTCTACATCTTGGCGTGTTAGTTGCAGTCTCAGTATTGATGTGTGTGCCTTTTTGCTGGATGTGTATTCCCGATTCACTTTGAGAGAGGGGTGGTATTGTCTGGGGATTTGTTCCAAACAGATGAAGATCAATAGCAGGTTCACTCTCAATTCCAATGAAGTTCCTGCATATACAGGTAGCAGTTCATCATTGTATTTGGTGGTTGGTGCAGTTATTTGGTTCTTTGTCATTGAACAATTGATTTCTCAATAGCTTTGGTTGTCCCATTCTTTGGACTTATTGTAGCAGCAGCTTGGAGATTTTGGCATGTGGTTTGTGATCGAAGGTGCAGGTTTTGGGAAATAATCCAGATGCCTTTACCCTCAATTTCGATGCATTCTCTTGGAGTAGTCAACAACATTACTTTCTGCAATGCTGGTTGAGGGGATTCTTGAAAGAGTTGGATTTATTTTCAGGACAATATTTTACTTCTTGGATGTTTTTCGGGGGTAGCAATTGGATCGTATGTATTGCAAGATACTTTTCTAATGCGGAGTTTGTTGTAGATATCCTCGTCCGCGAAACATTGTCTTTATAGTTGCAGATTGCTCACTTTAACTTCTTGATTTGTCTTCCTTTAAGGAGCTGAGAGGGGATGTTAGAGTTCAATCATCACTCTAGATTCGTCTAGTTGGTTCAAATTTCTCTCAAGGATAGGTGTTAGGGAGTGAGGGCTGTTTTGTGGTTGTGCCCAGCCAATGTAAGGTTGTCTTCTCATGTCAGGTTGTGTTTAGGTGTGTTTACCCTTGGGTTTTTTCTTGGTTCCATGGTCATGTTGTCTCCTCCAGGCCCTATGCATTTTTGCCCTACTGTCTGGGTGTGCCACATGACTTGCACCCCCCTTTCCTCTCATTTATTTAGGGTTTCCCCCCCTTTTTCAAGTCGTGAGATGGAGTGTTAGGTCAGGCTCAATGGGCTGCCGAAGGTCCAGGCTGTAACGGAGAGGCTAGCGCTAGCAAATCCGGGCTGGTTTCGGTGAGGGAAAGGGCTGAAATCTGAAAACGCTGGGCTGATTCGTCGACAATGGTAGCGCTAGGGCTGATCTGCAATGAGGAAGCAAAACGTTGGGCAGGGAGATGCAGAAACACTATGGCTTCACCTGGCGTTGGCTTATGTGATGCAGAACGCTAGGTCCTTTGCTGCCTTTATAGACCAAGTTAGTGGTTAAGAACTTTTAAGGCTTAGGTAGGACCAAAGTTGAAGATAAAGCTTCACAAATAAATCATGAAAATAATTTTTTAATATACTTGAATTAGGCTAAGTTTTTGGGTGAGTGTCGCACATCTCTTCACCCGGGAATCTGGTTGACGCAAGGAATGGCTTGTTGGATTCCTCTAACCTAAACCATATGCATGTCATGCCAGATGTCGAGCTAGTGTAATAACATCCGTCAAAACGCTTGTACAAACCATTTATGCTAGAGGGTTTCAAAACTGGAAATCCTAATCTAATGGACTCGTCTGGATGTGCAGGTCTTGTAAACCGGTTCACAAAATTGCCGGTACTAATCCTCCTAGGATTCTAGACACTCCTTGTAATCACTTCCGTCGAGTGATCGACGCAATCTACACACTTGGCAACACTTGAGTACTTCAAAACACTTGAATAAAAGAGAGAGACGACGACATGGCACGACGGAGTTTCGAGCCAAGACACGGTGGCCCCAAAAACTGGCGTCTTTCTTTATTATTGATATTCAAGAGTACAACTCCCGTTGGGTTTAGGTCTGCGAGCTTTGCATCTAGATGCTCAAAAGAATGGCCCTAGGGACACTTATAAAGAGTACATGGGTTGCCAGAAGTAGAAGCCCAAAAGCATTAAGCCTAAAAGCACTTGGTTCTAAAAACATATGGTCCCTAAAAGCTCACGTGAAAGATGCCAAATGTGGCGAGTGCAAAAAAGCGAAAGTCCGTACAGCAGCGCCAACAATGCAAAACGTGGAAATCCGTACAGTAGTGCTACGCGGCAGGGCAATGCGATTTACAGAAGTCATGTCTAGAGGTCAAGCTTTGGTTATTTGGGTTTAAGGCCCCTTTTCAATGCTCCATAAGTTGGGAGGGGTTAAGTTTTTTAATCCCTAATCCCTAGATACTTTAGGCCACTCGACATGACTTTTTTAAGTTGGTTTTCTTGTGTTTCTTCTTCGTCTAGGTTTTAGGCCTCTCGCTCGGTTCTTGCAAAACTCAATCAAGTCAGTCTAGACTCCAAGGCCTCACACAATTGTCCTAACATCATGCAGATGACTTTAGATGCAAATACTTGATAGAGAATTCAAAGAGTGAATCTGGGACAAGCCAAACGAACGCATCGGACTAATGTGTCTATGACCTTGGCAGAGAAACCCTGATGAAGCATGTCCATGTGGCACACAAAGCCATGTGCATGTGACATTGGGACGTGGCATGTGGTGTTGTCTCTCTTTTCTCTCTGTTTGCCTCTCTCTTCATTGTGCTCAGTTTAGTTCTCTCAAGTAAAGTAAAGTAACCTTGTGTATGTGCGAAGTACCAGATCTGAGCAAAATCCTTAAACCCTTCCGTTGCACATGTGACATATTATTATGCGCTTCTGTTTGTGACAATGGGTGACAAGCCCTTCTTTACTGGGCTACCTGGCACTCTTCAAAAACACAGATTAGAGATTGACACGCCCAAGCGGTCTTGGGTTACATTTCATGTGATTCTTTATGGCTTAATGGCCCCTAAGACCAGCGATGAAGATGGGAGCGTGCCCGATGTGTGATTGACTAAGGGTGGGAGTGGCTAATAAGCCTCAGATGGGGTCCACTAAACTTCTTTGTTAAATGCAACCCTGATTTTTTGAGTATTTTAAAAATAATTTGCAGCATTCAAGTCCAAATAACCAATTATTATTAAAATAGAGCATTTGCAAGCAAATACCATTTTCATGACATTACGACGTTATGCACTAGAAGGAATTGTGAATCAATGAACATTGCAAACAAAACCCAATTTTTTCAAAACCCATTTAGGGTTGAAGTTTGAAACCCAATTTTGAACCCCAGTTTTTTGAAACTGTTTCAAACGTCTGGTAGTCATTTCAAACAAGTTCGAATGCAACTATGATTAGGACATTTATTCCCTTGGCATTTTTTTCTGTATTTTCAGTTCTTTTGGTTGGCCCTTGTTATTGCCTAAGGATGCCTTTGTAACAGTTTTTGGGGTAGGCCCCTTTTCTGACAGCACAAGGGGGGTCAAAGTAATAGAATACAGCTATGCCTTTTTTAATTTTTTTAGAGAGAGAGAGAGAGAGAGAGAGAGAGAGAGAGAGAGAGAGAGAGAGAGCGCTGAGGCAATCTCACTGCTCTAGGGTGGAAAGGTGTAGTTTTGAAGAAGATTGAAAGAATACACAAGATGGATGTTTAGCTTTTCGAATTTGGAGTAGACGCCAAAATGACTTTGCTCCCTTTAAAGCAAACAAGGAGCAGCCTTGAATGCTTCAACAAACAACCGTCTATGTATCATGGAGACTTTGGCTGTTAGATGCTTTTGCAAGGTGGCCATCATTTTGATTGAAGTATTGGCAGGCAGCAGGCTCTCAGTGGCTTTTGATCTATTGTATAACAAGTATCCATTTATTTGATTTTTGTACCAACCTTTGAAGATTCTGTGTGGGTGGTGCCTTGTTTGTTAAAAAAACAATGCTTTAATCATGCAACATGGAAGAACTGACGATGGGCTTTAAACGTTTAATGTGTTGGCTGGTGTTCCGAGGTATGCAGGGTCTTTTTTTTGAAGTTCATTGATATTGTCTTCGTGAAGCGAACTGTTTGATAGTAAATCTATTATTAAAAGAAACTGATTGCATGAAGGTTTGCCAATATGTTGAGGGCTTATGTCGTATATGCTCTTCTCAATAATGGAATGTGCCCATCTCTGTTAAACAATTGTTGTTCTTTTCATAAAGCACTTGACACAGAATTTTATGTCCAGCTAGCACCCGCATCCTTCGCTTTATGCGTGTTGGGTTACATAATATGATGAGTGCAAAATTGTGCAGACTCACTTTGTGCGTTGTTTTTATAAACGTTTTTGAGTAAACTGCTCATATTTATTTGGGGTCTCTTTATTCAATGAATCAATATCTTTGCTCTTTCATAGTTGTGCGTTCTTGATGCAGCTTTTTGCATGTATTTCAGAAGACGGTTTTTGGTGGATTGATTGTCTCCATTCAATGTTTGCATTTTTCTTTAAAGTTGAATTTGGGCTCCTCTTGGCTTCAGTTGGTTTCTGTAAGTCCTAGCTATAGGCAGAAATGAGCTCATTTGTAAAAGCTGTCATGATTGTAATATGAGCTGCAGTTTGACAAACCACCTCTTTCCTATGCAGTCAAATTTCTCTTTGAGAACATCGGTCGAAGTTTCTGATTTTTACTCGCTTCTAACGGAAAAGCATACTCTGATCAAAGCCATGGTGCATTGGTTTAAATCTTGGTTTAAATGCCTTCTTGTTTAATGCTTGGCAGAGTCTGCTCTGCATCTCTAAGAGTATTTAGAAACTTGGTATACAGATTTTTGTGTTGTGTGGTATTGTTGCTTCCAACATCTCAAAAGGTTAGGCAAGTTATGTCTCGAGGCTGTCAGTGTCGGTTTCAACATTGGATGGTACAATGGTGCATGTGCAATTTGTAATTTGGGCAAATAAATGCTCATTGTGCTTGATTACTGGAGTATTGAAGTAGCTAAGGCGGGTCGCTCCATCTGTCTCACCATAAGCTCATACTTTAGAGGTGATTGTTCATGCTGGCTACATGAACAGGGTTGGCCTTGTTAGTGGTCGATGCATAAATGGGTGTAAATTGTAGTTAAAGCGTAAAGAAAATGCTACGGATAAATTACTTGATAATTGTTTACTAAACAAAAATAACAGATCAAAATAAACGTAGAACATTTTATGAAACACATGGTTGAAATCACAGCCTTTTTTTTTCAAAGCGCACATGCATTACGTCCATAAAGAGGAAAGCACTAACCTTATGCGTAATATCTTCACTTCAACAACTTCGTAGGAGGGCAAAAAGCTTGCCTTAGAGGAGCTATGAAAGAAAAAGCAAAACACTAGTCGAACTTTTAGTACTCAAGAAAATTTTAAGTAAATATAGTTGAAGAAAATGCATGGTCTACACGAGTGCCATATGGAAGTATGGTTGAGAGTTGGTAGATTGTCTCCAAATTTTTAAAGAAATAGTAGCCATGCCTTGCTCCATAGTCCATTTGTTACTACAGTCATGGTATTCAAGAAGAAGATAATGAGCTTGAATTTAATTATTGTAATTTGGTGTTTTTTTTTGCGTTTTGGTCAATGTTGTTGGTGGGCATTTCACTACAATTCAATTTGACAAAAGAGGTGTAAATTCCAAATGTTAAATCATAAAAAAGAGATTAGCTATATCCACCAATGTAAACGATATCATTGCACATTTGATCATCAATTCTATTTGTTGTAAATGAGATTGCTTGATTAAACACTCTAAACCCTCTAGTATTGCTAGGAAATTGAGAAGACGACTGATAGGTATTGCTATGTCGAGGACTTCGTGGTCACAACTTTTGAGGAGAATCAATAACAAGCAAAGTACCCCCCTATACGTAAAGGAAACGAGGTGTGAGCAAACATAGGATAGATATGGGATTGACCTTGTGATTAGTCTCTTCTTTGACAAGGTGAGAATGATGAGAGCGTTCCCCTCTGAGCATTCCAAGTTAGTGTTCCCCTCAAACTAACTTCCCCTTTGAGTAACTTGGACGGAATACTCATCAATAACTTTATATGCTTTAGTAAGGACACCACATTTGACATACATATCAACCGAAGCCTTCCCAAGCACAACATGGATTCTGAGTTTTGTCACCCACGTGAAGATCTTGCGTACGACCACACACTTCAAGGTGCAAGCATAGGTGATATCATTTGTGAAAGGCCATCCCTTTGCATCTAGTTAAAACAAACGAGAGCCATAGCCATGTTGGGCATATTATACAATCAATAACATATAGATTCCTTCCCATAGCCATGTTGGGCATATTGAGCAATCAATGCATTTTGAGAAACTATATTTCGAACAAAAAGCTTGTCTAGATAGACAATACATAGATAAATTTTACATCCTAGAAGTAAAAATATGAGCTATCATTAATTATACTTATTCAAAGATTTAAAATAAATGATTTGTAACTAGTTGATTTTTTTTGTTTTGGATGCTTTAGAGCTCTAAGTTTGAGTATATTATTGATATTTGTGTTATAACTGCTACCATCGATTTCCATGTGAGAGGTAGTTACAGTTGTTATACCGAGGCTGTCCCTTATTTAGTTCATGAATCAGAAGCGAAGAAGAAGCTTTGGACCTATCTTTGAGTGAAGCCAATCTTCCTACCTCTCCCATATTCAAGAGTGTTCTTGATGAATGCCATGGAAACATATCACCTATCCTGTCACTCATCGTCAGGATTTTTCTTTGATTTTTTTTTTTTGTGAGCTTCTAACCTTCACTCGAACGGGAGGTAGATAGCTCACAAGGCCTACCACGATCACTTGCGTTTAACTGCAATTAACCAACTTAAACTATGCTATGCTTTATTTATTAGTTGTCCATGCAATTTGTTGCTTGATGTGGCCTTGTTGTCTTGTGGTCCCTTTGATGTGCATTTGATGCCCAAGGCCTTGTTGTAAGGGTGCTTCATTCCTTGAATATCCTCGAGGATCTAATTCTGTAGTAGCTCTAGACCAAAGAGTGTTGGACGTTTCGGTGAAAGGCATCCCTTCTACAACTTTTGCCATCGTGTCGATTGTGGCGTTAAATTTTGCTAACCTCTCTTCCAACACCACTCCTTTTGTGTTTTCCTCTTCTTTCAACATGATGATGCAGATCGCGATAGACATGATCGACACGAGAAAAGGTATGAAAGGCGAAAAGACATTGATGCAGAGAATGAATATAGAAGGGGTCATAGCCACACGAATGGTGGTCAAAGGACTCAAAGAGAGCATGATGATCTCAAGAAAATATATAGTTATCTCAAGAACAAATACAATGGATATGTTGACTATATGACGATGAGTGCAGAGACAGGAAGAGAAGGGATTACAGATTAAGCATGCTAATCACAGGTTTCATAGAGAGCATGATGGTCATAGGGATAGAAACAATGGCTTCGTGATCGAATACAGACCTTGCGTAATGTTTTCCCTGCCAGTGTTTTGCTTGCCAATGACTAGAATACCTACTCTGCCTTGACTTTACACAAGTGGGCGTAGACTCACCTTGATACCATCAAACACTATGACTGTTGATGGCTCCCTACTCTCCACATACCTTCTCAAAATCAACAGCCTTGTGAAGAAATCAATAGTGTTCCAATGAAAAAGGAATATCTCTTTCTTTCTTTCTCCAAATGCAATAACCTATGCTTACACTTAGAAGGCCTCTGATATTGTTAGTCATGGGTCGTTTAAAAAAAACATTGTTATGTCTGTCATACTGGAGACGATTACTGATACTCCAAATTGTATACTTTTATGTATACATTAGTGGTCCAAGACTAGAGGACGTATGAACCTACACTCTCCACCCATCCATTGCCTTTATATAGGCAACCTCGAGCCATTCAGGCTGGCCTTGCTGACCTCTAGCCCTTGGCTTGACATAACTCTCCCCTTGGGGAGTTTTCATCCTCAAAAACAAAAGTGGGAAATAATATTTTTCTAAGTAGTAGCTTCTTTAGGCTGTTGTCTTTCCACTTGACTTATGCTTATCGACGCACATGATAACACATACAGAGATTATGATCGTTGAGAGTACGCTCACATTCATGCGGGGTGGGTTGGAGATCCAATGAGATTAACCAAAATCTATCGGGTTGATGACATTGTTGTTCCTATGCAAGCGTTTATGTAAACAAATTACATAAAATATCGATGAATGCGAGAGTGCGCAACCAAAATCTATTAGGTTGATGACATTGTTGTTCCTATGCAAGCGTTTATGTAAACAAATTACATAAAATATCGATGAATGCGAGAGTGCGCAAATAACAAAAAATTGTAAGCCATTTTTTTGACTCTCTCTAGTATAACACGATATTAGAGAATTTAAAAATTTAGAGCCAATATGGCCATTTTTTTGACTCTCTTGAGTATAACACCATATTAGAGAGTTTGAGACTTTAGAGCCAATTTTTTTGACTCTCTTGAGTATAACACGATATTAGAGAATTTAAAAATTTAGAGCCAATATGGCCATTTTTTTGACTCTCTTGAGTATAACACCATATTAGAGAGTTTGAGACTTTGGAAGTCACTAGTCTTAAAGATTTGGCCCTATAGGTCTCAAACTATTTTTAAAGGCCAATGTCTTCCAGAAGGTAGGGCTTGAAAAGCTCTTTCTAGTCATTCTCTTAAAACTAAGATTTGGCCATGTGGTCAAATCCAAATCTTAAGCTTGTTTTGAAAGTGGTGATTCAAAAATTCCCAAATTCACTAATATGGTGTTGGATTTTAAAGGGCCCACAAAAACTTGGAGATAACTTAGGTGTTGAGACAATCTTCAACTACTTTCTGAATGCTCTTGCACACATAAAAACACCTCTTTTCCTTCCATGAAGGTAACTTGCTGACATTTCTTAGTTTCCAACCTCTCCGTAATTGGTGGTCTAGGTTGAAAACCATACACAAGCATGAATAAACTTACACCATTTCTGTCACCATTGTAAGCAAATTCCAACTAGAGAAACAACCTTTCCCATTAGATTGCTTCCTGTTAATGCATGTCGTGAGCATATCCTTTAGCAGTGGATTAATACTTGTAAACTTCCTATCCATTAGTGGCAATACATATTGAGTTGTTTTTTCCCAACTATTTAGAAACAGTCCTCCAAAAATGATTGGTAAATGTAAGGTACAACAATGCCCGCTATTTTAGAGTACTTATAATCAATACAGATTATAAACAATCAACTTGGTTAACTTTGGAGATTGGAATAGTGGATTGAATAAATTGTACAAAGTTTAGTCAACTTATCTACAAGCACCCAAACTGAGCCATGGCCTCAGATGGTGATTGGTAGACCCACAATAATCTCATATTATACAACACACATAGTGCAAAATGCTTTAGAAGCTATCAATTTGATTAACTAACATGCCGATCTACATCAACCCTTGCTATAAACTCTTGGGCCCATAACAACTAGTGTGCATGCATTTAACAAAAATGGATCCGAACATACATCTCCATGACCATACTTGCCAATGATTATGGATAATGTTATGCTTACAACCCACTGAAAAATAACTAAATAATTTCCCTTGCAATTACGTGAAAGACTTGCTAACATAGTTGGATCATAATAGAACGTGAAAATTCATCACATCTAGGTGCCAACAAGAAAACATATTCATGAACAGAACATAGCTTTGCTACATGTGTAAACAACCATCCATTATAGTTGTTTAACAATACTTGTAACCTTAACAAGTCTTACTAGGTATCCAAAATATTTTGACCACTGATATTGTTCTTGATACTACATGCTCAAAATGGTCTAATAAATGGATCTAACCAGCACCTAGGCACTTTGTCGCGAGACATAATTGAAATAACAGGCACCAATGCTAGTCCCAGAGACTTATATTCTTTACATGTAGAATGTGTTTTAGATATTGTTAAGTATGGAGCCTGATTTACCCGTTGTAATTTTTTGTGGTAAAAACGAACATTTGTAAGGCACCCATTATGAGGAGAAGCCATCGTGCGTGAAGGAAAATCACACCGAAAATAAAAATCACTCGTTGGAAACCAAATTTTTCGAAATATTCATTTTCGCTTGAATATTATGGCCGGATGACGGCCAAGAAGTGGTCGGAAAATGACCGGTCGGTTGGCTGGTAGACCGCTGGTCAGTAGTCAATGGCCGGTGGCCGATGGTCGGAAGTCAATGGCCGGTTGGCCGGTGGCCGAATTGAAAAGTGGACTTGTCTTCTCAAGGGCGTCCACACATGGGCAGATTGGAGGGTCCGATTTGGACTTATCTACACAAGGGCGGCTACACATGGCTGCTTCTCATGAGAAAGGGCATCCCTTTTGGCCTATAAAAGGAGGCCATTTCTACACACATTTCATAGTGTGAAGTTAATGCAACAAGGTGGGTGTGAGGTGGTGAGAGTGAAGCAAGGCGGGAGCTCTATAAAGGGTATAATCCCTTTGTAAACTACTTCTTGTTTTGAAGTACTAAAGCCATTGAGTGATTGCTTTCCCGTGGACGTAGCCCACATTGGGTGAACCATGTATATCGTGTGTACTCTCTCTCTCTCTCTCTCTCTCTCTCTCTCTACTCTATAATCTCTTGTGTGTGAAATCTATTTCTCTCCATTAAGTAATCTACTCAAATATCTATTTAGCTACGTCATATTTCGTAACAACTGGTATCAGAGTAAGGTTTGCTCGTAGCTAAATTATCTCAAGGAAAGGATTCCTTGAATTGAGTGGGAGTTATGGCGGAGGAAGGGAAGCTCAAGATTGAGAAGTTCAACGGCAAAAACTACCAACATTGGAAGATGCAGATTGAAAACCATCTCTACTAGAAGGACCTCTATTTGCCACTAGGCGGTCTTGCGAAGAAGCCCGCAACAATGGCAGATGAAGCATGGATTGTCCTTGATCGAAAGGCACTGGGAACAATCGGGTTAAGCTTGGCGTCAATGGTGGCCTTCAATGTTTTGGAGATGAAGACCACGGAGGACTTGATGAAGTCACTTGATGAATTCTACGAGAAACCATCGGTATCCAATAAGGTATTTCTTATGAATCGCTTGTTCAATCTAAAGATGACAGAGAATGGTTCAGTTTTGCAAAACACCTAAATAATTTTAACACAAACATAAGTCAACTTCGATCGGTGAAAATCAGTTTCGATGACGAAGTGCGAGCTCTCCTTATACTATCATCTCTACCGGATAGTTGGGACAACATTGTGATGGTTGTAAGTAATTCTATTTCTGGCACAAATACTCTTAAGTTTGATGATGTTGTGGGTGTTCTCCTAAGCGAGGAAATACGAAGGAGAAGCACAGGAGAATCATCAAGTGCTGCACTGTCAGTGGAAACAAGAGGAAGGCGTAAGGAGAGGTTCAGAAAACCAAAAGGGTCATGATCGCTCAAGATGGAGCAAGTCATGCACAAAGTCAGTTCTTGAATGTTGGAACTGCAGTAAGAAGAGCCACGTCAAGAAGGATTGCTGGTCCAAGAAGAAGAAAGAGACTGACTCTCAAGGCAACAAGCCAAAATCAGAGACCAATGTGGCAGGTAAAGTAGAGCAAGATGCTCTAATTGTCTCATTAGACAATGTGTCTAATTCTTGGATAGTAGATTTCGGGGCTTCATTCCATGCGACACCACACAAGCAACTTTTCCAAGATTGCACCAAAGGTAATTTTGGGTATGTATACTTGGGAGATGATGAAGCTTGTGAGATTGTCGGCAAAGGTACAGTTTCTGTCAAAACTGCTAATGGAAATGAATGGAAGCTTAAAGAAGTTAGGCATGTTGCTTCTCCTCGGAAAAAATTGATCTCTACAGGACAATTGGACGATGAAGGTCACAACATTGCGTTCGGAAATAAACGGTGGAAGATCTCAAGGGATCTTTGGTGGTAGCCAAGGGAGAAAAGGTCGGTACATATTACTTGTGTACTATCAACACGCAACCTTCAGCTTGTGCAACAACTACAGAAGTGGACAGTGCGGTGTGGCACTACCGGCTTGGACATATGAGTGCCAAAGGAATGTAAATCCTTCAAACGAAGAAGCTTCTATTAGGTTTGAAAGAAGTGGACTTAGAGTTCTGGAAAGATTGTGTTTATGGTAAACAAAAGAGGGTAAAATTTTAAAAATCAGAAAATGAAAGAAAAAATAAAAAACTTGAGTTGGTTCATCCTGATGTTTGGGGTCCTGCAAGTACACCATCACTTGATGGCTCATTGTACTATGTAACATTCATAGATGATGCGACTAGAAAAACATGGGTTTATGTCATGAAGAATAAGTTTGATGTATTTTCCATATTTCAAAGGTGAAAACCCTTTGTCGAGAATGAAACAGGTACCAAGGTTAAATGCCTCAGATCCGACAATGGAGGCAAATATTGCAGCCAAGCTATTGAAAGCTTTTGTGCTAGCAATGGCATTCGGAGGCAAAGGACAACCCCAAGGACACTTCAACAAAATGGGATTTTGGAAAGGATGAACAGGAAAATCATTGAGCGAGTACGAAGCATGCGGCTGCATGCAGACCTACCGCTTGAGCTTTGGGTGGAACATGACAATCATTGAGTGAGCACGAAGCATGCGGCTAGGTGGAAGCTATAAGTACGTCTGTGTACTTAATCAACCGGTCACCCTCCACGGCATTGGATGGGGGAGGTCCAGAAGAGGCATGGGCAGGTAAACCGATGAATTATGCATTTCTCAAAGTGTTTGGGTGTGAGGCTTTCATGCACATAGATAGAAGTCTAAGATCAAAGCTAGATGCAAAGTCCAAAAAGTGTTTTTTCATTGACTATGGAGAAGGTGACTTTGGGTATCGCCTATGGAATCATGAAGATGGTAAAATGTTAAGGAGTAGGGATGTAATTTTTAACGAACAAAATATGTACAAAGATTACTTGGAAAGAAAACAAACAAAAGAAACAGGTGATGAGTACATGGAGCTTGAGGACGGTGAAGACTCAAGGACTGTAGACGGTGACAATGTGCAACAATGTCAACCAAATGAGGAGCCTCAACCTATTCCCCGAAGATCTACAAGAGCAAGTAGACCTCCAAAAAGGTTTGTTCCTTCCTTCAACCATCTCTTGATCTTAGATTCTGGAGAGCCGGAATCATACGAAGAAGCTATGCAACACGAATCCAAAGAAGAATGGACGAAGAGCATGCAAGTGGAGATGGACTCACTACATCGCAACCAAACATGGGAGTTGGTTGAGTTGCCTAAAGGTAAGCGGGCACTTCAAAACAAATGGGTTTACAAGCTGAAGAAAGAACAAGGTGGGAAGAAAAAGTACAAGTCTAGGCTTATGGTAAAAGGGTTTTCTCAAAAGAAAGGTATTGACTTCAATGAAATATTTTCTCCTGTTGTAAAAATGAACTCAATTAGGCTTGTCTTAAGCCTTGTGGCTGCTCACGATTTAAATCTCGAGCAAATGGATGTAAATACGGCATTCCTTGACGGTGACTTAGAGGAGGAAATCTACATGCTTCAACCAAAGGGGTATGAAGTAAAAGGCAAGGAGAAAATGGTTTGTAGATTAAAGAAGAGCTTGTATGGTTTAAACCAAGCATCAAGACAATGCTACTTGAAGTTCGATCGATGGATGTTAAATCATGGATTCAGAAGATGCAACTCAGATCATTGCGTCTACACAAAGAATTTGGGAGATGGGAAGTTCATCATCCTAATGTTGTACGCTGATGACATGCTGATTGCAAGTGCTAACATGCAAGACATCAAAGACCTAAAAGAGGAGTTGTCTAAATCTTTTTCAATGAAAGATTTAGGTGCTGCAAAGTAGATACTTGGTATGAAAATACCAAGGGACAGAATGAAGAAGACAATAAAGCTATCTCAAGAGGATTACATCAAGAAGGTACTAGAAAGGTTTGCAATGCAAAATGCAAAACCAATTTCTACACATTTGGCTGGTCACTTTAAACTAACGAAGGATATGTGTCCAAAGACACAAGAGGAGATAGCCTATATGTCTAAAGTTCCATATGCTGCAGCGGTAGGTTCTCTAATGTATGCTATGGTCTAGACAAGGCCAGATATTGTACATGCAGTGAGAGTTGTGAGTAGGTTCATGGACAATCCAGGTAAAGAACACTAGCAAGCTATGAAGTGGATACTTAGGTATCTAAAAGGGACAACAAAAAATGCTTTGTATTTTGGAGGAACTAATATTTTTCTAGAAGGGTATGCTCATGCAGATATGGCAGGTGACAAAAATACTCGAAGGAGCACTACTAGCTATGCCTTCACGGTTGGAGGCATAGCAGTAAGCTGGGCTTCAAAGCTGCAGAAAGTGATCTCACTTTCTACCACAGAAGCAGAGTATGTAGCAATGACGGAGGCAAGCAAAGAAATTCTATGGCTTCACAGATTCTTAGAAGAGCTTGGATTCAAACAAGACAATTGTGCCTTTCATTCAAGGACAAAGAACATTGAGGTGAGATATCACTTCATATTCACTCTTTTGGAAGAGGAACATCTAAAGCTAGGAAAGGTGCATACAAGTGAAAATCCTGCAGACATGTTTACAAAGGAGGTGGTCAACAAGGAGAAGTTGAGCTTTTGCTCATCTTCAATTGGCATTCAAGGATAAGAAGCTAGGATGGAAAGCAGTCACAGGTTTGGTTTGGAGATCAATCTCCAAGTGGGAGATTGTTAAGTATGGAGCCTGATTTACCCCTTGTAATTTTTTGTGGTAATCGTGCATGAAGGAAAATCTCGCTAGAAATAAAAATCACTCACCGGAAACCATAATTTTTACGGCCAATCTCGAGCATCGCGGAATATTATGGCCGGATGGCGGCCGCCGGAAAGTGGTCGAAAAATGACCGATCGGTTGGCCGGTTGGCCGGTGGTCGGAAGTCAATGATCGATGACCGAATTCAAAAGCGGACTTGTCTTCTCAAGGGCGGCCACACATGGACGGATTGGAGGGTCCGATTTGGACTTATCAACACAAGGGCGGCCACACATGGCTACCTCTCATGAGAAAGGGCATCCCTTTTGGCCTATAAAAGGAGGCCATTTCTACAGACATTTCATAGTGTGAAGTTGATGCAACAAGGTGGGTGTGAGGTGGTGAGAGTGAAGCAAGGCGGGAGCTCTATTAAGGGTATAATCCCTTTGTAAACTACTTCTTGTTTTGAAGTACTAAAGCCATTGAGTGGCTGCTTTCCCGTGGACGCAGCCCACATTGGGTGAACCACGTATATCGTGTGTACTCTCTCTCTCTACTCTATAATCTCTTGTGTGTGAAAGCTATTTCTCTCCATTAAGTAATCTACTCAAATATCTATTTAGCTACGTCATATTTCCTAACAGATATGGATGTTTGAAGAAATGATATCCATCAAGTATGGGATGTACTTTTGTATGGAGTTAATTGTAAACACTTAGTGACATGAGTGAGAGGGACCCTCATAAACCTTACTCTGCACTCGCTAAACCAAACTCCATGAGTCCTAGGCCATGTTGTATCCTTATGACTATTGTACCAAAATTCTTTGCTCCTACATGACCTTGTCAAGTGTCCGAAGAGAGAAATGGATGAAAGTATTCTAGCATATACATATTACTTGGAAAACTTAAGCATATTCTAAAATGAAATAAAACCAAATCATGTGCTTACTTCGAAGATATACTATGTCTTTCGAGGCTGGTTTTTTGGTAATGTACCATTTAGATTGTACCTTTTAGGTTTAGATAGTGCACTTGGGTTGGAGTAAGTGGACGCTATTTTCAACCTACAGTGTGAAACACTAATTGAAAGATTAGTGAAAATAATCAAATCTTTAACTAAAAACCCTAGGTTTTGCCTTGGCAATCTAGATCCTTTGGTGAGATTCTACAATTTCAAACCCCTTGGTTAGATTTTGCATTAAAACTACTTAAACTAGCATTTAAGAATGACCAACATAGTCTACCGTATCCAATAATGATTGTAATCAACTTGTAAAGTTGAAATTATCCACTACCCTTTAGCACACCGAGGACTTCTTTCCTTGAAAGTACAACTATGAAGAGATCAATTAATGACCATCAATAGTCATGGAGTTATTTGGATTATCTGGGTTATATCCGTGGAAATACCACGCCTATAGGCACAATCTGTAAGGACATGGGTCCTATGGGTAAGGCCACCGGCACGACCGGACAGTGTGTACGCTAGAAGGAGGCTATAAGATAGCATGGTTGGGTGGAGACTAGCACGAGCATTACCACCGCCCTTTTACTGGTATCCGAGCTATTTTTTGCAAAAGAGGAAAAGCGGGTTATATCCGTGAAAATACCACGCCTATAGGCACAATCTGTAAGGACATGGGTCCTATGGGCAAGGCCACCGGCACGGCCGGATAGTGTGTATGCTCGGGGGAGGCTATAAGATAGCACGGTTGGGTGGAGACTAGCACACGCATTACCACCGCCCTTTCACTGGTATTCGAGCTATTTTTGGAGAAGAGGAAAAGCGGGTTGCATGTGCATGCGACATGCTGCTTCTCTTCCATGTTCTGCAGATAACGACGTCTCCGCTTTGCAGCAAAAGAAAAGAAGCACGCTTTCCTATGCACAGTACGTGGACAAATAGTCGACTGCGATCGCCCCATCTACGCCCTCCACAACGAGCGACCAAGGCAAACTCGATTGAAAACTCGACAACACCGATGCTTTGAAGGCTTTCGTTAGTGCCATTGGTTGCGCGCATAAGAAGGCCCACTTAACCCTTGCATGAAGGAGGGTTGAACCCACCCCATGAGGGTAAGAGGCCAACACTTTACCATCAAGCTATTGACCCTTGTTGTGTATAACAAGGAAAGATAGCCTACTTGTGTTGAAAGGAAAACTAGAAGGAGAGGGAAAGCTTCAAACTTCAAGGAAGTAGCTTCACCCTTTCTTTTCACTTCTTGGAGGAAGGCAAGTTTTCCTCCAAAAATTCTTTTTTCCTCAAGGAGGTAACTTCAAAGTAAACAAAAGCCTTCACAAAAACAATGGGTTTTTGTGAAGAATCAACAAAGGTGTTCTTACAACGAACGGCAACTGAAGCGCTCAAATTTTTGCAAGGCGAGCTTCGCATGCAACGCAAATCGTAGAGCATACAAAATACAAAGAATTCAATTTCACAAGGTACAAGTTGTTGTTTTTTTCTCTCTCTTTGCATTAGTGTGTGTTTACCATGGCCAGTGAGGATATCCCACCTACACACACGTTTGATTTTGAGCACGTAGATCAAAATTAGGGCACCACGGGTGCTGCTGACACTAATATGCATGATGATGATGATCTAGGAGATCATGTGCTTGTAGATATGGCTTTTTTCAAGACTTTGGAACATCGCCAAAGCGTACTTGAAAGCAACCTCTCTGCACTCAATGCAAATGTTACCAATCTTACGGAGTTACTTGTGAAATTTATGAATTCACAGACGACTCAAGGAGCCACAAGTGGCACGGTTCAAGGGAACCAAGCTTGCACGACTCAAGGAGTCCAAGAGACAAGTGCTGCAGAAGATGCTGAAGGTAGCAATGCATTACTTAAGAATATCACCATTCTCGAGTTTCACGGAGAAGAGCGTGATCGCAACAAGAATGCGGTCAATACGTTCTTACACAAATGGAGTGATATTCATAGATTGAGACACACCCCGGATATAAACACAGATGTGGAAACAAGTCTATCTATGAAAGGCAAGGCCTATAAGTGGTGGATGACATTTCCAATAGATGCTCGTCCTCCGTCTTGGGCTACGTTTCAAGCTTCTTTCTCCAAAGAGTTTTTGGACTCCAATGAAGAAGATAAGAATTGGTTAGCATGGGATGCATGCCGCATGTCTGGCCTCTCTCTCACACATTACCTTTCGAAGTATCAGGAAATCATATTAAAACTAGAAGGTCTAGATGAATTCCAAAAGATACGGGGTTTTAATAGGGGTCTTGACAAAGACTATCGTCTTCATGTCAAGACCCAACATCCAAAAACTGTGGAAGAAGTCATCAGTCATGCGCAAAGATATGTGATGACCAAGAGAGGAAAGGAAATGTTCCCTACTCTAAGAATACTTTTGCTAAGAGTAATGTGGCTAAGAGCCAATGGGGAGGTAGATCTCCCACACGTTGGTGCGCCCAAGTCATGTCGACCCAGGAAATAGCCAGGAACAGATGCATAGCTAGACAGAGGGATAGCAGAGTGCTTGGACACATGATAGGTGTAATTTTGAGTTGGGGTCCTCATGATATGTATGCCATATGTGACAATATGCAGGTCAAACATTGGTTAACGAGCCTGACAAGTCGGATCCCCCAGCAAGCAAACATAAGCTCAATGTGGAAGAAGTCCGCGATCGTCATGGTTTTTTTTGTGGCGGGGATCTGGACATTAGAGGATTGACTATGGGAGCGGTTTCTATTTTCTTGCGGCCATGATGGCCTTGACACAAGAGCCTGAAGCCCCATGTTGAGGTGTGCGGAGCCAGGCACGATCATTTGGTCGTGGTTTGCTTTGCTCGCGGGAACGTGGTCCAAGCCATAAGTCAAAAAAGCAAAAATATTTCCTTAAAATAGCATGCTAAAAAAACAGGCTGCTCTGCAGAAGTAGAAGGGTTACGAGTTGCAGTGCATGAGGAGGGAGCCACTTGGGCCATACATGAGGAGAAGGCGGCCAGTTTTGCATGGCAGGAGGCTCGCACTGCAAGGAGGGGCCAGAGGGAACCAAGAATGGCAAGTCGAGGGTGGCCAGTTGAAGACTGAAGAGAGCGGGAAGTTTTGTATGGCAAGAGGGGGGCTCACGGGCCTGCAATGGTTGGGGTCACCACGTGATGGCGCAGGCAGGAGGTGAAAAAACAAAGTGTTGATCCTGGGAGGAGTTAGTGCTGCCAAGGGGCGAGTGAGAGGAGGGGCCGAGGGCCGCCTGGAGACGGGAAGGTAGGGCTGCCAGGAGGTGGCAGGGTGATGACATCAAGCAGGGAGCCAGTTTGCATGGATGAAGGGAGGGCTGCCAGTTGAGAGGGAGGCCGCCTTGCTGAGGGGGAGCCACACCATAAACAAGGTAGGCCTTTGATGATTGCAAGGGGAGTGCTGTCAAAACAACCAAGGGCCGCCAGAGGTGTCATCATCAGGAGGTGAAGGGAACGCTGCAAAAGAGGGCGGTGACCTGAGAAGGTGGGCCGTTTGCAGGCTGATGAAGGGAGAGCCAACGCTGAGAAAGAGGGCGACCAGCTCGTGAGAGGGCATCGAAGAGGAAGCGTGGCGGCCGGTTGTGGATGGTATAGCGAGAAGGTGGCACTGCTTTTTGGAGGGACTCGACAGAAGAAGGAGGGCGTTGACTGCATGAGGGCTGAGGTCCACAAGGAAGCTGCTACAGAGTGAGGGACGAGAACGGTAGGAGAGGGCCACCAAAGGAAGGAGCACTACAAGTTATCCAAGAGGCGAGCTTGCCATGCGTGTCGTAGAAGGTCGCAATGAGTTTAAACCCCAAACATCGCACACTCGCCATATGTAATTAGTGCAAACATCACCTCCCTAATATTTGTAGCTTTGATGTCAGCTTAAACTATTCTCCATACTTCCTCTTCTCCCACGTCTACATATGCTAAGGTGTGTGGTTATTGGATTCATGTACATTTCTTCTATGATTGTGGTAGATGTAGGTATATGCCAAAGATCTGGAAAGGATCTATGTGATGGTCGATTATGAGGTGTATATGTGTGGGTGAAGGTGCTTTAAAGGGCTATGGGTGAGAACCTTGATGGTATGTTTTGTGGGTCCATGTATATAGGCAAGGTTGGCTGGGGTTGGGCATCGACAATAGTCGCTGCTAGATTGTGGGCCTAGGTGTGTTTGCTAGGGGATAGGGGTGCAATGAAATCGCTGAGCTATAGAGAGGCAAGCATTCAGTGTGCCGGTGGTTTTCTGACTTCCCACTTTCCAACGTTCCAAGAGGAATAAGAGACAATCTATGTCTCCATGCCCACAAGACGCTAAGAAGCCTAAGCAATCACGAGATATTCCATGTAGGTCTTTCAGCACTGCTGATTTTGAGCGTGCAAAGAAACACAATTTGTGTTTTAGATGTCTTTTGGACCAACGTAACAAGAAAGATTGTCCTCTTTTGCAAGGCAAAGGAAAGGCCATGCACACGGTGCAACACCTCACATTAGATTCATCTCCTTAACACTAGAATGGTAACCTAACAGGACATAAAAGTGTCCTTTCAAGGTTTTGGGAAAAAATTCCAAAACCATAGTAGATCCACTCATTTTGAAAAATCCTTTCATGAGTTTATAGTTCAATAACTACTACATATGGAAAAAATGAGAAACTTGTAATTTTTCTCATCCCTTGGTCACTACAAGCCTCCATAGTTGATGGACCAGTGCATTTTGCCCAAAACAGCAATTTCTTAGGGTTGATTGCATATAAATAAGAGTGAAGATTTTTGTAGGACATGAGATAAAATGCCCCGTTAACTTCAATGGGTTGGTGACCAAAGCATATGGTTGCTTTTACCTCACTAATTTTTTTTTGGGCAAAAAAAAAAGGTACAAAAAAGTTGCATTTTTGCCATTCTGCGGACCTATAATCAAAGTTTCTATAGTCACGCTCAATACAGATACTATATACATGTTTTCTTAGTTCCCTTTGGGCCTCTGGATTCAAAAGGATCCATGGAGCATGTCAAAAGGATAATGGGTCTCTTACAATTGGAACCTTGGGGTCCATGATAAAGTGCTAAATACAGCAAACATGAAAAAATTGGGTTTAGCATTATGACCTCTAGAAACCCATAGAAACTACTCAATATCTAGCCAAGTTTATAGTCTATGATTCGATATGGTCACTACCTACAAAATACACACAATTGGCCTAAGAAACTAGCAATATTGAGAAAGTTATACTTGCTATTCTAAAATGTATCGTATTCTTCAGCAATCAAAAAACTCAACCATCATCATATACTATGCTATATAGCATATTAGGTCCCCCAAAAATCAAGGAAGATTAGCTTTATGTTGTACATTACACTTACACAATCAAAATTGAATTTAGATATCAAGAAAGCCACCAAAAAAAATCATAAAAGTGCTAATTTTGCCCAAAAAACAGGATTATGCAATTCTTGTAAATTGGTCATAACTTTCAATTTTAACACTTAGCTCTCCCTACAAGCATCAAAACATGTTGAGAACTATGAAGGCTTAACCTCTAGCCATCTAAACCTCACAAACATGAAGTTTAGAGTGGTATAGTTGCCAAAAATTGAAAAAAAGCCAAAAACAGGACCTGTTTTTTCACACAGTTTAGGTTCAAAAATGTTGTGCAAGAGTAAGGTTAATGGTGAGATCGATACTCAAAAAAAAAATGCTAAGTTTTTTTCAGCTCATAAGGCAACTTTGTGGATATATAGCACCTATAAATTCATTTTCATACTCTCCAAATAATTCAAGCAAAATGGTCACTTAACAGGACACAAAAGTGTCCAAGGACATAAAAGTGTCCTGTTACCATTCTAGCGTTAATATTGTGCTGTAGAGGTTCTTCATATGGAAGGAAAGCACAAGTGTTGTGTGCCTGCTTCAATGTGGCAACCCACCTTTGGCCCCCATGATTTGATTCTCATGCATGGCACTATTAGTGGACAACGTGTTCGTATTTTAGTGGATGATGGTGCAACTCATAATTTCTTGAACTATAAGCTAGTCAAGAAATTGAAGCTTACACAGACTCCCTGCTCTCACAAGTATGTGGTGGAGCAAATGTTTAGGAATGATAAAGAAGTATGGGACACGGTATTTCAAGGGGTTGAGCTTATTGTTCAAGATCATACGATGACCCTTGACTTCCAAGTTATGAACATGGACCGTGCTAATGTAGTTTTAGGACGGGAGTGGCTGTATGGTTTAAGAAACACATTGCACACTAGTTATGAACACAACTCCTTATCCTGTGCTTTTTCTTGGTGAGAAAAATATACCATCTGCACCTCTTATATGTACAGCCAAGCTTTCTATTTTGCAGAAAGCAGATTTAATAGATGGTCTTTTTGTGTTACTGCTTGTCTCCAAGTCTTGTGGATTCTCAAGAGCAAAGTGCGGTGAATTCTAGTAATGGTATGCAAAGTGCAATGAATTCTACTAATAAAAAAAGTGTTAACAAATCTAACGAGCAAAGTGCTCCCAATTTTAATTCTATAGAGCAACGTGCAACTGTTGTAAAACAAACATTATAGGAATTACAAGATTCTCCATCCCAGCATAACTCTAGTTTACTCTCTCCTTTTGCATGGCAAAAGCCGACTCACTTACTCACGGAGTATAGTGATGTGTTCTCAAGTGATTACCACCAGGTTTACCCCCTGCATGTTGGAAAGGGGGAAATGGGAAAACCACCAGCACATAAACTCGATGCCTCTATATAGCTCAGTGATCTCACAACACCCCTATCCCCTAGCAAACACACACCATGATACGCAATCTGCAAATAGCTATTGTCCAAGCCCAATCTCGACCAACCCAGACTATACGTACGTGGCTACAAAGCATACGACCATGGTAGTCGACTAAGACCCTTCAAAGCACCAAATACCATAGAAAGTCAATTAAAACCTTGCAAGATCTCCGACAGGCATAAGTTTTCTCACATATGATTGATAACCGCTTGGCATACAAACTTCCCCTCGCTTGATACTCCCATACATCTGGTATATGTCAAAAACACAGGTACATAGCATACATCCACTCAACACAAAGAAAAAACAACTTTCAGAACCCACGAGGTATAACCTCATGTAGACAATTTCAAAGCCCGGCAATCACACTCTGCAAATAAAATGATAGTAGCAAGTGGCTTCAACACTCAATAATCATGCAGTGTCGCTCTTCAACTTCTTAGCTGCTGCACCTTGAAGGTGCCCCTCGACCACCTATGGCGAGTTCCACCATACCATCTGTAGCCCTTGCTCGGATGCAACCTCCGGTTCCCCCTGATCACGACCCCTCCTCTCATGCACTTGATACCATCTTTCCAATCACCGCCTTCCTTCAATACTCACGCCATGCTCCTCCTATTGCCACCTGTGGCGACTCTCCTCAAGCCCTCTCCTTCAGTTTAGCCCTATGGCGACCCCTTACCTTGGTGGAACCCGACCCCAAAGGTCTCGACTGTGCAGCGCCCTTCCCCGGCTTTGATCACGACCCCCTCTTGCTTTCAGCTGGCCGTCCATAGGCCCTTACCATGCAGCCCTTCGTTCTTCCACTCTCGGCCCTTGGCGGCCTCCTGTGCCACCTTACATCCGGCTGACCCTCGGCGTTTCCTGTCCAACCTGCCACCCCATGGCCTCACTGCTGTCCAGTGCTCCTACGAGCCCTCCTCATCAACCAACCATGCCTTTGCCTCTTGACTTTGCAGGCTTCTCCTGCCTGCCACCTCAAGTGGCGGCCCCTTACCTTCCTCCTCTGCTAGGCCAATAGCGACCTCGCTATTGGTCGCTATCTCTATCAACTGGCCTCTCCTCTTCATGCAACTGGCCGTCCTTTTTGTATTCACATGGCGTCCCTCTCTATCATTCTCGTCCTCATGCACGCCCAAGTGGCGGTTCTCCCTATGGCGCTTCCTCATGCATTGCTCCACGAGCTGCCCCCCGGTGGCGGCCTCCTTCTTTGTTCAACTGCTCGTCGACTGTAGACAGAAAGAAATACGTTTTTTTAATATTAATAGCTTAAAAAAAAGCTTCGGGCTTAGCCCCCTTGCACACGCCATAAAATGCCGACCTTCGAATGCCTCCTTCAACCCTCTCCCGTTCACCACGTGTCGAAGCTTGAGCTCCACCCCCTCATAAAAAATGTGACTAGCTTCCCGTCGCGTTACGAATGATCAGAAGCAAGCCCGAGGATCACTTTTTATGCCGCCGGCCTCATGATCATAAGCTGTTACCCATTCATCTTCAAGCATCACCAAAACTCGGACCTTGTCCAAGCAGTGCAAGCATTCAACATATCACAAATCATGGTACTAGCCCGTGCAAGAATATTTGACCACTTTAAAAGACCCGAGCGACTAAGCCTGAAAACCCTCGTCGGTCTGCTAAAATCCACATTTGACAGACGCATCACTGCGAAACCTGCTCAAAAATGCATTTGAGACCTGCCAAAGTCCGGTACCATCATCCTGCCTGATGCCATTCTCTTGTTGCTGGCTTCTCCCTGTGTCGACCAAAACTGGCTGCACCAATGTGATGTGCAACATGGCATAGATGTCTTGCTAGGCACTAAACCAGTGAGTAAACCACCTTATCGTATGAGTGCTAAAGAAGCCAAGGAGTTTGAGAGTCAGTTCACTTAATACCTCGCCCGTGGTTTCATTAGACCTAGCACTTCGCCTTGGGCATCACCAATTCTATTGGTAAAAAATAACGATGGTACTATGCGCATGTGCGTAGATTATCGCGGATTAAACGCCATAACCATCAAGAACAAGTATCCTCTACCAAGAGTAGATGAGTTGTTTGATCAACTCCATGGGGCAAGATACTATACAAAGATAGATCTTCGTTCAAGATACCACCAGGTGCGTATCCTTTTACAAGATATCTCCAAAACCGCCTTTAGAACACGGTTTGGGCATTTTGAATTTTTGGTTATGCCTTTTGGTCTAACCAATGCTCCAGCTACATTTATGACACTTATGGATAGTGTCTTACGTCCCTATCTTGGAAAATTTGTTGTGGTTTCCTTGATGACAATCTCATTTACAGTAAGACTGAAGATGAACACATAGAACACTTACGATTAGGGTTCGAACAACTACGAGCTCACGCACTATATGCTAAGCAAAGCAAGCTGATTTCTTTAAAACAGAGATACATTACCTCGGTCATGTGATCTCTTATTCTGGCATCAAGATGGACACTGACAAGGTCACTGCCATTCTTCGATGGCCACATTCCAACACGGTTGAGGAGTTTCAAATATTTTTAGGCATGGCTGGGTTTTATCGACAGTATATTCGTGACCATGCCAAAATCACTATTTCTATGACGGATCAACTCAAAGCAAAAGGTAAGACCTTTTCTTGGGAAGAAGCAGCTCAAGGTAGCTATAGCCACTGCTTCGATCCTAGCAATCATCGACACACTTAAGCCGTTTGTGGTAGAGACTGATGCTAGTGATAAAGCCATTGGTGCGGTACTTCTCCAGGAGGAAAGACCTATAGCCTCTGAAAGTAAAAAGTTAGATAGAGCTCAACAGAATTATTTTGTTTATGAGAGAGAGCTCTATGCCATAATTCACGCTTTACGAAAGTGGCGACACTATTGATATGGTGCCGAGTTTGAAGTAGTTTTTGACCATGAGAGTATCAAATGGTTTATTACTCAAACAAACTCGAAGGGCTATAAAGCTAGATGGGTAGAAATCCTTCAAGGTTATGATTGTAAGCTACGATATCGCAATGGGCGATATAGTGTAGTAGCGGCTGCACTAAGTCAGATGCCTCAGATTAATTCACTTGCTTTCACGGAACTAATGAGTGGATTTTTGGAGTCATTACGTGTCAAGTGTGCACAAGATCAATCATATGCTAAAGTGTGGAGTGAGGTTTTAAAAAGGGATCCCTCACATTCATATGTCTCTGAACAGCCAGATCAACATGTCTCTGCACGCGCAGATAGAAACTCCAACACACAGAGCTCCACCCCTACTCAAGAAGAGCTTAAGCGATGGAAGAATTTTTCCATTGATGATGGCTACTTACTCCACAAAGATAGAGTATGTGTGCCAAAGAACTCAGACACTAGGTGCCAAATCTTTGAGTGTCACGATAGTCCAAGTGCTGGTCAACCAGGTATCCGTAAGACGTATGCCTTAGTTCGACGAAAATTTTATTGGCCAGGCTTACATCAGGATGTTCAAGAGCACGTACTAAATAGCCAACAGTGCCAAGTCAGTGTGCCTCAAGGTAGGTGGCCTTTTACATCCTTTAGAGATTCCACAAGGTAAGTGGGAGAGTATCTCTATGGATTTTGTAGTAGGACTACCTATTACAAATCGTGGCCATGATGCCATTTGGGTAATTGTAGACCGTCTCACAAAGATGGGTCGATTCATTCCCACTAAGAATACGATTAAGACACCAATTAGCATGTGTATTTGTAGAGCATATATAGAAACTCTACGGTCTTCCAGCTAGTATCATTAGTGACAGATATTGAAAGTTCGATAATCACTTCTGGAGAGCTGTGTTCCAAAATTTGGAAACTAAACTTAATCTAAGTACGGCTGATCATCGAGAAACGGATGGTCAAACAAAAAGAGTTAATCAAGTGCTAGAGGATATGCTACGAGCGTACATTAGCAAGAAGCAAACCAATTGGGAAGACTACTTACCTATATTGGAATTTGCTTGTGATAGTTCAAATCATGTGACTACAGGGTTTAGTCCATTTATGCTTTTATATGGATTTCAACCTAGATCACCCATTACGGTGGGGTTGGCTAGCGAGAAGATACAATGAGCGAAGGATTTTCTCCATGATCATTTTGACATGCTTTGAGTTGCTCGACAGAATGTTAAGCAAGCTCAAGATCGATATAAGAAGTACGCAGATGAACATCATCGTCTTGCTACTTTTGAAGAAGGAGACAAGGTTTTCCTCAAAGTTTCGGAGCATTTAGAAAGTCTGAAGACGGGAAAAGTTGCTAAACTTTCACCACGCTATTGTGAACCGTTTACCATTCTCAAAAGTATAGGTCAAGTGGCCTATAAGTTAGCTCTCCCAGAGCAGTCACGAGTTCATCTTGTTTTTCATGTTAGCCATTTACGAAAACAACTAGGACAGAATGATAACATCATTGACACAGGTGTGTTAGTTGACCTTATCGAACCGCCAAGCATTCCTCATGAACCCGAAAAGATTTTGGAATCTCACGAGCTTTGCACTAGACATCATGTCAGACGACAAGTGTTGGTAAAATGGCTAGATAGACCTGAAGAAGGTTCTACATGGGAGAATGTCTCTGCACTTAAGAAACGTTTTCCTACATTCATTTTTGAGGACAAAAACAATTCTCCAAGGGGGGGTAATGTAAGGACATGGGTCCTATGGGCAAGGCCACTGGTACGGCCGGACAGTGTGTACGCTAGGGGGAGGCTATACGATAGCACGATTGGGTGGAGACTAGCACACACATTACCACTGCCCTTTCACAATCAATGTATTAAATCAAACAAAAAATCCTCTCAAGTTGGAATCTTATTCAAGTGGATCCTGAAATAATCATCTCTCCCCGTGAAAAATAGAGAAATATCTCCAACACCCCAAAGAAGTTAGTCATACTAGATTTTCTTCAGTGTTCAAAGAATAGATTACTTGTTTGGAAGCTCTCTTAGACTATTCATGTCATCCCATGAATTAGTTCCTTGATAGCGGGCCCATGCCTACTTGCTACCTATAGAAAGCATCATTTGTATTGATTGCACCTTGTGCATAGAGCCAATGATATCAAGTGCCCGTTGCGACAGTCATATGCAATGATCACAAACATATATACTAGTCTCAATTGTTATCGAGAAAAAAGTTATAGCTAAGGGTATTCCTTGCAATAATTTTAACAAGAGAAATGTCGAGAAAAAAAATCAAAAACTAAGAAGGTCTTATTGCCTCTTAGAAATTGTGTGAGTCCAGTGCACGTGGATATCACAGCAAGTGAAATCCACCGTAATGGATAAGAATGTCCATCACATAGTAGCTGGTGTTATAGAGGACATAAACAATGATGGGTGGAATTACTTCCACCTTATGAGAACGCCATGCATGCAATTTAGGAATGACCTCAACAATTTGAGCCAATGCTGTACACGCCTTGCACAATTTTTACTAGCATGGATACATCATAGTCGACGTTGCCAAACATAAAATGTGAACTTATATCCATATTTTTCCAATTCGCCAAATCTGTGTGCCATTAGCCTTGATCGCACGTCAATGGGTAGTACTATGGCACATGGTAGAATCCTTGCTCCTTCATTAAGTTTGTTAACGCACACTACTTTGCATACCGGGAAAATCTTTTCCAACATAGAAAAAAAAGAACTAGAAATCTTTAACCTGGTGTACCTCAATGATTAGTTGTCTTTTGAAAGAAAAAATAAATTCTTGCTAGAGAGTGAATTTTAGGCAGCTTATGTTGATGAATCTAGCTGATAGCCATGTATACAAACAAAGTGAGAGTTGTCGTATGTACCATGCATGCCAACTTGGCTCTCGGCAAACACTGACAATCGATGAAATAGAATTCAATCATATTGCAAAGTTTTGTAAGTTCATATACTAACATCATATTTCAAACTATGGCAACATGCCTAAATCAAAGCTTTGCTTCACCTTAAAGGCTTCACCAAGCTACTATGCTCATAGCTATCTTATGCATATGTAGACTGTCATCTATCATGAAATTTGTAGGAGAAATTGTATGGTGTTCAATAGGCCGTGCCCGCAAAAGAACATGTAGACTGACTAGGTATACCATGTCCTATTGATACAAGATAAATTCTTAACAAACAAAATCAAAAAAACATGAAGAGGTTCACCACATGGATGTAGCAGACAACCCTTCAAAGAACCAAAAAAAGAAAAGCAACTTCTGCAATTTCTTGACTACATGTGCTATATCTATGAGTTTTTTGCATCCTATACAAAAAATTGAAGGACTGCATACCTAATGAACCAAGAAATGACCATTCTTTAATGGCATTTTTAGAAACCCTATGTGCGTAGTGCATGGGGGCAATGCTTTTGTTGATGCTGTCCCAAGCAATTCCAACATAACTTCTGCACTTCTGCTCTTTTAAAATTTGTAGTTGAAAGTCTCTTCTTGGCTGCATTGACCGAGATCATTTCCCCATGGGTGTTGAAAGAGGTAACCAATTCCGTAAATTGCTCCACCTGAGTGGCGAGCAATTGGACTCAAATTGCCAATTTACAAAATCGGTCCATCAAAATTTTGGAGATCACATCACGTGACGTACTTCTTTGCTTCGGGCAAATTACTGGTATCCTCTAGAATTTCAAGCACACGCAGGGGAGGAGGAGTGGATATCCTTAGAGAAAGTTAAAAATAAAAAAGCTGATCCTTAGGCAGCTCCATATCCAGATAATCAAACACACGGTCCATAACGCACTGCACACGAGAGCATAATTACTAAGTACTTGGAAGGAAAATGGCCTTGCAAAATCAAGGAACAATCGCCAAGAAAATCAATTAGCATTATCAATATTGGTGAGGGTTATTCAATTGTCTATGTCAACTGAAAATCTTCATAAATCACCATCCAATCTTGAACTACACTGATACCTAAATACTCGTCAAAAAAGACCGTGTATAATTTGCAACCCTTGATAAAACACCAATGTATGATACCATACATACCTCAGAAAAATGGTATTGTTGAGAGGAAAAAAAGGTCTCTTACGATGATGGCATGATAGATGGTCAAGAGTCAAGCTTTAGCACATTTATTTTGGCTTAAGGTTGTCTTGTGTGCTACCTATGTACTTAACACGTGTCCTACTAAAGTTGTATAGTGTCTAAAACTCCTTATGAAGCATGGCATAATAAGAAGCCATCTATTGTCACATGTACATTTTTGGTTCTTTAGCTTATGATTCGGTGCCACAAAAGCAATGAAGAAAATTGGACAATAAGGCTATCAAATGCATTTTTGTTGGTTAGAATCCTAAAATCAAAGGTTACAGGTTAGACCATCCACAAAAAAAGTGTATCTTGGTTTCACAAGATGATGTATTTGTAAAAGATTCTATTAAGTCTTTGTTATCATGTACCAAAGATAGTAATGCAAGCTTACATGAAATTTATGACACCTTTTTGCCTCTTTTTAATGGTGGACACTTTAATGTAAGCTCCATTGTAAAGGGAAGTGGAAGAGTGGAGATGGATATGTGCAAGCAAGAGAGAGAGATAGAGATCACAAGACACACAGATATAATGAGGGAGAGCCAACCCTATTCTTTACATTAGCACATGATAGCACATTTTTTAATGTGGGTGGATCATAAATTGTATATCTATACAATCAAAGGTTAACAGACACGAGTTAGTGATGAGTGCCCCTGACTAACATGGTCTCAACAACCCAAAATTCTGCCACTTGATGGCCGATGTGGGAGGGTGTAAAACTATACAACTTGTACAGCTAGTGAAGAATACTGCATCCTTTGAAAATATGCTAGGATTGTTGATGGAAAGTGAATTTATAACCCAAGTCATCAAGTCTGCCAATTGAAATCAAATTACGAGTCAAACATGGTATGTGATGAAAATTGTGTGAATGACAAATCTAGCGCCATTCAACAAAACCATAGTAATTTCACCAATGCCAACTATGTCATAAGCATAATTGTCATCCAATGTGATGGAGACAACACAATGTTCATAATGAGCAAACTACTCCTTGTGCGGGGTCACATGAAGAGATGCACCTAAATCTAGGATCCACGCATTTGACACTTCACCACACCGACTGACAATTTGGATGGCAACAAACTCTATAAACATAGAGTCTCTTGTGCATCATAAAACACATTTGTAGACTCTATCAACAAATTAATGTCTTGTACATCATCATAATGAGTGGCCAGACTGATCTCTTGGCTGTACATTGAAATTTTAATCTTTTCCTCTTTTGCATCATAATCATTGCTTTTGCTTTTGCCTTCTCATGTTTCCATGCATGAGAATCTTTCTTTAATGGGAAATATACTTCTCACATATTTGACATTGAATTCCCTTTTTGCTGTGAGACTTTGATCTATCACAAAGATGTATCTCTCTTTCCATCTTTGCGAGAGCTATGTTGCCAAGAACAACCTTTCCTTTGTTTGATTTTTTTCGTGCACATAGTGAGCTTCAACATGATGCAAGCTACCCTTAGTCTTATGATGAACTTCTTCTAAAAGGATAATTAGTGATATCATTGTACACTAGCATACCATTTGGTATAGAATTACTAGCAATAGTACAAAATGTATCCCAAAGTAGTGGAAATGAGAAAAGTAAGTGAATAGCTTTCGTCTCATCATCTATCTTCATTTGTTGAGCACAAATTTGGTCAAACAAAGAGTCAAACTGAGTGATATGGCTAGCAACACTAGTGCTGACTCTTTCATATGGAGATTATATAGCTTTCGCATCAAGAACACCTTGTTGCTAGCAATTTTTTCTTATATATGTTGCATAACTTTGGCCATACTTGATGCAAAGTAGCACACATTAAAATAGTGAAATAAATTGACTCAAAAGGATGCAATCTAATCATAGATCTTCCAAGTGCATCTATCTCTTCCCATTGAAACCGAGTCATGTTCATCTCCTCACTCCTTGTAGCATATCAAATGGGAAGTTTCTACTTCTTTTGTCTTGAATATGATCTTTCCAAAGTGCAAAGTTTCCATCAAACTTCTTGACATTGTAAAAATCCCTTTCCTATATTATGGCATAAGAGCAAGATTTCTAGCACAAAATTTTAATTATTTTGGTACAGTCCTGTTGGAATTTGGGAGAAAATCTCAACCAAACTGATTGTCACAGTGCAATATGCATAGACAAAAAATGCATAGAGATGCTCTTTGAGCAATAAGCATATACTAGAGAATAGATAACTATTTGTGCACACTATATACAAGCTAACAAATGATTGCGAACACAACACCAAAGCTTCTAGTCCTCTCTATACATGGCCTACGACAAGGATAAAATATGGGGATCCCCATCAACCTAGTCCACCTTGCATTTCCCCCAGTGTTTGGCTTCACAAAACCTCATGCGACCCTCACAAAAGGCTGATGAGAGATGACAAGACTAAGTCAAGTATTAAAAATGACTATTATCATGTAGCCTATAATGGCTACATCTAAGTCAACCCCTTTTCGACCATTGAGTCAAAAAAGTGGGGATCAAGAAGAAATTGCTAAGTCATAGTGCCCAGGTAGCTGGACTAATGTGGACAAGCATGCCACATTATAAGTAAACATCCAGGGATGAGGGGCACTCATACTCTCATGGCTGGGTGGTGAGCTTAACGACCAAACCCTCTTGGAGTAGATTGCCCATAGTGGCATTAGATTGCCCCAACGACATCACACAATTGTAACATTGGTATCAAAGCAGGGTGTTGTGTTTCACACATGAATGGACCCACCTAGCCTTTAAAGCACTAATTATTGGCTAATTAAGGGTAGCTAAAAAGATAAGGTATCAAACCTTCAATGAGGAAGACAAAGTGGAAGTGTAGAGTAGTGTGCACTATAGCTCGGAGGGAGGAGGTGTGCTTGCACTTCTCTCTCTCTCTCTCTCTCTCTCTCTCATCTTCTCACGCATTCACTTGAAATATATTGCTCTTACTCTACCATTGTGATCCCAAGCATTGCTACCCCGTCACTATTGACTGTAGCTTGTGGTGGCTGCTCCTCATTAGCAATGCTACTTCCAGTTTTCTCCACATTGCCAGTAGTTGCCGCTACACTCATAACCGCCGCCTACTTGCCACACCATAGTGAGATCGCACACATGCACACACCATCTTGTTCTCTCACTCACACATAATCTCTTCCTTGCTCTCCCTCTTCCTCATGAAGCCACCACTACCGCCGCTTGAACTCAAGGCTTGGAGATTTCTAAAGGAGAGGAGAAGCTCTTCTAGGAGATGAAGAAGATTAAGAGGCTAAGATTGCAACAAAGAAGAAAAGCTGGTACTTCTACATATGTCCAAGTTGTTTGGAGGGAAAGTTTTCTTACTAAAAATCAAAACACCAGTCCTTTAAAAGAAAACATGGGTGGGGCCATCATGGATTGGAGTTGCATGTTTGAATTTGTGTAATTGAGGCTGTCAATGTCTATCCTAAGTTTAGGGGCTTTAGACCTCTCTCATAGACAGCACCTGCATCAAGCCTTTTCAAGCAAAGGCTTTGCACCTCTCTCAAAAGCAGCAAAGGCTTTGCACCACCAGCTAGCGAGGTCTGCGGCTATGCACCATCACCACTATGAGGACGCCTACGAGGAAGTCTGCTGCTAGGGTGTCACCAGACAAGGGAAAGAAGCATAGGACGATGGATGCAAGGTCCCCCCTCACAAGTACAAAATCTCCTTGGAGCATCAACACCCCAAACATGAGAGCTAGCAAGGGAAGCTACTCTGTGTAGAAATTAGCTAAGTCCGGATTGATTTTTGGCAAGGATGAGACTCGGTCATCTACAAAATCCAGAGCTTAGTGTTCCTCCTTTGCATGTGTACACTATTGTGTTGTGTCACTGAATTTGATTTTCTTTCATGAAAGGTAGCTATTTTCATTTGAAGGTTTTAAGGTTTTGAACTTATCTTGTTTCTTCTTAAATTCCATGCATGCATGCAAGTGTATGTCTGGTATCTTGAGAGTACTGAATTTTTTATTTTTGCATTGCATGCATGCAAGTATATGTGCTATGAGACAAATACAAATTTAAAGCTCTATAAGGTAGCAAACATTAACATATAAAAGGAGGCACTTTACAATAAAGTACCAAATCTGGTATTGTACATTACCAAATTTTGCATTGGCAAGGTTATCCATGTGATAAAGAGCAATTCAGAGTATTTCTGTTGAGTTTTACATCATTGATTTTTCTCCAAAATAAAGGCATATCGGAAGCATGCTTAGGTATTTGGTTTGGTAGAATGAGGGCATGTCTAACGAGCTTCATGTTTCCACATTGTAGGAAAAAACAAAATGGAGGAATACTCTTTTTTGACCAAGTTTTGCTATACAACCAAAGAGCTTCATGAGGAGTATGGTATGAGCGTGGAGGGTGTGCTTATAAAGGATCTTACGGAAGAAGACTTTCTTGATGACTAGTGGATGACTGTTTTCAAGCAATGCTACCAGAAGAATGCAAAGATTTACTTGAATCATGTGCAACCAAGTCTGTTTGAGGATTGTAGGTTCTTGTTCCACAAGGTATACCAAGCCCCTCCATCTTGGGGGGGGGGGGGGGGGGGGGGGGGGGGCACCTCAAAGTTTTCACACTGGTTTGATTTCGAGAAATGGTATGTCGCAACAAAGGCCCCTGCGTGTCATAAGGTTGCATGGGCAAGGCTTGGAGAGAGTGTAGACAGCCACCCAGGAGAGTTGGGACGGAAGGTCAAAACTTGGCAAAGGGAAGACGGTGCCCCCCACGGAGGCCACCCATTATCTATTAAGAAGCCCTGCCTTACACAAAGTGGTAGTAATCTCTGTACATAGGTAGACCCCCCACAACATCACATGTGGACACATGACTATGTTACAAACCTGGAAAGTATTGTCTAAAGAGTACCTTAGGTATCTGCAGATGCATCCAATAGGCTAAAAGAGTTGAGAGCAGCTTTGAAGCAAAACAAGGAAACTTTGTTGAGAAAAGAGAGTTCCAATGTGGTTGTGAAGCGGATAAAAGATGACATAGAGAACTGTGAAGTGCAGCTTGCAAAACCAAAGTAGAAAAACCCTTGCAGTGATGAGGACATCAAAGAGGTGGAGGCTGATTTGGGAGCCAGTCGGCGCATGCTTTGTCGACTTGGAAACAATGAGGACATGAAGAAGCTTGAGAAGGAGGTTGATATGCAACAAGTAATTCTTGGCATCCATGCCTTGAGAAAGTGGTTTTGGTATTTTTGGCAGCTCTTGGTAGTGTTAATAACTTCTATTTACTGCTGCATTGGTTGTTCTAATACATATGGCGGTTTATGGAAAATTTTGGTACTTCAAATTTTTTTATAGTATTGGTAGATTCTAGCAAGTCCGGCATTTTTGATTTTTTTTGGTAGTCTGTCATATTCAAGAAAGATCTTCATATTGTTTTAGTATTGGTGGATTTTGTCAAGTCTGGCATTTTTGAAATTTTTTGGTAGTTTGTTATATTCGTGAAAGCTCTTGGAATTTTTTTAGTATTTGTAAAGCCTTCTTTGGTATTTTTGTCAGTGTTTGATCCTCTTGCTTATGTATGATAGTTGCATATTTTAGGTAGCTTCAAGTAGATTTTTTGAATTTTGTCTAAGCTATTTTGGTAGTTTTTGTTCATACTAGTATCTTTTGGGTCTTTTTGGATCTACTTTGTTGTTTGGTTATCTTGTATCATGTTGTTTTTAGACGTTTGATAGTTTAGCAATTTTTCTGTTTTGGTAGTCTTTGTAGTTTTGGAAGTTTTGAAGGCAATGGTAGTTTTGGTTGTGTTTCTAGTACCTTTAAACCCTTACTAAAAGCTTTTGGTAGTTTCGGATAATGCTTTGATAGTTTATGGCGTGGATCTAACAAGGTTGTTTGAATAGTTTGGTTATGCTTGGGTAGTTTATTTTTGTCTTTGGTGTATTTATTATGCTTTTGGTACTAACTGATAGCTTTTGATACTATTTTGGTTTCCCCTTTGGTGGATTATGGTTGTTTTCTATCAATGGTGTTTTGGTGGTATTGGTACTTTTAGGTAGTTATGGTAGCTTTTGACAATGCTGTTTGGTGGTTGTTAGGCCTTTTGGTTTCTCTTCTTATGTTGATGCTGATAGCCGACTTTCGAAAATCAAAGAAAAAAAAAGAAAAAAAAACTCATTTCCCCCCCCCACTCTCAGTACCCCCCCTAGCTTATTCCCCCCCCCCCCCCCCCCCCCGCCGACGGGCATTGGAAGAAATAACACCCCTTCTCTCTCTCTCTCTCTCTCTCTCTCTCTCTCCCCCTACATACCCCCCCTCCCCCCCCTAATATCCTCTCTCCCAATTTATCCCCAGTCTCAAACCCCCCCGGCTAGGCGGAAGCTTTGAAAAAAAACCCCCTGACCCCTCTTTCGTGCTCCCTCGGTGTGAGCCACATGGAAACACCCCCCCCCCCCCCCCCCCCCCCCCCCCCCCTCCGCTCTCTGTATTCTTACACTCACCCTTTACATTCCCCCTCACATTCCCACTCACATTTTCCCCCCCCTACTCTCATTACCTCCCCCCTTGGCCCGCTAATATTCCCTCCCCGACCCCTCCTCCCTCTTCCCCACCAGCTCGCCTCACCCTCCCCTCGGCCTCATTCCCCCCCCCCCCCCCCCCCCCCCCCTTGGCCCGCTGATATATTCCCTCACTCCCACCCATTGACTTGTTTCCTTCCCCTCGTCCTCAAGCTCCCATGCAAGACAGTAGAACCCCCCCCTCTCTCTCTCACCCACACATCTCCCCTACCCCACTCCACACCTCATCCCTCCCTCTCCCTCCCTCACTCTCTCTCTCTCTCTCTCTCTCTCTCTCTCTCTCTCTCTCTCTCTCTCTTATCCACACCTCACCCCTCCCTCTCCCTCACAATCTCTCTCTCTCAGCTCAGTCCGCGGAAACCGCTCTCTCTCTCTCTCTCTCTCTCTCTCTCTCTCTCTCTCACTCGGGCGCTTAGGCCCCACATGAGGAATCCTCTCTCTCTCTCTCTCTCTCTCTCTCCTTCTCACGGACAGCAGAAAATAGGGCCTCCCTTTCTCTCTCTCAACACACACACACACACACACACACACACACACACACACACACACACACACACACACACACACACACACACACACACACACACACACACACCCTCCCCTCTCTCCCCTTCGGTGCTGTGCGCTCAGTCCGCAGGACCACCCTCTCTCCCACCTGGGCGCTCACGCATCGCATCAGGCCATCCATACACACACACACAATATATATACACACACACAATACACACACACACACACACACACACACCCACACCCACACACACACACACACACACACACACACACACACACACACACACCGCACACACTCTCTCTCTACCCCTACCCCATTTCCCCCCCCTCTCCGCCTTGCGCAGTAGAAAGCAGGCCATCCGCCATCAACAGAAAACAAAAAAACAAAAAACAATATATATATATATTATATATAAAGCCCCCCCTTCCCACGCACGTTTTTTGTACACACATACATATACATACATACACACCCGCCCTCATGCACGAATACACACACACACACACACACACACACACACACACACACACACACACACACACACACACACGCAGATATGCACCGCACCAAAAAAATACAAAGGAGGAGAAACGACTACGACATCGACGAATAAAGAAGAAGGATCCAAAGCACGCGCCGCCAACAACAAAAAGAGAAAATGCGCTGAAGGTATGCCCTGGACGACTCCGAAAAGAAGTACGCTCGGCATCGACACACCAGCAGCACATCATTCGCCGGCAACACGCAACCACGATGCCATCCTAGTATTTATAGGTTATTTTTATCCTTATCTTTAGTTTTCACCCGAGCCATTGTAAATTTCCATTTTTTGTAAATATCCTCTCTCTAGGTGATGGTCACAAAGGCCCACCTAGAGATTCCCATCTTTTAATAACCTCCCAAAACAAAGCAAGGGTCAACCACACCGGGCCCATCACTTGCTTTGTCTTCCCGATTAAGCTTACCCTAACCACACTGGGATTACCATAATCCAAGCAGCCAACACCTATAAATTGGCACTAAGAGGTCACTATCGGGGGGGGGGGCAATTCATGAGGAGCCAAGCATTTGGTAGAGTGTAGTGGGAAGGATTGACACTATCACCATCACGGGGAGGGGGCTTGTATGTTGCGTTTTCCTTGGGAATTGCACCATGCGAAGGGAACCACATCCATCTCTCGACTCCAATGGTCGATGCACACACGTATGCACGCTCTTGGTAGTAAGTATTCACAATCATTGAGTCGACTTAGAGAGCGCACCAAGTAGGTTGCACCACTTACTCTCCCTACCTCTCTACCACCACGGCATGCCACTTTGTAAATATTGCAGAAATAATTCATCCTCACACCCCTGAGGGTTTTCATAATTTGCGAATATCTATCTCTCTCTCTCTCTCTCTCTCTCTCGGTGTGTAGGTTTGCGGTGTTCATATCATCGTGGTTTTGCGTCCTAGCCGCTCAAAGCTAGGTGGTGCCCCCTGTTCACTTTACCGTGGCAGGCTCGAGGTGCACCATTCGGCCCCCAACGTTTTAGAGGCGGTCGGGGTTCGGGGTCCGCTTTGCGTCCGTCATTTGGTGCCCCCACGGAGGAAGGATTTTCTAAGACCCTTCTGTTTACAATGCTGAAAGTGACGCCCACTATCAATCATGGACGAGTGGCTGAAGGAATTTTCTAACTGGAGGACGGAAGAAGAGGAGACGAAGGAGGCACGCCTTCATTGAGGTGCTACTGCCAGGTTGCAGTGTCATCAGCATTCAAGAGGTAAATTCTCCATCTCGTGTCGCTAGTTCTAACTATAAATCGGAAGCATCAGGTGGGAGATTGGTGAAGTTCCATCATTGTTGTGAACCAAGGCACACTGTCAATGAGTGCCAGCAAACGAAGGCAGCGAAAGGGCTGAAGTCATCTACATCAATATTCATCGCAAAGAAATCATTCACGTCAAGGAAGGGAAGCAAATGGTGAGACCTCTTTTCCCTAAAGAAGCTGCAGTCAAAGATATAACTCCAAAGTGTCCTAAAGGGGCTGCTCGAGCCAAAGGCAAGGAGAAGATAAGCCAGTCTAGAAACACATGACCCCGAAGGGAGAAGCATCTGGCTAGGCAAGTGCTTCAAGCTCAGAAAGCCGGGTTGTACCTACTTTGTCAAAGAAGAAGTCATCCGAAGCTAAGCGGCGGAAGGTCGTCTACCGATTTGCACGATGCATGCGAGTGCTACCAATCCACTTCGACAATCCAGAAGAAGAAGTGGTAAGAAGATGCCCATGTCCTAGAGAAGAGTGGTTCGGCTACTGCTCTCGCTATTTTGGGAAGCGAGTGGAGGAACTTTCTCCTCTCCCTGTACAACTTATCCTGAAGAAGCTCTCTACCACGGGAGAAACCCAGTGGGTTGGAGATGAGCTGCAACTGAATGGAGTAGAATTCATGCAACACGCCGATTACGGAAATTAACTGCAATTGCTGTTAGCCAAGAGGCTGGGAGTGGTCAGACGCGTCGCCATCACCCCGTACGTGCTGAGCAACGAAGGAAAGGTGGAGCCCATGAAAGGCGACGATCTCTTGTGGATGTGCCGACTCATCAACTCTGGCACGGTAAGAGTATAAGTAAGTATTCCACCCTCTGTGCATGATGGAAAACGGGTTGACGGCATTCCCATTCAGATTCCTGCAACATATGCATGTGAATATCTATGTAGATAGGAAAGTCTTCTATCAACAGAAGATCGTACACCTATTCGGTGCGGCGGTACTAGGAGAAATCATCAATTCCCTGAACCCTATCATTATCCCCATATTAGATTACCATCATTCCTTTAATGTCTCTATTTTTATCGTGTTTTAACCTATCCATCCACCCCTGTAAAAAGCCGCTATGAGCCGCTACTGTTGATGTTTTAAAAAAAGAGAAAAAAAAGAAAAAAGGGTTGTAATTTCCTGAGTCACCAACATGGCAAGTTTTTCTTTCCCCATGTTCAGTGAAAAGAAGGGAGAGGATCTCACCACCGACTTTTTGGATGATTTCGACATTGCTTGTGTCGTCTCCAACAAAGACGACGATGTTTCACGACTTAGAAATTTTCCTCTACTGATGAAAGTAGAGGCCAAGTCCTGGTATAATGCATTGCCCCAGGCTACCAAGAATGCATGGGATGTGTTAAGGGCTGCTTTTGTAAAGAGGTTTGGTGGAGGCACAACCTCGGAGAAGCTATGGCAGCTACTGACAAAATTAAAACAGGGAGGCCTGCTGGAGTATGCCACCTACGAGTCAAAGTTTGTGGACTTATGGGAGAGATGGGTTGCCACACTAGAGGAAGGCGAAGGAGTGCCTAATTTCCTAAAGAAGGACCGTTTTATTGCTGGTCTATGGTCATCGCTTAGAGAGAAGGTGAAGGGAAGGTTTCCTGCAACATATGAGTTGGCAGTCGAAGTAGCCCGCCTTAAAGATAAGAAGCCGCGAATGCAAGCAAGAGTAAACGAGTCAAAGGAAATGAGCTCGGCCCGACCAACCCCAGTGGTTGCAACAACCAATCATAGAGTCCAACCGTAGGAGGCTCAGAAGAACAGGAAGACCTACTGAGTCACATCACCACCCAACTAGAGAGTTTATCTGTGCATCTGGTGCAGCAAGGGCATGCATATGGAAGAAACCCAGAACAAGGAAGGGGACAACGAAGGCAGAACCCAGAGTACCACTGTTACAACTGCGGGGAATATGGCCATGGAATGTACTACTGCCCACACCCGAGGAGGCAGAATTTCAATAAAGGGGGGAGACAGAATCAGATCTCTCCGCTAGGAGCAAGACCACCACCACCTAGGTAGCCAGGACCAATCTCACCGGTCCAAATTCTTCGACCACCTGTACAACATCAACCACCACCCCAACCTCTCATTCCGCCACTACCCCCATCACCTGCTGTGAACCAAGCAGTGAGTGTTATTAGCTTAGAGGCTAAAGGGAAGGCGAAGGTAGAAGAGTCAGATCGAGAGAAGCACAAAGGAAAAGAGAAGGTAGAAGAAGTGGATGCTATGGGAGTGAAGCGTGCGAGGCACGAGGAGGCATCTCAAAGAGAAGAGAAGATGAAAGGGAAGGCCGAGTCTAGCAAGCAAGCAGCTAAACCGCGGCGGAAGATAGACATCGTGGACTTCTCACTAGGTGAGTATGCACAACCCTATGACTTAGTTTAGGATGTGTTAATGCAGGGCCCGAAGATAACTTGGCCCCAATTACTCCACCTTGCACCCAGAATGAGGAGGCAATGGACGAAAATGGTAAGTACCAGGAAATCAAGACCTAGGATAGCTAAAGCTATCTCTGGGAGTGATCTCGACGACATCCTACTGAGGCGGTCCGGGGCGAGCAACAAGAAAGGCGACCTCTAAACACCCCTCAAGGCTCCCGTGCTGCTCAATTGGGGCTGGGGCAACCACAAGCACAACAAAACAACCAACCCACAGCCAAACCCAAACAAGATAGGGGCACCACCTAGTTATGGTATGCGAACTAGGATGCAAGAGAGATTTTGGTACAACCAAAAAGATGCACCACACAACACACACAAGCAACCTCACACCAAGACACACACAAAATGGACCAGAGAGAGCTAGAGCAAAGGGAAGAGAGAGAGAAAAGGATCTTGCGTAATACCTTATTTGCGACTTGCAAATGGAGATGGTTTGTTAGGATGCTATCGTAGAGCTTGTACAAAAACTCACTCAATGCTTAGTAATTGCTAAACATTGCCAACACACACACACACACACTGTCTTAGGGTGTGGGAGACCTCTCACCACAATACCCTCTTACAATGGACACAAAATTGGCAATGAAAAACACACTAAAACACTTCCTAAAATCAAGATCAACCGATAAAAACTCAAAATACACAAGTCACCTTGAATTCACCAAACCGTATTGCACAAATGGAAGGACGAAGATTTGAACGTCGAATCATGCCTTTGATGCTCCAAACCTCAATTTATTGATGATGAAGGAGCATATACAATAGTGGTTTTGAGATTTGTGGAACTCACACTCTCTCACTTGCAATGTGTAGCTTGAAGGCTTCTCTCACACCAAGAGTGAAGCTCACAAGTGGTTGCTACACCTAAGTCTCTCCTCACGCATAGAGTGTTGGGGTGCTATGTGAGATGTTGGAGGTTGTTTTACAAGAAGGAGAGGGGTCTATTTATAGGTTGGAGACCCCTCATAAAGATTATTGGAAATCCTAATTTACAAGCTAACAAATCAGGATTATGATTTTTTTGAATATCAAAACATTGCGGGCCTTCTTTGTCTGCTTGAGTCATGGGTGTGGGCTCAAAAGAGAGCATTATTGATGGTAGATAAGGTGAAAGTAAGTAAGGAGAGAGAAAGAGAGAGAGAGAGAGAGAGAGAGAGAGAGAGAGAGAGAGAGAGAGAGAGAGAGAGAGAGAGTGTTACTATACACATGTCTTGAGGTGAGGTGTCTTTTATGGTTAGGTCAATGCTATTTTGTGTTAGTATGTTAGTCGTTAGTAATCACTAGAAAGTTAATGTTACATTTAAAATGGGTAGAGTGAGTTGATTTGATGAAGGAAGAGGGGTGAATTAAAAGAGAATCATTGAGATGGTGAAGCTTTGAAGAAGCTTGAACTCACCCTTGTGTAGATTGTGGAAAAAATGACCGCTGGTCTTCTTCTTCTTCTTCGCTTCTTTACGCCGCCGCCACGGTTGACCACCACGATGAAAAGAGGATTTGTTGATGAAAAATCCTCAATTTGCAGAAGTTATCATGGTTAAGATGCTGAATTTTAGATATTTTTAGGAGAGGTAAATGAAATTGTAACATAGAAGCAATAGAGAGAGACATGGAGAGGGTGTATGTATGTAGAGGTTCATAAAAGAACTATAGGGATGAGAGAGAAGGGTAATGGTGAAGAGGGTGGGAGAAGCCATGGAAATTGCAGGTTTGAGTGAGGGAAGGAGAGGGAGGGATGTGTAAGAGTGAGTAGGTGTGTGGAAGGGTGAGAGAAGACTAAGGGCTACTTGTGAGAAAAGTGGGCAGATTGGGGTCCACTCAAAAAATCATAGCTCACCGCTGGTAGCTTCAAAAATCATGAAAAAATTTGAGGTGATTATCCAGAGCGTGGGCTACATTTTCTCTTTTGACCACCGCTCCAAATTCGGAGTGGAGATAGGTGCCAAAATTCTCACCAAAAAGCCTGTTTTTTATGCCTGCAAAAGTCTTTTAGTGGCCCCCTCCTTTGTTGAATTTGTACAATGCATCCAAGAGTGAGCCCCTCCTTTGTCATATTATAATACAAAGCATCCAAGTTTCCCTTGACCCATGCATGGAGGAGGATTATTGGTGAATAAAGAAATATATACATGGTGGGACTAGTGTATGGACTATTCATGGACTTTAGCTCAATGAGCACATGGTGTTAGAATAATGAGTAAAAATAATAATAAAAATATGGAGGAGTTATGGATATGCAAGATATTGGAATCATATGATATGGTCCCTCCTTGAATTATTTTGGGTGAAAGAGGAAAAGGTATGCAAGTAAATAATATAATAAACGTAACCAATGAGTAGAAATCAATTTTTTGTTTTCACGAGGATGAGGGTGAAAATGTGGGAGTGATTTGTATAAAGGAAAAATATGAGGTTAGAGTATGTACATTTTGGCAAAAAATATAATTATGGTGTAAGAGGATGAAAGAAGGTGTACATAGGTTTAATAAAACACACACCTAAGTAGAAATATTTAAATAAAATACCAAAATAATTATAAAAAATCCCTATATGTAGGCCATATATACAATGAAATATTTACACACAAAGAGGCGATAATATACTTTTTTTTTATTTTTTTTATTTTTTTGACTCAACTAGCCCAGTGACTAGCTAGCTGAGGATTTTTAAGAAGATATGGGAAAAGCCCTCTAACTCACACACGCCTATGTACAGTGAAATGGTAGGGATAGCCATAGCGTTTGGGTGAATTTGGTAGGGTGGAGTAACTTAGTATGGCAATTATGGAGAGCCGAAAAACGGCTATCATTAGCCCTCCCCCCAGGATGATGGTATATTCATGTACCATCATAGAGCATCTTTTCCAAGGAGAGTGCTTCAGAGTCCTTGACGAGATCTTCATTGTTTGGCCCCTCAGAACTTTGGCTGGAGTTACACTCATGCTTCATGTAACAATACTTACATGAGACAGCGGCCTTTGGACTGATCTTTGGTAGATCCTTTGGTAGAAGGCGACTCAAATAGGGCTTCAAGCGATACCCGTTAACCTTCCTGGAGTGCTCTTTACCATTCAAGTCCATAAGCTGATAGTAACTAGAATTGAAAGCCTTCTTGACTATGTATGGCCCTTGCCATCTAGTTTCAAACTTGGCATCAAAAAGATTGTCAAGTCGATTGTCATACCTTAGCACAAGCTCTCCTTCCTTGATGCCTTTGTCCTTCAGTTTCTTGTCATGCGTTTCTTTCGCTTGTGTGGCTTTCCTCTTGTAGCACTCGTATGCCGCTTTTTTTTTCCACTCAAGCTCCACTAACGTAAGAAGTCGATCCATCCATACCTCTTGATCATCTTGTGCTCCTTTGCCATGAAGTCACATTGTTGGAATGTTGAGCTCGATAGGCTGCAAAGCCTCTTGACCATAGACCAAGTGAAATGGTGTGAACTCCGTGGCTTCCCTATATGTGGTTCGATATGCCCACAAGGCACCATCCAAGAAGTCATCCAACAATTTTGTCTTGTTTTGCACCATCTTTCTAATGATTCCTGCAATGACACCATTAGCCTTCTCCACCAAACCATTTGACTGTGGGTAGTATGGTGTGCTATGATGATGTAGAATGTGAAGCTCTTCACAAACTTCTGTGAGCAAGCCCTTCCTAAACCCTGGACCATTATCAGAAACAATCTCCAAAGGTGTGCCAAATCTGCAACAAATGTGATTGTACACAAACTTGCTAACTGTCCTCTCATTCACTCTTGCCACACTTTGAGCTTCCACCCACCTAGTCATATAGTCTACAGCCACTAGAATGTAGAGTTTACCATTTTTTGTCCTAGGCAGAGGACCCATAGCATCAATGCCCCACTTTTCAAAGGGTCCATTTGCAAGCACTATTTGCCTCGGGCCATGCACCAACCTTCTATTTCCATTTATCTGACAATTGTGACAGCTTTTACACCAATGTTGAACATCCACATGCAAGCTTGGCCAAACATACCCCGCAAGCAAAATCTTCTTCACAGTTGATTCTTGGGAAAAATGACCACCACATGCCTCTTCATGCAAACCTTTTAGAATGGCTGGAATTTCCTCGATAGTTGGTACTCTTCTGCACACTTGATCCTTCCCTCTTTGATAGAGGGAGCCTTCTAGGAAGAGATAGAAACTTGCCTTCTTCATGAGTCTCCTCTTCTGAGCCTTCGTGAAGTCTTGTGGAAACTCACCCTCCAAAATGTAGCCAATAATGGGAGCCAATGACTCCAATCCCTGGTATCTCGGTTGCTTGACAGCTGCTGCCACCATGATGACCTGCACTTCTCTCTCAACACATGTAACTGCTTGTTGTGCAAGTAAATCGGCATCTTCATTTTGTTTCCTCGGAATATGATATAGTTGCACTTCTTCAAACTGATTAAACATCCTACGAATGGCATGAACTTTTGTCCTTAAGCTTTCATTCTTGCATGCCCAAATGCCTAAAATCTGTTTAACAATGAGAAGTGCATCTCCCTTTACCATGAGACGTTTTATCCCTTGGCCAATGCACATCTTCAAACCATGAAGTAGTGTGTCGTATTCTGCTTCATTGTTGCTAGTTGAACCTGGTAGATTGACCTTCTCTTTCATGACCACCTCTCCACTTGGTTTGAGCAACACTAGCCCTCCCCCTGCTTTCCCTGTGGCTCGTCGAAAAGCTCCATCAAAGAACAAGGTAAAAGCATTGGGAATACTTTTTGGTGGTGGCAATGGTAGGGTCTTTACTTGAGGCACCTTAATTTCCTTCTCATGTACCCTATAAGTGAGAATCCCTGCCAATTGTGCACGCACACTATCTTCTACCTTGAAAGAGTATTGGAACTCTTGCAACTCCATAATCCACTTTGAGATCCTAGTACTAAGATTCATTTGAGATGACACCCAAGGGAACAAATTTTCTGCAGTGAGAATTACAAAAGGTTTTGGTAGCAAGTAGGATCTAAACTTTCTCACCGCAAACATGAGAGAAAGCATCATGAGTTCTGCTTCTGTGTAGTCTCTCTCCAAAGCATTCATGACCCTACTAGCAAAGTAGATGGGTCGCATCCTTGTACTGTGGGGATCTTGTTGTAGCAACACAGCACCAATTGTTTCCCTTCCAACACTAGAGCTAACAAAGAATGTGTACTCCCAACAAGGAGGCATGAGTGTTGGTAGCTCTGACAAAATGACTTTAATGTTACAAAAATACTCTTCAAGCTCATCAGACCATGCAAATTCTACTTGTTGTGTCAACTTTTGCAAAGGATGAAGCAACTCCGAGGCTAAGTGAATGAAGCGTGACATATACTTCACCTTCTGAATGAAAGAGATGACCTCCTTAAGACTCTTCGGTGATGGGAGCTCAATAAGAGCCTTTGCTTTGAAGGATCCACCTCAATGCCTTTATAGGAAACCTTGTGACCGAGCAAGATCACTTCATCCTCACCTATGTGGCACTTGTCGGGGTTGAGTTGACCTCCCATGTCGTAGAGCTTCTTTAAACCTTCTTCTACCCTTTGTAGATGCAATGATTTTGAGCTATAAATGCAGAAATCATCAATGAACACCCTAATTGACTTTCCAAAGAATGCTTGAAACACCATGTTCATGAAACGTTGGAATGTTGCAGGAGCATTTGTCAGACCAAATGGCATGACTCTAAAAGCATAACAACCCCAAGGAGTGATAAAGGTTGTTTTCAATTGATCTTCCAATGCGATACCTATTTGAAAGTAGCCCGAGTAGCCATCACACACAGTGTACTTCTCATGACCAGCTACCTCATTTAGTATCTCATCCTGAAATGGGAGGGGAAAGTGATCTCTTTTTGTTGCCTCATTGAGTGGACGGTAATCCACACACACCCTCCACTTTCCGTTTTTCTTAGGGGTGACAACAACGGGAGAGACCCACTCTGAATTCTCCACTGGATAAATGAAACCTGCTGCTAGAAGCTTTCTTACCTCCTTGAGTAAAGCCTGCTCCTTGATGACTCCTAGCCTTCGTAGCTTCTGAGCCTTAGGTGTGGCCTCTGGCTTCAACTCAATTTTGTGTTGAACAGCATCTACTCCACGCACATCGGTGTAGTCTTTAGCAAAAAGCCTAGGAAATTTCCTTAGCACACATTTGAACTCCTCTCTTTCATCCTTTGTAAGTGTTGTAGATAGCATACCTTCTAGCATTCTTCATCTTCCACCTTTTGGTTCTCTTGGGAACCTACCTCCTCCAAACCTTGACAAGAGGTCTCTTGGTTGGTTGGCTTAAACCTTACCCCCATGACTTCGATGGAAGACTCCTCTTCAGTAATGCTGCCGCTACTTTCTTCTTCTGAAGTGTTATCGGTCCAACCTTCTTCCGTCTCACTTTGAGATGATTCTTCATGGAGCTCCTCTTGGCGTTGCTCCTTCATGTCAAAGACAACCTTCTTATGATTGTCGTTTCTGCAAATTAGCTTTCCACTCTCCCAATCCTGCAAAGCTCGCATTTTCATTAGCCATGGTCTCCCTAGGATAAATGGGTAACCATTTCCTTTGGTAGACATGACATAGAAATCCATTGCCTTCTTAATGCCAAAGGCCTCCACAAAAACATTTTTACAAATGCCTACGCACCTAGTCTTGCTATTGTTTGCCATCTTGACCTTAATTTCAGGTGTCTCATGGATGTGCATGCCTAGTTTTTGCATGAGTCCCTCTGTCATGATGCAAATTTGTGCACCCCCATCCACTAGACCTTTCCTAACCAATCTCCCTTTTATGTAACAATCTAGCACAGGTGTAATGTCCTCATTCAGTTCAGCTTGTGCAATTTTTACAATAGGCACACTCTCTTTTACCTTTCTCCTAGTGCTAACTGCCCTTGTTAAATCCCTCCTAACTTGTGACATAATGCAAGAAATTGAGGCCATGAGATATCAGGACCCTTACCTCTCATGTCTTCCAACAGGTTGTATGGAGCCATTCCATGTCCAAGAGGAAAGTCTTGGAGGTTGATACAACGCCGAGTCCTCTTAGCTTCCTTGGTCTCCTTTGCCTTCTTTTCTCGTCCATGGTCACTTTGTGATGTAACGCCTTCTTTCTCCTTACCTTTCCCTTGGCCACGCTTAATGCCATTTGCTTCCATGTCAACCTCTCTTGAATTTGTCACCTCTACCACATGCACGTTTGGGTCTGGCAAAGGTGGAACTCCTTCCACTCCTTGTGGAGGTGGTCTTGCTCCATTTGGCCTTTGTATAAGCCGTGGTTGCTGACTAGTTCCTTCACCTGCATTCATCACTGGGTAATTCAAGTTAGGTCTCCCTGGCTCCCCACGGGGCCAAGGACAATTATACATCCCATGTCCAGACTCACCGCAATTCCAACATTGCAAGACTCTCCTAGGTCGTGGGTCTCGCTCTTCAGACTTCTTTGCTTGTCCCTTTGGACCTACGGCTTGTGCAAGGTGAATTGACAAGCTGCTTAAAGATTCATTTAACTTCTCAATCACTTCCGCCGTTACCTCAGGAAGCTCCTTAGATGTTGATGCTTGTGACTTACCTTTGGGTCTAAGACCTTCTATTGGAACCTCCCCCTTAAGCACTTGAGTTTCCTATATTTCTCAGCAGCCCTAGTTTCAGCTGCATCAAAGGTAGCAGGTGCACCCGCCTCAACTTTTACCTTAAGGTCAGGAAAGAGTCCGGCTATGAACCTCTCCTTCTTTAGAAATTCTGCACCATCACCAGGGTTAGCAACATTTCGTATCCATAGAGCCCAAAGACGTAGGAACTCTTGCTTGTACAAGTAGTAGTCATCTAAGTCTTTTTGCTTATGAGAAACAATGTCTTGCCATAATTTCTGAGTGTTTTGGGGATCAAAGAAGTATTTCTTGAAACGATTCAAAACTTCCGTGTAATTCCCTTTAACTTCCTCAGGCAAAGAGTCAAACCAAGTGCTAGCATCTTTCCTAAGGACCACCTCAAACATTTCTACACGTTCTTGATCAGTTACTATCCTCTTGATACGGCAAGACATCTTGAAATTCGCTAGAAATAATTCTGCATCCTCTCTAGGCTCTCCAAAGAAAAGAGGATATCCAGACATTTGGCGTTGGCTCTCCATTGAATTGATTTCAAAGTGACGCATTTTTGTTTTTTCTTTCTTTAAAAGATTTACACAATAATATTTTCTAAATTGCAATCTATTCTACAACAAAATAAAAATATTCACATCAAATGACCTATGATAATCAATAAGAGGTAGAATGACAGGGTTTGTTGACGCGAGAATTTCTCCTACTCTTTGGGCACCAAACATGAATACCATACGTTGTTGAAAATGGATTTTTCTACTAATTGCAATGTTTACTCTAATGTGTGGAGTGAAATGAAAGGGAAAAACCTGTATTCCAGGGCCATTATCCATGGTCTATGCATGACCTAATTTTTAAAACAAAACAAAAATATAGACGTCCAAACTAAGGTCGTACCTAATGAGAGGCAAAATAAAAGGATTTACTGATGTGTTTATCTCTACCAACCTAAGAGGACCTAAAATTCTACGAATTACTCGCTGAAATTGCAACTTAGTATTAACAATTATGTGTACCTTTTGCCTTGCAATGGGAATGAAGGGATCATACAAATTCTTGTGATTCATGCAAGCTACTTGATTATGCTAAAGGTTGAGCCTTCACAAAACATACACAAGCCTGTCCTCAGTGGGGGCACCAAAATTGAGGCGGTCCGGGGCGAGCAACAAGAAAGGCGACCTCTAAACACCCCTCAAGGCTCCCGTGCTGCTCAATTGGGGCTGGGGCAACCACAAGCACAACAAAACTACCAACCCACAGCCAAACCCAAACAAGATAGGGGCACCACCTAGTTATGGTATGCAAACTAGGACGCAAGAGAGATTTTGGTACAACCAAGAAGATGCACCACACAACACACACAAGCAACCTCACACCAAGACACACACAAAATGGACCAGAGAGAGCTAGAGCAAAGGGAAGAGAGAGAGAAAAGGATCTTGCGTAATACCTTATTTGTGACTTGCAAATAGAGATGGTTTGTTATGATGCTATCGTAGAGCTTGTACAAAAACTCACTCAATGCTTAGTGATTGCTAAACAATGCCAAAACACACACACACTATCTTAGGGTGTGGGAGACCTCTCACCACAATACCCTCTTACAATGACACAAACTTGGCAATGAAAAGCACAATAAAACACTTCCTAAAATCAAGATCAACCGATAAAATCTCAAAATACACAAGTCACCTTGAATTCACCAAACCGTATTGCACAAATGGAAGGACGAAGATTTGAACGTCGAATCACGCCTTTGATGCTCCAAACCTCAATTTATTGATGATGAAGGAGCATATACAATAGTGGTTTTGAGATTTGTGGAACTCACGCTCTCTCACTTGCAATGTGTAGCTTGAAGGCTTCTCTCACACCAAGAGTGAAGCTCACAAGTGGTTGCTACACCTAAGTCTCTCCTCACGCATAGAGTGTTGGGGTGCTATGTGAGATGTTGGAGGTTTTTTTACAAGAAGGAGAGGGGTCTATTTATAGGTTGGAGACCCCTCATAAAGATTATTGGAAATCCTAATTTACAAGCTAACAAATCAGGATTATGATTTTTTTGAATATCAAAACATTGCGGGCCTTCTTTGTCTGCTTGAGTCATGGGTGTGGGCTCAAAAGAGAGCATTATTGATGGTAGATAAGGTGAAAGTAAGTAAGAGGAGAGAGAGAGAGAGAGAGAGAGAGAGAGAGAGAGAGAGAGAGAGAGAGAGAGAGAGAGAGAGGCATTATTGATGGTAGATAAGGTGAAAGTAAGTAAGGAGAGAGAGAGAGAGAGAGAGAGAGAGAGAGAGAGAGAGAGTGTGTTACTATACACATGTCTTGAGGTGAGGTGTCTTTTATGGTTAGGTCAATGCTATTTTGTGTTAGTGTGTTAGTTGTTAGTAATCACTAGAAAGTTAATGTTACATTTACAATGGGTAGAGTGAGTTGATTTGATGAAGGAAGAGGGGTGAATTAAAAGAGAATCATTGAGATGGTGAAGCTTTGAAGAAGCTTGAACTCACCCTTGTGTAGATAGTGGAAAAAATGACCGCTGGTCTTCTTCTTCTTCTTCGCTTCTTTACGCCGCCGCCGCGATTGACCACCACGATGAAAAGAGGATTTGTTGATGAAAAATCCTCAATTTGCAGAAGTTATCATGGTTAAGATGCTGAATTTTAGATATTTTTAGGAGAGGTAAATGAAATTGTAACATAGAAGCAATAGAGAGAGACATGGAGAGGGTGTATGTATGTAGAGGTTCATAAAAGAACTATAGGGATGAGAGAGAAGGGTAATGGTGAAGAGGGTGGGAGAAGCCATGGAAATTGCAGGTTTGAGTGAGGTAAGGAGAGGGAGGGATGTGTAAGAGTGAGTAGGTGTGTGGAAGGGTGAGAGAAGACTAAGGGCTACTTGTGAGAAAAGTGGGCAGATTGGGGTCCACTCAAAAAATCATAGCTCACCGCTGGTAGCTTCAAAAATCATGAAAAAATTTGAGGCAATTATCCAGAGCGTGGGCTACATTTTCTCTTTTGACCACCGCTCCAAATTCGGAGTGGAGATAGGGGCCAAAATTCTCACCAAAAAGCCTGTTTTTTATGCCTACAAAAGTCTTTTAGTGGCCCCCTCCTTTGTTGAATTTGTACAATGCATCCAAGAGTGAGCCCCTCCTTTGTCATATTATAATACAAAGCATCCAAGTTGCCCTTGACCCATGCATGGAGGAGGATTATTGGTGAATAAAGAAATATATACATGGTGGGACTAGTGTATGGACTATTCATGGACTTTAGCTCAATGAGCACATGGTGTTAGAATAATGAGTAAAAATAATAATAAAAATATGGAGGAGTTATGGATATGCAAAGATATTGGAATCATATGATATGGTCCCTCCTTGAATTATTTTGGGTGAAAGAGGAAAAGGTATGCAAGTAAATAATATAATAAACGTAACCAATGAGTAGAAATCAATTTTTTGTTTTCACGAGGGTGAGGGTGAAAATGTGGGAGTGATTTGTATAAAGGAAAAATATGAGGTTAGAGTATGTACATATTGACAAAAAATATAATTATGGTGTAAGAGGATGAAAGAAGGTGTACATAGGTTTAATAAAACACACACCTAAGTAAAAATATTTAAATAAAATACCAAAATAATTATAAAAAATCCATATATTTAGGCCATATATACAATGAAATATTTACACACAAAGAGGCCATAATATACTTTTATTTTTTTAAATTTTTTAATTTTCTTTGGCTCAACTAGCCCAGTGACTAGCTAGCTGAGGGTTTTTAAGAAGATATGGGAAAAGCCCCCTAACTCACACACGCCTATGTACAGTGAAATGGTAGGGATAGCCATAGCGTTTGGGTGAATTTGGTAGGGTGGGGTAATTTAGTATGGCAATTATGGAGAGCCGAAAAACGGCTATCACTACCAACCATGGATGCTCACATCAAGGGGCAACGGATTTCAAACGTCTACATAGATGGTGGTGCGCAAATATGCGTCATGAGTGAAAAGATGATGCACCATCTAGGTCTAGAGGTAAGTAGGGCCGGCACCCTGCCGAGCCAAGATGGCAAACAATGTAAGAGTGAAATGCGTAGGCATGTAAATGCGGTTAAAGTAAAAGCATTCAATACAGAAGTGGAGGTAGACATGTTCGTCATGCCACACAAAGGGGAGGGCTACCCCATCATTCTTGGAAGGCCTTGGCTTATGGCTATGGAAGCTAAACAAGACTGGAGCACCGGGATGATCCAGATGAAGGATGCTAAAGGGAAGTCCATATTCTACGACATGAGGACTGGAAAGCAGCGCAACATGATCTTGGAGGCTTCAGAAGACGAGTCCACCAGCGACTACTCGTCTACCTCCGGAGAAGAGACGATCACCATCGACGGAAGTGACAGTAGAATCGAAGTAATGGGGGTCATTCTTAAAGACCCAAACAAATTAACACAATCTGAAGCAACCTCGCAAACCAAGACGGATCATCAGGTATGCAATCCTTGGAGGATGCAGGTAAGCTACAAAAAATGATCTCAAATGAGTTAACCAATGAAGAAAGGAAGGAGTACGTCTCCATGTTAGGTAACTTCACTACTTTGTTCATTGATGGCTATGATAAGATCACAGAAATTACAATAGTACAACACCACATAAAGCTCAAGGAAGGTAGTAAACCTGTAGTACAAAAGCTCAGAAGACTTGGAGTAATCCAACAATACAAGGAGGTTTTATCTATCTTGTCGAAGACTCAGAATGGGTCTCCCCAGTAGTAGTCACACAAAAAAAAATGGTAAGTGGAGAGTTTGTGTGGATTATAAACCTCTCAATGCAGCCACGAAGAGGGACCACTTTCCCCTCCCATTCCAGGATGAAATACTCAATGAAGTGGCAGGTCATGAATGCTACACAATATACGATGGCTACTCAGGATATTAGCATTGCGGAGGAGGATCAGAAGAAGACAACCTTCATCACACCATGGTGATGTTTTGCCTACAGAGTGATGCCGTTTGGCCTCACTAATGCCCCGACTACGTTTCAACGCTATATGACTTTTGTTTTCCAACCCTACTTTGGAACATCAATACGGATTTTCATAGATGATTTTTGCATTTATATCTCACGAGCCCTTCATTTAAGCAAGGTCTATGATGGCTTAACCAGGCTGCAAACCTTGGGTGGCCAAATCAACGTGGACAAGTGTCACATTGGTGAGAGCAAAGTCACTCTCCTTGGTCATGTAATTTCAGCAAAAGGAATCGAGGCTGACCCTAGCAAGATTGAGGCTCTGGTATCTTTATCATCACCCACCACCGCCAAGCAGCTGGTTTCTTTCCTTCAGAAGTTTAAGATACTTAAGCAGGTTCATTCACCTGCTATCTCAAGTGGTCCTTCCCCTACAACAACTCACCCAGAGGGATGTCTTCTCATGGAGTGAAGAGAACGAGCAGCAGTTTACTGAGATGAAGCAAATCCTAGCTAAGCTTCCCACTATTTCACCTCCTAAGTGGGACGAGCCATTTTATGTGAACCCTAGTGTGGGAAATGATACACTAGGAGCAGTGCTAATGCAAAAGGATCCCAAAAATTCTTTCATGCGCCCTATTTACTACTCTAGTTGGGTCATGACCCCATCAGAAAAAGGATTTACCAAAGTAGAACACATGGTTCTTACGCTAATGTTTGCTACCACAAAGTTCCGCTCCTATCTCCTGCCTAGACCCTTTGTAATACTGACAATGGAGGAGGTTTTCCCATATGTAATGCTACACATGGATGTCTCATCTAGGATCTCAAAGTGGTTAATTAGACTACAAGAGTTTGACTACACCATGCAAGTAGAAAACTCCACCAGGGCTAGTTTAGCGGGAATTCTCACTCATCGCCATTATGAGAAGAAGTTGAAGGTCAACATGGAAGAAAAGGAAGGAACACCAGCGATAGAAAGTCCTAAGTTAGAGAGAGCTCACTCTCTTTTCTTTGGCAGAGCATACAAGAGAACAATGGATCAGTCTACAGCAGGCATGGTCATTTTCAATGAACAACAAGAAAGAGTATTCTCCATGGGGCAGTTATTACACTCCCACTCCAACAATGAAGCAGAATATGTAGCCCTAATCTTTGGGTTGGAACAATTTATTTCAAAAAGAATTCAGCGCCTAAATGTGTTCGACGATGCTTTGCTTTTGATAAGGCAGATAAATGGCACATGGGAGTGCAAAAATCAGGTTTTACTTGGTCAACTTCGCCAAGTTAAAGACCTTCTAAAGAAGTTTGAAGCAGAGCAACTCTTCCATGTCCCCAGAGCAGAAAATCAAGAGGCAGATGCGCTAGCTAAAGAAAGAATACAAGACGTTCCCGTAGGAGCAATCAAATTAAAACTACCCCTCTTCCAAGGTAGTGATGCTATGCCTGATATCATCAGTTTTCTAGATAGAGGAGAATGTCCAGCAGGACACACCAAAGGCCAAAAACAATGGCTGGTAAGGAAGGCTACTAGGTACCGCCTTATAGACGACCACTTGTGTTGTAAGGGTAAAGATCAAATTCTCAGGCGGGTGCCAACCTCCAGTGAAATCACAGAGGTAATTTCAAGTTGCCATGACGGCGGCTGCGGCGGTCATTTTGCTCTAGATATCACCAGTGGGAAGATTCTACAGGCAGGATACTTTTGGCCTAGTTTGAACAGGGATGTACACCATTGGTGTAAAACATGTAAGGCTTGTCAAGTGGCCAGTGCTCGCACGTTAACCTACGAGCCACAAACCCCTATCAATTCATATGGTCCTTTTGAGAAATGGGGAATAGATGCAATCGGTCCTTTATCAAGGGCCCAATCAGGTAAACATTACATCATAGTGGGTGTAGACTACATGACTCGATGGACAAAAGCAGCGGCCACTACCCGCATTATAGCCCAAGGGGCGGCAAAGTTCATTTTTGAGCATATCGTTTGCCGTTTTGGCACTCCTCTTGAGATAATATCAGATAGAGGACCACGATTCAGAGGTGATTTGGTGGGAGAACTAATGAAGAAGTTAGGCATCACACGTAGGCATTCCACACCATACTACCCACAATGCAATGGTGTGGTAGAGAAGGTAAATGGAATGATTTACAAAATCATCACAAAACATGTGAACAACCACACAGGGGACTGGGATAAACATCTCATGGAAACTCTTTGGGCCTACAGAACAACGTTCTGAACATCACTAGGTTTCACTCCTTTCCACCTAGTTTATGGGAAGGAGGCAATTCTACCCATCGAGGTACAAATAGCCAGCTTACGAGTCTTGGCTAGCCAGACACATCGTCCAATTGTAAACCTCTGAAACCACATCTTGGATCTAGAGAGACTCCAACTGGATAGGGAAGAAGCAATCGGTCACTATGCAGCACAGGTAGAGCGACGCCGGCTCACTTTCAATCAAGGGCTTAAAGAAAAAGGACTGGAAAAAGGCATGTTAGTACTGCGATACGACAACAGATTTGACACGAGGAAGGATAAGAAATTTCAACCCATATGGGAAGGGCCATTCATCATCAAGAAACGCTATGACAATGGCAGCTATAAGCTGATGGAAGTAGATGGGAGAATTCACAAGACTAGGGTCAATGGATGGAGACTGAAAAGGTATTTTCTTAGGTTTGACCCAGAATTCGTGCTAGACATTCGAGAAGAGGGAGAACCCTCTAACTCTACAGCTGAAGAAGCAGAAGAAGGGCTAGACGCATGAATGCCTCTAGCCAAAGGGAGAGGGCTAATGATAGCCGACTTTTGAAAATAAAAGAAAAAAAACTCATTCCCCCCCCCCCCCCCCCCTAATATCCTCTCTCCCAATTTACCCCCACTCTCAAACCCCCCCGGCTAGGCGGAAGCTTTGAAAAAAACCCCCCGACCCCTCTCTCGTGCTCCCTCGGTGTGAGCCGCATGGAAACCCCCCCCCCTCTGCTCTCTATATTCTTACACTCACCCTTTACATTCCCCCTCACATTTTCCCCCCTACTCTCATTACCTCCCCCCTTGGCCCACTAATATTCCCTCCCCGACCCCTCCTCCCTCTTCCCCACCCGCTTGCCTCACCCTCCCCTTGGCCTCATCCCCCCCCCCCCCCCCCCCCCCCCCTGCCCCCTGGCCCGCTGATATATTCCCTCACTCCCACCCATTGACTTGTTTCCTTACCCTCGTCCTCAAGCTCCCATGCAAACCAGTAGAACCCCCCCCTCTCTCTCTCACCCACACATCTCCCCTACCCCACTCCACACCTCACCCCTCCCTCTCCCTCACTCTCTTTCTCTCTCTCTCTCTCTCTCTCTCTCTCTCTCTTATCCACACCTCACCCCTCCCTCTCCCTCACAATCTCTCTCTCTCTCTCTCTCTCTCACTCGGGCGCTTAGGCCACGCATGAGGAATCCTCTCTCTCTCTCTCTCTCTCTCTCTCTCTCTCTCTCACGAACAGCAGAAAATAGGGCCTCCCTTTCTCTCTCTCACCACACACACACACACACACACACACACACACACACACACACACACACACACACACACACACACACACACACACACACACACACACACACACACACAATCACCCCCCCTCCCCTCTCTCCCCTTTGGCGCTGTGCGCTCAGTCCGCAGGACCACCCTCTCTCCCACTCAGGCACTCACACACCGCAGCAGGCCATCCATACACACACACATACACACACACACACACACACACACACACACACACACACACACACACACACACACACACACACACACACACACACACACACCACACACACCACACACACACACCACACACACACACACACCCACCCACACCCCCCCCCCCCCCCCCCCCCCCCCCCCCCCCCCTCCGCCTTGCGCAGTAGAAAGCAGGCCATTGCCATCCGCCATCAACAGAAAACAAAAAAACAAAAAACTATATATATATTATATATATATATATATAAAGCCCCCCCTTCCCACGCACGTTTTTTGTACACACATACATATACACACACACACACCCGTCCTTATGCACGAATATATACACACACACGCATATACGCACCGCACCAAAAAAATACAAAGGAGGAGAAATGACTACGACATCGACGAATAAAGAAGAAGGATCCAAATCACGCGTCGCCAACAACAAAAAGAGAAAATGCACCGAAGGCATGCCCCGACCGACTCTGAAAAGAAGTACGCTCGACATCGACACACCAGCAGCACATCATTCGTCGGCAACATGCAACCACGACGCCATCCTAGTATTTATAGGTTATTTTCATCATTATCTTCAGTTTTCTCTTGAGCCATTGTAAATTTCCATTTTTTGTAAATATCCTCTCTCTAGGTGATGGTTACAAAGGCCCACCTAGAGATTCCCATCTTTTAATAACCTCCCAAAACAAAGCAAGGGTCAACCACACCGGGCCCACCACTTGCTTTGTCTCCCCGATTAAGCTTACCCTAACCACACTGGGATTACCATAATCCAAGCAGCCAACACCTATAAATTGGCATTGAGAGGTCACTATCGGGGGGGGGGGGGGACAATTCATGAGGAGCCAAGCATTTGGTAGAGTGTAGTGGGAAGGATTGAAACTATCACCATCACAGGGAGGGGGCTTGTATGTTGGGTTTGCCTTGGGAATTGCACCATGCGAAGGGAACCACATCCATCTCTCGACTCCAATGGTCGATGCACACATGTAGGCACACTCTTGGTAGTAAGTATTCACAATCATTGAGTCGTCTTAGAGAACGCACCAAGTAGGTTGCACCACTTCCTCTCCCTACCTCTCTACCACCACGGCATGCCACTTTGTAAATATTGTAGAAATAATTCACCCTCACACCCCCGAGGGTTTTCATCATTTGCAAATATCTCTCTCTCTCTCTCTCTTTCTCTCTCTCTCTCTCTCTTCTCTCTCTCTCTCTCTCTCTCTCTCTCTCTCTCTCTCTCTCTCGGTGTGTAGGTTTGCGGTGTTCATATCATCGTGGTTTTGCGTCCTAGCCGCTCAAAGCTAGGTGGTGCCCCTTGTTCACTTTACCGTGGCAGGCTCGAGGCGCGCCATTCAGCCCTCGGCGTTTTAGAGGCCGTCGAGGTTCGGGGTTCGCTTTGCGTCTGTCAATTCTACTAATTGATAGCTGATGGTTCTGATTTGGTTCTATTTTTGGTAGTTCATGGTTGTATTCTCTCATTGATGACTTGGTAGTTTTTGGTACTACTTGGTAGTATGTTGCCTTCAATAATGTCTCCTAGCTTTTGGGTACTAATTTGGGACTGCTTGTATCGCTATTGTTTGACAATAGGCTAAGTTTGATATGCTGGAGGCAACATGGAAGGAAGCACAAGGCCACCCCCTCTTTGTGAAGTAGATGTTTCTGATGCTAGGCTTGGGAAGAGATTTTTGTTATATCCTAGGTCCTAGGTTGTTGATTCGGTGGGTATGCTCCACATGTTTGGCGTGTGTGTTGTATGTGTTGATCTTTTGGAGTCTACAGGGGTTGTTGGAACCTTTATGCTTGAGTGCCAACATCAGTATCACCCCTTTCTTCAGTGCTTTGTTACAAAGCTGGGCTCATTGTGTCAAACCTGGCTGTACTATGGTGATCTTCGAGGTGGCAAAGTCCTGGGTCAGTGAGCATCATGTTGTGAAGAGTAAGTATACACATGTTTTGCAAATCATCTACTTACCTACACTGAATGTGAGGTTTTTTGTAAGTACGTGCTGTCTTTCTTTGGTTTTGCAGAGGAAGAGGATGCTACACTGATTGGGCTCAAGGAAAGAAATGGAGAGGTGGTAAAGGATGGGCAAGGTGCCACAAAGTCTGATGACAAAGTTTGCTGCAAGTACTCTATGGAAGGAGGATGAGGTTTGTAAAGAGATAGGGGATGTTGTCCATGATTTAAAGTATGGTAGTGTGGAAGGGAAAGAGACTGAGAAGGGACAACACTATGATACCATGGGGTAAAGTGAAGGAAACAATGAAGGAAATGGTGACTCCGAGGACAAAGATGCTAAAAAGACTAAAGACATTGTGGGAGGTAAAGTCCCTCACATAGTGGATCTGGATGTTGCTAGAACAAATGCTATTGACAAAAAGCTTGGAGATCAAATTACTAGCGAGGATGAGAACAAGCAAGGGGAAGGTGCAGCGGCCAACAAGGGAACTATGGAAGAACCTAAAGGGGCAGTGGAAGAGGCCAAGCAGGGGGTGGAAGACAATAAGGAGGATAAGGGGGAGGCTCAGAAGGGGTTGGAAGCCAAGAAGGGGGATGAGGGAGAGGCCAATATGTGGGTGGATGCTAAGGAGGGGAAATGGGTAGATGATGCCAAAAAAGGAGAAGGGACACATGCCAAGAAGGGAGAAGAGGTAGAAAGGGGAAAGGAAGGTAATGCAAAGAACAAGGAAGGGGCCACAGATTCCAAGGAGGAAGTGGCAGTAGAGGATGCCAAGGAGGAAGTGGTAGCAAGGGATGAAAAAGTGGACAACACTGACGACAGTGTGGATCCAACTGCTGGTGATGCTGTAAAAAATTTGACAAGTGATTCTACTTATTCAAAGACCTTGTCGTAGCTTCTTTTGTGCAAAGAAAGAAGCGCAACCATGCGCGTAGCCAGTTGTCTCGTGTGTGCAAACTATAGCCCTTCTTAATGCTTATGTATTTCGCACAATGTGATTTTCAATTGACTGTATAAATTCAATTTTTGGCCTTTGTCTTTCATCTCTTGTTCTCTCTATGGTATTTTGGTGTGTTAAACTTGTAGCTATGTTTCAGTGTTACTATTCATTTCCAAACTAAGTACTACACAATACAATACCAAATTGGTACTAAGTAGTACCAAATTGACTCTATTGAGTACCAAATTTGGTACTTTCTGGTGTCATACCAATTCTTTTTTTTGATGTAACGATTGCACTTTTTGTTTGCACTGTCTATTTGCCTCAACTCATTTGAAATTTTGGTGTTGTAGTAAAATCTTGGTGGCTAGATGAGCCACCGGCAAACACAACGCTTGCGGTTGATGCGGTTGCTAAACTCGGGCGGCCATTGTGGTTGAACTCAATGTGGTGTTATTGAAAAGCTATAGCGATCTTCCAAAAGTCCTTTGGGTTTTGTACAAGAAACTCCAACCACAGATCATCAATTTCTATAGCTCGCTTATTTTTCTTGCAAGGCTAGATGCTAACAAGTTCATACTAACTCTTAAAAAGAAAGCCAAGATCATTTTGTGGTCGTACTGTAAAAGGAAAAAATTGATAGATATGTTGAACGCTTGCTTCCCCCAACATGTGACTCAGAAGAATTTTACAGGTAACTCATGCGAGCCTTGAGTGTTTCAGAGGTTAAGTTTTGCATACTTCTAACCTCCTTTTGGCATGGGAGATGTATTCTCGCAAGAAGACTATGAGACCTGGCGGTAGAGTATGCCGGAGGTGCCACACATGACCAAAAATGTGGGCGACAAGCCTATTTTCTTGAAGAACCTACGGATAGTGTGGGAAAGGCACCCGCAATTTGATGCTAGCAACACCATGTTGGTGGATGGCTGTAGATACAAGTCGCTCAAAAATAACTATGAGAATTATCTTGAATCAGACCATGCTACCTTGTGGTGGTAGGCAAATACTCTTTTTACTTGGTGGACCTCATTTTACCGTGGTTTCTTGGATAAATACGCAATCAATATCCAACATTGAACTTTCGCAAGAACCCAATCTTTGACATAGAAGATGATATTTATGGGTATTTACTAATAACTTCATACAAATGGAGGGTTACTCTTACAGGTTTGATCCCCCTAAACTAGGAGATTTGTGAACTGTTGTACTTGGTGAAATTTTGTGTCATGACACACAATATATAATGTAAACCTACTTTTTTGGTACACTGTCTTGGGATCTTGATCTCTAGTGTCTTTTCTTGTGTTGTCTAGTAGTTTGTGTCTAAAAGAATATTTTCGAAATCGCTGACATTGGTGAAAATGTAAAAAATTTGGTGCTAGCACAATACCAAACTTCGTGCTATTAAATACAAAATTTGGTGCTAGAACAATACTAAACTTGGTGCTATGCAGTATATCACTTGATGCTATGCAGTACCAAACTTGGTGCAATTCAATACCAAACTTGAGCTTTGAAGTACCAAACTTGATACTGCTTGTCATCACTTTGGGTACTAGTTAGCTCCCTTTTGGTATTGATTAGATCTCTTTTGGTACATGAGCTTATGAAAATAATGCTACAATAAAAGTTTTGGTACTGATTGTCATCATTTTGGTGTTGGTTACTTGAGTTTTGGTACTGGTTAGCATTATTTTGGTACTAGTTAGGGGCAAGTTGGTATAGAGATTGACAGTAAATGTATAACAATCTCAAATACTAAATAGAGGAAGTGAAGAATAACAAGAAAAACAGTAAATCATGAGGAGAAAAAGATGTATTCTATCTAGGAGAAAAAGAATTCACTTGCCCACTTAGGGGTTCTAGAATTGTGTTTCAAGTAACATGGATGCGCCATCATCGCTCTCATCATCATCATATGGCATGTTGTTGTATATGTTCTCATATACTTTAGTAGATAACTTGAATTGATTAAGAACTCCTGCCATAGGCTCCATCGGGAAACGTATAGCCCTACAAGATGTATCAAGTTTTCCTTTGACTTGTCCATAGGAGAAGCCTTTATTAACCTTCCCTCCTCTAACAGTCTTGTTATGCCACTTATCCTTTTGTGCTCTCATTGTTTGGTACAACACTTTTGTGCATTTGATAAGTAAGAAGTCCTCTTTACCCTTGGCTACTTTGATTGCAAAGTTATCACCAATGGATAACATTCCACATAACATTTTAGGGCATCCTTCATACAATGGTAGGTTAGAAACTTGGCTCATCGGCATAGAATTTGAATATCCATCATCTTCTTCATCATCCTCTTTGTCATCCCTTCCTATATTACTAGACTCTCATAGTAGTTTGATGGAAACATATTTCCATTCTTTGATGTGCATTCTTTTCTTGCATCTTCTCCATAGCCCACTCATGCATGGATCACAAAAGCATAAAACTGCTCAAAAGTGTATGGTGCACGGGTTGTCCTTTGAATACCCATCAACACAATGAAACGAGTGGGATCCCTGATGCCCTCAAAGTCCATTGGAGATTGCATTGCACATCATCCGTGCCAATAAGCCAGAAAACTCTCTGTCTATTACATTTGTGAGACTGTTCTCTTGGCTAAAAAGTTGCATTCACAAAGTTGACCACATCAGCCGCACACTTCGTAGGCTCGGGGGGTGCACTATGTTATCATGTTAATGTATAACGTGAGTCCAATGGGAGGGAATTTTTTTAAAGGAAATTTAACAGAGATACATTAAAATGAGGGGTTTTTATATTCAATGTTGGAAAAAATCCTAAAAATAAGGGGTTATTTTTTAGGAAATAGGACATAGCTAAATAGATATTTGAGTAGCTTACTTAATGGAGATAGACAGATTTTCACATACAAGATTATGGAGTAGAGAGAGAGAGAGAGAGAGAGAGAGAGAGAGAGAGAGAGAGAGAGAGAGAGAGAGAGAGAGAGAGAGAGAGAGAGAGAGAGAGAGAGAGAGCACACAATATACGTGGTTCACCCAATGTGGGCTACATCTATGGGAAAGCAACCACTCAATGGATTTAGTACTTCAAACAAGAAGTAGGTTACAAAGGATTATGCCCTTAATAGAGCTCCCGCCTTGCTTCACTCTCACCACTTCACACCCACCTTGTTGCATCAACTTTACACTATGATCAGACCCTCCAATCCGCCCATGTATGGCCACCCTTGAAAAGACAAGTCCTCCTTTGAAATCGACCACCGGCCATTAACTTTGACCACCGGCCACAGGCCATTGACTTCCGACCACCGGCCACCGGTCATTGACTACCAGCCACCATCGGCCAACCGGCCAAATGACTGGCCGTTTCCAAACCACTTTTCGGCCGCCGTTTGGCCATTATATTCCGACAAAAAGGAATATTCTGTGAAAATATTCCGTGAGATTGGTTGTGAAAATTTTGGTTTTTGGCGAGTGATTTTTCTTCACGCACAATCGCTTCTCCTCACAAGGGGGTCTTACAAATGTGTAGTTTGAATACAAAAAATTACAAGGGGTAAATCAGGCTCCATACTTAACAATCTCCCACTCGGAGACTGATCTCCACACCAAACCTGTGACTGCTTTCCATCCTGGCTTCTTATCCTTGAATGCTGATTGAAGATGAGTAGAAGCTCAACTTCTCCTTGTTGAACACCTTTGTAAACATGTCTGTAGGATTTTCACTTGTATGCACCTTTCCTAGCTTTAGCTGTCCCTCTTCCAAAAGAGTGCATATGAAATGACATCTCACCTCAATGTGCTTAATCCTTGAATGAAAGGCTGAATTCTTTGCAAGATGGATAGAACTTTGGCTATTACTGTACAAGACACAATTGTCTTGTTTGAATCCAAGCTCTTCTAAGAATGTGTGAAGCCACAATGTTTTTTTGCTTGCCTCTGCCATTTCCACATACTCTGCTTTCGTGGTAGAAAGTGAGACCACTTTCTGCAGCTTTGAAGCCCAACCTACCCCTGTGCCTCTAACCGTGAAGACATAGCCAATAGTGCTCCTTCGAGTATCTTTGTCACTTGCCATATTTGCATCAGTATACCCTTCTAAAAAAATATGAGTTCCTCCAAAATACAACGCATTTGTTGTTGTCCCTTTTAGATACCTAAGTATCCACTTCACAGCTTGCCAGTGCTCTTTACCTGGGTTGTCCATGAACCTACTTACAACTCCCACTGCATGTGCAATGTCTGGCTTTGTCCTAACCATAGCATACATAAGGGAACCAACCATTGCAGCATATGGAACTTTAGACATATATGCTATCTCCTCTTGTGTCTTTGGTCACATTTCCTTAGTTAGTTTAAAATGACTAGCCAAAGGTGTAGAAATCGATTTTGCATCTTGCATTGCAAACCTTTCTAGTACCTTCTTGATATAATCCTCTTGAGATAGCTTTATTGTCTTCTTCGTCCTGTCCCTTGATATCTTCATACCAAGTATCCTCTTTGCAGCACCTAAATCTTTTATTGAAAAAGATTTAGACAACTTCTCTTTTAGGTCTTTGATGTCCTGCATGTTAGCACTTGCAATCAACATGTCATCAACATACAACATTAGGATGATGAACTTCCCATCTCCCAATTTCTTTGTGTAGACGTAGTGATCTGAGTTGCATCTTGTGAATCCATGATCCAACATCCATTGATCGAAATTCAAGTACCACTGTCTTTATGATTGTTTTAAACCATACAAGCTCTTCTTTAATCTGCAAACCATTTCTCCTTACCTTTTACTTCATACCCCTTTGATTGAATCATGTAAATTCCTCCTCTAAGTCATCGTGAGGGAATGCCGTATTTACATCCATGTGCTCAAGGTTTAAATCATGAGCAACCACAAGGCTTAAGACAAGTCTAATTGAGTTCATTTTTACAACAGGAGAAAATATTTCATTGAAGTCAATACCTTTCTTGTGAGAAAACCCTTTTACCACAAGCATAGACTTGTACCTTTTCTTCCCAACTTCTTCTTCCTTCAGCTTGTACACCCATTTGTTTTGAAGTGCTCGCTTACCTTTAGGAAACTCAACCAATTCCCATGTTTGGTTGCGATGTAATGAGTCCATCCATCTCCACTTGCATGCTCTTTGTTCATTCTTCTTTGGATTCGTGTTGCATAGCTTCCTCGTATGATTCTGGCTCTCCAGAATCTAAGATCAAGAGATGGTTGAAGGAAGGAATAAACCTTTTTGGAGGTCTACTTGCTCTTGTAGATCTTCGTGGAATAGGTTGAGGCTCCTCATTTGGTTGATGTTGTTGTGCGTTGTCACCATTTGCACTCTTTGAGACTTCACCATCCTCAAGCTCCGTGTACTCATCACCTATTTCTTTTGTTTGTTTTCTTTCCAAGTAATCTTTGTACATACTTTGCTGTTAAAAATTACATCCCTACTCCTAAAGATTTTACCATCTTCAGGATTTTATAGGCGATACCCAAAGTCACCTTCTCCATAGTCAATGAAGAAACACTTTTTGGACTTTGCATCTAGCTTTAACCTTAGGCTTCTCTCTATGTGCATGAAAGCCTCGCACCAAACACTTTGAGAAATGAATAGTTCACCGGTTTACCTATCTACGCCTCCTCTAGAACTCCCCCATCCAATGCCGTTGAGGGTGATCGGTTGATTTAGTACACATACATATTTACTGCTTCCACCCAAAGCTCAAGTGGTAGGCCTGCATGTAGCCGCATGCTTTGTGCTCGCTCCATGATTGTCCTATTCATGCTTTCTCAAATCCCATTTTGTTGCGGTGTACTTGGGGTTGTCTTTTGCCTCCGAATGCCATTGCTAGCACAAAAGTTTTCAAAAGTTTGGCTGCAATATTTGCCTTCATTGTCGGGTCTGAGGCATTTAATTTTGGTACTCATTTCATTCTCCACAAAGGCTTTCCACCTTTAAAATATGGAAAACACATCGGATTTATTCTTCATTACATAAACCCATGTTTTCCTAGTTGCATCACCTATTAATGTTACATAGTATAATGAGCTACCAAGTGATGGTGTACCTAAAGGACTCCAAACATCAGAATGAACCAACTCAAGTTTTTTATTTTTTCTTTCATTTCCTAATTTTTGAAAATTTAACCTCTTTTGTTTTTCATAAACACAATCTTTACAGAACTCTAAGTCCACTTCTTTCAAACCTAGTAGAAGCTTATTTGTTTGAAGGATTTGCATTCCTTTGGCACTCATATGCCCAAGCCGATAGTGCCACACCGCACTGTCGAATTCTGTAGTTGTTGCACAAGCTGAAGACTGTGAGCTGACAGTACACAAGTAAAGTGTACCAACCTTTTCTCCTTTGGCAACCACCAAAGATCACTTTGAGATCTTCCACCATTTGTTTCCGAATGCAATGTTGTGACCTACATCGTCCAACTGTCCTGTAGAGATTAAATTCTTGCAAAGAGAAGAAACATGACTAACATCTTTAAGCTTTCATTTATTTTCGTTAGCAGTTTTGACACAAACTGTACCTTTACCGAAAATTTCACAAGCTTCATCATCTCCCAAGTATACATACCCAAAATTACCTCTGGTGTAATCTTGGAAATGTTGCTGGTATGGTGTCACATGGAATGAAGTCCTAGAATCTGCTATCCACGAATTAGACACATTGTCTAATGAGAGAATTATAGCATCTTGCTCTACTTTACCTGCCACATTGGCCCGTGATGTTGGCTTGTTGTCTTGAGATTCCGAATCCTTCTTCTTCTTTGACCAACAATCCTTATTGACGTGGCCTTTCTTGCAGTAGTTCCAACATTCAAGAACTAACTTTGTGCGTGACTTTCTCCCTCTTGAGCGATCAAGACCCTTTTGGTTTTGGAACCTATCCTTATGCCTTCCTCTTGTTTCCATTGATAGTGCAACACTTGATGATTCTCCTGTGCTTCTCCTTTGCATTTTCTCGCTTAGGAGAACACCCACAACATCATTAAAATTAAGAGTATTTTTGCTAGAGATAGAGTTACTTACATCCATCACAAGGCTATCCCAACTATTTGGTAGAGACGATAGTGTAAGGAGAGCTTGCACTTTGTCATCAAAATTGATTTTCATTGATAGAAGTTAACTTATATTGGTGTTAAAGTCATTTAGGTGTTCTGCAACCGAACCATTCTCTGCCATCTTTAATTTGAACAAGCGCTTCATGAGAAATACCTTATTGGATGCCGATGGCTTCTCGTAGAGGCCGTCAAGTGACTTCATCAAGTCCTCCGCGGTCTTCATCTTCGAAACATTGAAGGCCACCGTTGACGCCAAGCTTAACCGGATTGTTCCTAGTGCCTTTCGGTCAAGGACAATCCATGCTTCATCTGCCATCGTTGCAAGCTTCTTTACAGGACCGCCTAGTGACAAAAAGAGGTCGCTCTGGTAGAGATAGTCTTCAATCTGCATCTTCCAATGTTGGTAGTTGTTGCTATTGAACTTCTCGATCTTGAGATTCCCTTCCTTTGCCATTACTCCCACTCAATGCAAGGAATCCTTTCCTTGAGATACTTTAGCTAGGAAAAAATCTTGCTTTGATACTAGTTGTTAGTAAATACGACGTAGCTAAATAGATATTTGGGTAGCTTACTTAATGGAGATAGACAGATTTTCACACATGAGATTATAGAAGAGAGAGAGAGAGAGAGAGAGAGAGAGAGAGAGAGAGAGAGAGAGAGAGAGAGAGAGAGAGAGAGAGAGAGAGAGAGTACACATGATATACGTGGTTCACCCAATGTGGGCTACATCCACGAGAAAGCAGTCACTCAATGGCTTTAGTACTTCAAACAAGAAGTAGGTTACAAAGGGATTATACCCTTGCTTCACTCTCACCACTTCACACCCACCTCGTTTCATCAACTTCACACTATGAAATGTGTGTAGAAATGGCCTCCTTTTATAGGCCAAAAGGGTTGTCCTCTCTCAAGAGAGGCAGCCGTGTGTAACCGCCCTTGTGTACACAAGTCCAAATCAGACCCTCCAATCTGCCCATGTGTGGCCGCCCTTTAGAAGACAAGTCCGCCTTTGAAATCGGCCACCGGCCACCGGCCATTGACTTCCAACCACCGGCCAACTGGCCAAACGATCGGCCATTTTCCAACCACTTTACGACCGCCTTCCAATCACAATATTCTGGCAAAAAGAAATGTTTTATGAAAATATTCTGTGAGACTGGCCGTGAAATTTTGGTTTTTGACGAGTGATTTTTCTTCACGCACGATGGCTTCTCCTCATAAGGGGGCCTTACAAATGTGCATTATAAATACAAAAAATTACAAGGGGTAAATCAGGCTCCATACTTAACATCATTTTATTCATTCAGACATGTTAAAAGAGGGGTTTTTTTAATACCCCATGAATGCATGTTATATTGGGGGTACTGAATGGTGAAAAAACTATCTTCTTATTTGGTATCGTCTTTAGGCTTTTGGTACTATGTACAACCATTGTCATGCAGGTCAATACCAAATTGGATAGTTTTGGTATTGTCTTTAGGCTATTGGTACTATGTACAACCATTGGCAGGTAGGAGAGTACTAGATTGGTAGTTTACAGAGGCTTTAGTACTATGCAAAGACCTTTGGCACTATGAAGGACTAGTGCCATTTAACAAAAATTTAGATTTGGTACTGTCTGTCTGCTTTTGATTCATAGTAGAAATCCATGCAGAAGAGCGATTTGGTGATAAACAAGAATGCTTTGGTACTATACATGGAGTAGGTTTGGTACTGCACAAAGACTATGGTACTACAAAATTAGGCTTTAGTGAAATAGAGTGAGGCTTTGGTACTCTATAGATAGGCTTTGGTGCCTCTAGGAAAAGGAACAGATACTATAAAGAGGCTTTGGTACTCTATACATAGGCTTTGGAATTACTAGTATACAATTGAACACCAAATTTGGTACTGCACAGGGGCTTTGGAATTATACAAGATAGCGTTAGAACTACATAGGAATGCATTGGTAATGTATATAACCTTTTTAAGGTATGGTACACAACCACTACCATATAGCACACTACCAAATTTGGTACTGTCTTGACCAAATCAACCTTAAGGATTACAAAAGAAATACAATTGCTAAGAGTTTTTGGTACGTGAGAGTCATTGAGTAGATGCTCATGATGTTTGATGACACTTTTCCTTCCAAATGTCTTGTTACATATGTTCTTTTTGTTAGGTAAAACTCTGGTCTCTGATATCCAAAAGGCATACACAAAATCTCTTGCTTCATTGGTGATAACAATTCCTCGAGGCAATTGTCTCTCACATGCACTCAATGGCAACACTTCATCCTCATCTTTAATCTCCAGCCTTGAACTTGCAACAACTATATTTCTTCAATGGATACCCACCACAATAGCAGTACTAGATTGTTTTACTGAGGTCACATGTGTACTATTCATCAAGATCATTTTTAAAGAGGTTCTCTTCACAAAAAGCTCACTTGTTGAGTGCGGGACCATAATTTGAGTCAAAGTGTTGTGCACTCCCGATAGAATGGTCTTTTTGCCATTGCTAAAATTTGATTTTTGTAGCTCAAAAAACGTTTGGTGGTCCAAGAGTTTTTGGAATATTTCCTTCTTTTTGTTTCTTGACGTCCTAGTGTTTTCTTGCGCCAACATCATACCACCGATGTGAAAATGTTCTTCCTTGTCCTGGCTTTTGTAATCCAAGAGTAGAAGAAGGATATCTTTCTTTACTTCCTTGTTTGCATTTCTTTGTAGCCCAATAGTTATAAAGAAACGCATGACTAGTGAGACACGTCTAAATGGAAGTGCTAATGGGATGGCTTTCTATATGTTCATCTGTGCTCGAACCACCTTCCAAATCATTGAAAGAGAGTAGATGTGGATCACTCCAATAGCAATATTTTGCAAAACTATCCATTGGCAGAGAGAGAGAGAGAGAGAGAGAGAGAGAGAGAGAGAGAGAGAGAGAGAGAGAGAGAGAGAGAGAGAGAGAGAGAGAGAGAGAGAGAGAGAGAGAGAGAGAGAGAGAGCGCTTTACAATGGATATGGTACTTGTTGGCCGTGGCTATGGCACTTGCTGGACCTTTTTGCATGCTGGTTGTGGCTATCTCTGGCCAATGGCTATGAAGAGAGAGAGAGAGAGAGAGAGAGAGAGAGAGAGAGAGAGAGAGAGAGAGAGAGAGAGAGAGAGAGAGAGAGAGAGAGAGAGGCCTGGTCTCGCCATCACCCCCCCACCTCTTCTCAAGAGTGGTATGTTTCAAAAGTTAGAAACGTCTTTAAAAATAAATAAATATATGGCCCCTCCTCAATTCCAAGTAAAAGGTCCTCTATTTTTACACACATGAACCATCAAGCCTATGTTGTGTCAAAGATAGTCCTTTTTGTACCACCAAACCATGCTTTCAGCCTAATATTAACCTATTTTTCTATGTAACATTGTCCCTTTTCTCATTGGAGGAGCTCTTTTCTCTCTCTGTCTCTCTTCTAAAAGGACCTCCAAAAGACCTCTGAAATATCCTAATGGGGAATCAGTGCATTTTAAACATTTTGGTGCTTCAAGAGGGGCCTCAGAAATGACTAGCTTGAGTACGTTGATCCACTTCAACCAAAAGATTTAGGTAGTAAAATATGCACAAATCTATGATGACATCAAGCATCGTGGTGGGGTAGGTAGGGCCGAGAAATAAGAGAAAAAAGGGTTTCATAGCAAGAGACAAGGAAGAGGACTAAGTAGGGTGGTGAGGGTGGTCATTGGCTAAAATACCATGACCATTCAAAAAGAAAAGAGATTCAAAGTTACAAAAAAGGAGAGCTACGTTAAAGAGCAAAAGGAAAGTCGTTGCTTTAGCTGCAATGAGGTAAGGAACACGAAAGCCAAATGTCCAAAGCTCAAAGCTAGCACGAGTGGCACTGAGCCTATGTGAATGGTAAATTCTCTAGGCAATTGCACACAATGCACATGCTTCCTCTCAGTTCTAGAGAGTTTAGGGGGGTGAAAGTGTGCCATTGTGATGAGCATAATGCTTTTTTAGTGACCATGTGGCAGCTTAGCATAGGTCCATACAACATGGTGCACATGTATGGAACCATTAGGGTGTAGGAGGGCCTCTTTATATGCCATGAGCTTATGGAGGTGATTAACATTTTGACAAATAGGCCAATGGTTATGATAAGATAGTCTAGAATATTGTAGTATTAGGAGTTCCATAAACAATGCCAAAATATGAGGCTTCACTTGACTTTCAGGTCATGCACTTGGCTAGGACAAATGTGTATCTGGGTAGGGAGTGGCTATATAGTATGGGCCCTAGTCTAATGAGGAGTTATTTGCAAAACATGATACAATTTGAGCATGGTGGTAGGTCATCACCTGACAGGGTGATTGTAGTGTACCCTCTACTCCTCTCAACTCTTCCATGGAGCTACACAGAGTAGCTTGCAAAGGCCAAATAGTAGAGGTATTTGCTTGTTACAGTCTTTTAAATTCTATTGTTTTAGAAGAAAGTAATAAAAGTTTTTCCGTAGTTGAAAATGTGAGTAATGTTTGTGTAGACAAATACACTAAAAAATATGGCCTTGGATGAGAGCCACTGTTTGGGAGAACCTTGTTTGGCATGCATGGGATTGTAAAACAAAAAACTCCAAGACAAAAGAAACTCTTAAGAAAGAGTAGTAGACTATATAATGATTTTATTTGAGGAGTTTTAAGATGTATTTCTTGGTGATTTATTGGATGGCTTGCTGCCATCTCTAGGATGTATTTCTTGGACTTCTAGGATGTATTTCATGGGGATTTACTAGATGGCTTGTTGCCATCTCGAGAAGTAGACCATGGCATCGATGTTATGCCAAGTTTAAAAACTTTAAGCAAACCTACTTATAGAGTAAGCCACTCCAAAGCACAAGAGGTGAACAAACAAGTAATCAAATATTTGAACAAAGCCTTTATTAGGCCTAGTTCTAGTTTGTGGGCATCACCTATTCCTTTGGTAAAGAAGGAAAAATCTATGTAGATGTGCATAGATTATAGGGCTCTTAATCAAATAACAATTAATAACACGTACACAATTCTAGGTATAGATTAGTTGTTTACTCAACTCTTTGGGTCAAAGTATTTTTTCAAAATTGACATGAGATCTAGCTATCATCAGGTCAAAATTAGACTAGAAGATGTTGTGAAGACAATATTTAGGATTTTTTTTGAAAATTTTGAGTTTTTGGTTATTTTATTTTGGGCTAACCAATGCACAAACAACATTTATGACATTGATGGATAACATTTTATGTCCACACTTATAAAAATTTGTAGGAGTTTTTGTAGACAATATACTAGTCTAGAGTAAGTCTCAAAAAGAACACTTAGAACATTTGCATCTAATGTTCAAGCTATTGAGAAAACATAAAAGCAAATGTGACTTCTTTGAGACCTAGATTCATTATCTGGGTCACATTATATCCGCAAAGGGAGCACAAATGGAACCTGTGAAAGTGGAAGCTATTCTTAGGTGGCCATTACCAAAAAATCTATTTCAGGCTTTTATCGATAGTATGTAAAGGACTACACAAAGATCACAGTCCTGTTGACAGACTCGTCGAGATAAAAAATTATGAATATAAGTTGGGGAAAACCCAACAAAAAAGCTTTGAAAAGTTTAAGGTGGCTATAGCAGCTGCATTTATTAACCATAGTGGATCCAAATGGTCCACAGTTTGTCTTGGAGACATACGCAAGTAATGAGGCCATTGGAGCCATGCTTATAAAAAGTGGATGCTCGATTGCATTTGAAAGAAAAAAGTTAGATCATGCCCATTATAACTACTCGGCCTACGAGTGAGAGTTACTAGCTAGAGTACATGCACTTAAAAAGTGGAGACTCTATTTGTATGGTGCCACTTTTGAGATCTGGGTAGACCATATAAGTCTGAAATGGATTTCAAGTCAAAAGGAATCAAAGGGTGGTAAATCTTGATGGGCAAAGGTGTTGCAGGATTTTGACCTTCAAATACGTTGCCAAAAAGGTAAATATAACATAGTAGCAAATACACTTAATCGCATGTCGCAAATCAATGAATCATGCTTCACAGTCTTCAAGAACGAGTTTTTTGAGTCACTGCATGGCTTATGTGAGTGCAATCCATCCTTTACAAAGTTTTGGTGCATTGTACATGATCAAACTACTTCATAGTCATAACCACCTCCCTTGTGGGCAAGTAGTGCTAGTCTAAAAAGACAAGTTGTAGGTGCAAAGAGTAGGGAAGTGAGAGTTAGTACGAATAGACTAACCAAGATTTCTAAGTATAGTTTGGCGCCGAAGAGATTCGATGTAAATCCTTCATCAGCTTTGAGAACTATGGCTTCAAATGGGGGTGATTTCATGGACTTCCAGGTGACATTGTTTCAAATCAAGGACTAGAGTTTCTATCAAGCTTTTGAAAAGACTTGTTCAAGATTCAAGTTGTAAAGATTAACCTCTGTTTATCCAATCATCCACAAAGTGATGGACAAACAAAGGGGGTGAATCAATCCATAGAGCAGTATCATCGATGTACAATCAACTATCATCATCACCTAATGATGGATGTCCACATGAATCATCGAGTGAAGAATCGGACTACAACATATTTAGTCCCACATCTACAAAGCATTCACAAAGAATTGACAGTACATATCATAAGAGCTCAACACACGTATAAAGCTAGCGTGGACAAACATCAAACGCAACATCCACTATACGAGATTAGGATCACGTGTGGCTTCTCCACCGTGATCTACGTTCATCTCACCCTTTGAAAAAGCTAGATTATCAAAGACTTGGACCATTCAAGATAGTTGGCCAAGTGAATCCAGTCACATATCCTCTCCAATTTCCACAGTCTATGCGGATTTATGCAACCTTCCATGTTTTAGTACAAACTTCATGAGTACCATCAATAGCCACCCATCAAGCTTTGCTCCCATGCCAACAAGCAAAACCGCTCCTCGTGGAACTCGTCGCTAGAGGAGGGGATAATGTCATGGAGGCTTGAGAGTTGGTCTTCTTGAGTTTCCTATAGGAAATCACTAAGGAGATTCTGGAAAGTCTTGGAAGATCTTGGAAGAAAGTTTTGAAAGACTCTAGAAGACAGCATCATCGCTTATGACATCACCTACATCATTGTTGATGTCATCGCTTGTGTCATTATCTGCATCATCCTCTATGTCATCACCTACATCATAACTAGAAGGCTCTAGAAGAATCTAGAAGGATGTAGAAGATTCTAAAAGTATCAAGGAGAATAGAAGTTTCTAGAAGCATGGAGAAGATTTCGGAAGAATCTAGAAGTTTCTGGAAAGCTCTAGAAAGTTGAAGAAGGATCTAGAAGGTTCTATAAGAACTAGAAGGATCAAGAAGTTTCTAGAAGCTTGGAGAAGATTTCGGAAGAATCTAGAAGTTTCTGGAAAGCGCTAGAAAGTTGAAGAAGGATCCAGAAGGTTCTAGAAGAACTAGAAGGATCAAGAAGGTTCTAGAAGATTCTAACCTCCTCAAGAAGAACCTAGAAAGTCCTAAACTCCTCAAGTAACCTCCTCAAGCACTAGTATAAATAGGGGTCTTGGGCCACAAGCCCCTCAGTCTTGCCAACACCAGTTGTGAGGCTCCTATGAGGAAATCCCTCTTCTAGTTCTTATGTTCAAGTCTTGTCCTTGCAATCAAGCCTTGTCTTGTACTCAAGTCATGTAATCCAAGTCTTGTATCTAGCTCTCTTAATAAAGTATTAAGTCTTGTAATCAATATTAAGCTTATCATCAAGTCCAAGTTCTTGTACATTGTGAGCACCTCCTCTTGCTCTCTTCTAGCTCTATAAGCGCTCATAACAAAATCCATACCATTGAGTCTGGAATAGGTAGAATCAAAAGCTAGTCTTTTACATATAAAGGAAGTAGTATTCGAGGCTTTATTAAGGCCAATAATGAACCATATCTCCTTAATGTTAGATATGGAAGTCTTAACTTTAGGAGTAAGCCAGGTAGTATCAGTATTTAACCATACCTGAGGCAAAACACTGATCTTTTTCCAAAAAAATTCTTTGAGTGTTGAGGTAAGTAGAATGTGAACATCCACCTCCCGTTGGAGTTTTAAGGCCAAGTCGGCTATGCATTCAAGTAGAGACAATAAGGCAAGCTGAGGATTTAGTGAAAAAGAAGGAATATGATTCAAGCCTTTACTCAAGAGGCTCCTCACAGGAAAATCAGTTATGATTTCTAAGTTAGAAGTACAAACAGGTAATCAAAGTTAGTAAAAGTCTTACAAAACTTCGGAAATAGGTGACAAGAGTAGACAGGAACCTTTTCATTGTGGAGGAAATCATTCGAACAAAAAAGATTTTTGATAGGTGGCACATATTTCCATCCAAACATCACATCTTTTAACAACAGATTTGATCCAAAAACAGGTCTAAAGCATTCTGTAAAAATAGTTTGGGGAGTAAAGAAATCCAAAATCTTGCTAGTAAACAAGCAGTATGAAAATTTTCTATTACATGCTTCTTCCTTCGGAGGTAGGTAAAGTCTGCCACAGTCATTCCTTCGTACCTGCACATTACATATCCAAAAGATTTTGGATTGGTAGGTTTCTGCCATGGCCTCTAATATAACTTCTAGCTCTCCCTCTCCCAAAAACAAAATCACTCGAGGAGGGAGTCAAGAAAGAGGTGTAAGAAGCCAATCGAGAGACAAGAGTGTTGGGGCATTTGGAAACGTGAGTTTCATCATCATCAATATTAGGCTTGATTTGCCCAACCATACTTTTGATTTCTTTATAACCTCCATAAGTAGTTAGCAGTGTGCCACGACCATCAGAACCAAGCTCTTGGAGGGTGTCATGCATAATCGATCTTTATTGAATAAAGGTGATATGAGCTAAGACCATATCCTTAGCTTGTCCACCAAGCCATGAACAGAGGAGGGAAAGATGAAACTCTTCTACTTTGTCAGGAAAGATACTTGGAAGCTTGTCGAGGGCGCACCAAATAGCATGGTCAAACCAAATGATGCTCGACTCACAAGCAGCTTTAGGATCTAAGAATCTACATGCACACTTAAGGTAAGGTTTGAACTCCATACTGGTGCAGTGTACTAATCAGCATTATTTCTACTAAAGGTCATCACACCTTTGGTCCTGCATATAAACCTGTATTAGAACCGTAATTTTTATCATCAAGGAAATTCATATTGAACGTAGCTTTAATTAGATCTCCTTTATCGAGGATCTGAATCCCCTTAAGAACTTTAAGTTTGCATTCTTCAATTGTGGCAGGTGCCAGGTTGGTAAGGAAGACCCAAGTTTCCATAGAAATGGGTGCAAGAAACCCTTTATTTGGGAACAACCAAAGCCTGTGCTCTACACCCAAGGATTCTACTTCAATCTAACGTGATGGTAAAAAAGGAAAGGCCCTAGATACTTTCAGCACCATATCCAAAAGGGAAGCTTCTCTGAGTGAACAAAGGTCCTTCTAAAATTCTTTTACAGCTTCCAGTGCAGCAGCATCTCTACAAAAGAGGCTGTTAGGTGGAGGGACTATAGGAGTAGAGGGAGCAGTAACAAAGGTGGGACTAAGCCCCCATTAACTTTTTGAGGAGATTGGATAGTTTAGAGCATTAAAAAGAGAAGGAAGCTAAGTCCTAAATATGGGCTTTGGAAAGACCAACCAAATTAGAAGTAAATTCCAGCAGCAGGTTGATACCATCGGTTTTATTCTTAACGAGGAGAGCGAGAACCTTCACCCATTGGTCAAAAGAAATAAGTTGGACAAGAGACAGACTAGAATCCTTTGAGGCATCAAAAATTAGAGCTGAAGCATTGCTACCTTGTATACATTTCAGTACAAGTAGAGAAGCAATGGAAAGGGGTTCCATAGGAAGAGTGAGCCCTTGGGAAAGGGAAACAATCTGTAAAGATTTCAATAGCAGTTGGAAGAGGTGAGTAGACCGGAAGATCTTATACAGAGTGTAACTTATTTTTGAATTTTACAGCCCTATGCAGATAAGGCCTAATCCTAAGAGAGATATTAGGAAAGATGCTTTCTATTTCTCTAGCAAGTCATAATTTCTCCGAAATCAGAGCTCTATTTTTTGGGTCAGAGCAGACCTTTTTTCTTACAGTGAGATTTCCAGTAACCTCATAGATAGAAGTAATCAACTAGTGAAATGACAAGGAAAAAAGGACTTTTTAGAAAGTGAGAACGAGAATCTTTAGTATAGAATGGAATGGTCATGCTAGCAACCTTTCACCAGTCAAGTCAAAGGGGACCATTGAGACTGTGTGATAGCACCCCTACCTATTAGAATATAAAAAATCATACTGTAATAGGCATTTAGAACTAGAACTATGGTCTGAGAGAGAAAAACACAAGTTAATCTCTTGTTTGCGTTTACTGTGTGTGTAGCAGTTGTAAATAAATGCATATACACAAACGAACCACAGACCAACAATTCTAAGCAAATACAATGGATTTGTACAATAATTTATTTGCAATTGAAAATAAATTTTGTAAAAGGTAATGAAGATAAAAAAGTATAACATGGGAGACAGTAATCCCAAAGTCTAAGGTGATGTTGCTTCAAGGTAAGAGATCCGCCACAAGTCATCTACCACATAGGACAAATTCTTTTTATCAAAGAAGGTAGCCCTCACCTGCACCCATAGCCACAAACAAACAATTCGTTAGCGAGTGATTGTACACAGGTGATGCTAGGCATCCCCGTTGTTATCCATGTCGCAATGAAAAAACAAACAGTTCTCTACAAGTAAATGTTTATTTTTAAAAACCATCATAAGAATCCTTGGTTTTTACCTGATCTAACCCGGAGAGTGAGAATCCCCCCAAAGCTACTATATATCAAGTTAGTTCCAGATTTATTCAATGCCTACCCATAGCTTTAAGAGCTTTAAAGAGATTATATAAAAAAAAAAGGTTTGTATAGAGACGACCCAAAACACATTCTTTAACGAGGTTGGGGAGATTTTAACCCCATAGGTGCAAGTCCAAGTTAGCTCGAGACATATAATTCTACACAAGGCATTAGATCTTAAAAGGCTCAAACACCTCTTGAAGAGATAAAGTCCCATCCGGTTTATGTTTGAACAAAGTACGAGCTTGAATTTTATTTCACTTACAAAGACTAAAAGGGCCTCTGTAGTATTTAGCAAAAGCTAAACCAACATACATCAGAGTGGTACCGCAATGAACATGACCAGTTGACCAATCCAGAGGAGTCTGAAACAAATTATTAGATTTTTTCAAACTACACTAATACCAAAATTAAAAACCAATTAAATACTTTCAAATACCATCCTTATTAATAGCTAATTCACTTCCTATGTCATAACCGACATAATCTTCCATATAGCCAGTACCAAATATCTGTTTTTTAAACTCGCTAAATCAAAAAATCACTCCCATCAGCTGATTCCCAAAAATTAACTAGAAACTGCAGATTTGGTCTTTTTATTATGAAAAAATAGAAAGCGGACAAATAAGCAATTGTTTTTATAGTGCAGTCCAAAATGCCATCCTCAGAAAAAATAACCTGCACAACAGGGCAGGTCATAACATCAAGCTAACAATAGTTAAGCTAGAGAAGTAATAAAACCAGAGATCACCAGCCGCGACACTTTATCCCACAGTCAGCCCACATTCTCCAGAGAGTATCCATAATATCATTACCCCATGTTTTAAGTGTCATATATGTTCTTGTTACCATATACATGTGGTAGTGATGTGTGTGAACACACTAGGACCGTCGGGGCATTTTTTCCCTCTTTAGGAGGTTTTTTCCCCCGAGCATTGTATATATGCCCATCACTCTAGGGCTATCAATCTTTTCATTGCACACTAAGTAACACACTCTCTATTGTGTGCCTTGAGCTTCCTTCGTCTTCTCCAAGCTGTGTGCGTTTCTCTGCAACCCTAATTCCAACAATTGGTATCAGAGCAGGTTACGTCCTCCCGGGCTTAGTCGCCAGCTGCTCCAGCACACGCCTGCTCACTTTCTTTGATTACAGTGAGGTTTGGCAAGCCTTCGCAGGTCGACAAAAATTTCGGGTGAGCTCGTAGAGCTTAGTCTACTCGAATTTTTGATTCGGGCTCATTTTTGCCTCCATTTCCACTAGAGGCAGGTCTGCACACTCTATTTCGTCATTTTGTGCAAAATTTTTGTCAGTGGCATTTTCTGTATAACATCTGCTATACAGTCTTCTACGGTTGCTATATAGCTCGTCTTGTTCCCGCTTCTCCTCTTTTTGAGCAGTTTTCACATCAGGTGTAGCATTTACCATGGCTCACAACAACACAGATGTGTTCAAGATGTTTGCTGTTGAGGACAGATTGGATGGGGACAATTACCCTATGTGGGCTTACATGATGCAACATGTTCTTGTGTCAAAGGGCATCTGCAATATTGTGCAAGCATTGATGTACGTCCTGGTTCTAAGGATGTAGGCGATGTTGAGGATGTTACAGGTCTTGCTGCAAGGATTGCTGCTATTAGAGTTGTTTTGCATGCGGCAGAACAATCTCATTGGGATGTAAAGGATGCGCAGGGTCATGCATTAATTGCGTTGTCTGTGAAGCACACCATTGTTCCTCACATCCGTTCAACAAAATCTGCAAAACAGGCTTGGGATATTGAGGCTGGTCTTTATGCAAGTCGCAATGAGGCTAAAATTGCTTCGTTGCGTAAAGAGCTGGAGTCAAAGCTTATGCATGAGAAAGATGATATGGACACTTTCCTTGATATTGTCAAGGATATCAATGAGCAACTTATTTCTGCGGGTGAAGTCATTTCAGACAGTTCCCTTGTGCAGACTATTCTTGATGCCTTACCAGATTCTTACCAGACTTTTGCTAGTACTTGGAGACTTATGACCCAAGGAAATCCAGAGGTTGTCAAGTTTGATGCATTATGCACATTGCTGTTGCAAGAGCCACTTTCCAAAAAGAACAAGACTAGACAGGATTTTATTGCTTCTCAAAGAAAGGGTGGTAACAGCAATGCAGCCACTTCTTATGGTTTTGTTGCGAGTGGCAAAACTTCTGTTCCTAATGCTTCTACTGGCAGCACTTCATCTGGCAATTTTGGTGATAAGGGAAAAAAGAAGATGCGTTTCCATTATTGTAAAGCTAATGGATCACTTGATCAAGTCATGTCTAAGTCGAAGGCCAAAGAGGCTAAAAAGAAAGAGGGTGATTCCACTGCAAATGTTGGTTCCACTACAAATGCAGCCATTGTTGAGTCTTCTGTGAAAGGAGACTATGTTGCTGATGTTGATGCAGAATGGGCTTTTAGCGTAGAGTGCACTTACAATCCTGTTGTCCATGATGCATGCTTGTCAGTTGCTACAGATTCACATGTGTGGTATTTTGACAGCGGTGCTACAAAGTGCATTACCTCACATCGTGAATTGTTCACCTCTCTTGAGTCTGTCCCTCATGGGAATTCAGCACTTGTGCCAACAATGCCTCTTATCCGGTTCAGGGGGTTGGAAATATTGTACTTACTACTGCAAATGCCAGTTCTTTCACACTTGTTGATGCACTTTATGTACCTGGGATCAAGAAGAATCTTTTGTCTGTATCCGCACTTGCTAGACTTGGACTTGCAGTCAAATTCGTAGATGACAGATGTACAATTCATGATCTCAGTGTTGGTGATGAAATTGTTGCATCTGGCCTTTTGTGCCATGGGCTGTATAAGCTCACTTTGTATGACAAGTGTGGAAATCTTTTTGCAAATGCTATTGTAGATTCAAGGGCTATTTCAGATGCAAAAATTTGGCATGCACGTTTTGGTCATTTGAATTTTTCCAGTTTGCTGCGTTTGCAGAAAACTGACATGGTTGCGTCTTTGCCGCCTCTTGAAGCACCTATCCAACATGTTTGTGAAGGTTGTATTTTGGGTAAGATGCAGCGTTCTAAGTTTCCAAAGGATGGTTCGGTTCGGGCCACATGCAGGTTGCAGCTTGTGCATAGTGATGTTTGTGGGCCCATGCAAACTCCGTCCTTGGGCAATTACCTTTACTTGGTGACTTTTGTTGATGATTACTCCAGGCATGCATGGGTATTTCCGCTTAAAGCGAAGTCTGAAGTTTTTATGTGCTTCAAACAATTTTTGGCTATGGCTGAAAATGTCTCGAAATGTACTATGGGCACTCTCTGTTCCGATCGAGGGGGGGAGTATATGTCTCATGAATTCAATGCATTTTTGGCTAGTCGTGGGATAAAACACCAATGTACAATGCCTTATATACCTCACCAAAATGGTGTTGCTGAGAGGAAAAACAGGTCACTTATGGAAATCACACGATGTATGGTCAAAAGTCAAGCTTTTCCGCATTCTTTTTGGCTTGAGTCCATCATGTGTGCACCTGTACTAAACAAGTATCCTACAAAAGCTTTGCAGTCTCTTACTCCATATGAAGCATGGCATGATAGAATGCCTTCTATTGAGCATATGTGTGTTTTCGGCTGTTTGGCATATGCTTTGGCGCCACAAACACACCGCAGAAAATTGGATGATAAGGCTGTCAAATGTATTTTTGTTGGTTATAGTGATGAAAGCAAAGGTTACAGGCTGTATCATCCGCAAAAAAAGCGTATTCTCGTTTCGCGGGATGTAGTGTTTGTGGAAGATTCTATTCAGCCCTTGCTGTCATGTACTAGAGACAGTAATGTAAGCTCACATGACATTTATGACACTTTGTTGCTTCTTTTCAGTGGTGGGAATATGAATGTAAATTCCAATGAGGCAAATGTATAGGCTATGGGGGTTTCTGAAAATGTTACAGATCAGCCTATTACTGATGCAGATGTACATGATGTACTTTATGAGGAAAGGGCTGAAAATGAGCAGGCTAGAGGTATGCCAAAATGGTTGGTGCACACTTTGTGTGACAGTAAATTGGATACACCTTTGTCTAGTCATACTCGTTCAGGCTCTCGCCATGCATCTTATGCATCAGATTGTTATGCTTTGGTTGTGTCTAGCTTACATGATGTTGAGGAGCCTCTATCTTTTGATGAAGCACATAATTCAAAAAATTGGATGGCTGCTATGCAATCAGAATATGATGTACTTATAGAAAATGAGACATGGACTTTATGTGGTTTGCCTCTTGGCAAAAAGTCCATTGGTATAAAGTGGGTTTACAAGTTGAAACGTAAGCCGGATGGTGAGGCTTGACTTGTTGCAGAGGGTTATGCGTAGAAAAAAGACATAGATTATGAAGAGACCTTGCTCCCACTTGTCATATGACTACTGTGCGTTTTCTATGTGCATTGGCTGCTCATTTTGGTTGGGATGTACATCAATCAGACATTGTTACTGCTTTCTTGAATGGTGACATATTTGAGGAAGTTTATGTAATGCAGCCTCGCGGTTTTGTCATAAAAGGACAAGAGGACAAAGTGTGTAGATGTAACAAGGCTTTGTATGGGTCGAAGCAATCTCCTCGTGCTTGATATGAGAAAGCTGATACTCATTTGGTCAAACAAGGGTTTCGTAACACTCCAACAAAAAGCACATTGTATGTAAAGCGTGAGGGTGATGTACTTCTTATTGTGGTTCTTTATGTCAATGATTTGTTGATCACTAGACCAAATGAGAGACATATTGCTGAATTTAAGGCTAATTTGAATGCTACTTTTAAGATAAAAGCTTTGGGGTTGTTCCATCACTTGGGTATACAGTTTAAGCAGTGTGATGGTGGTATTGCCTTGTGTCAGAAAAGTTACATAGAGACATTGCTATGTAAGTTTGGACTTGATGATTGCAAACCTATTGCCACTCCATGGAAACAGGTTTGAAGTTGAGTCTACATGATGCTCGCGATCCTACTGATGTCACTCTTTATCAAATTTTTGTTGGTTGCCTCATTTATGTATGCAACACGAGGCCGGATATTCAGTTTGCAGTCTCACAGGTGAGCATATTTATGCATAGCCCAGGGTCTAAGCATTGGCAGGCTCTCAAAAGGATTTTTCGCTACCTTAGTGGCACTTTACATCTTGGATTGTTTTACCCCAAGGGGGGGATCATTGATTCCAGACTTACATGCTTTTTTGGACTCAGATTGGGCTGGTTGTTTTGAGATGCGAGTGTCCACAAGTGGTTTTTGTTTCATGCTTGGTAGTTCATGTATATCATGGTTGAGCAAGAAGCAACCTACTGTGGCCACTCCGAGCTGTGAGGCTGAGTATAGGGCAGTCTTCACATCTACGGGTGAGTGTGTATGGCTCAAAAGCCTTATGGCTGATTTGGGTGTTGGACAGGACACTCCCAACACTATCTACACTGATAGTCAGAGCACATTGGTAGTTGCGAGGAACCCAGTTTTTCATGCTCGTAAAGAACATTGAGGTGCATTACCACTATGTGAGGGAGAGTCTCTCAACAGGAGAGATCATCTAGGCTTATGTGCCAACACAGGGCAACCTTGCTGATCTTTTCACAAAGGCATTGTCTCGTGAGAAGCTTGAAGCTTTCCACAAAGCTTTGGGCTTACTCCCCTTTGTGGATTGATCATGTCCTCAGGGCATGGCACTTCCCTTTACTCATGCACCAGCTCTCGTTCACCGCATCACTCGAGGGGGGATTTGTTACCATATACATGTGGTAGTGATGTATGTAAACACACTAGGACCGTTGGGGCATTTTTTCTCTCTTTAGGAGGTTTTTCCCCCCGAGCATTGTATATACGCCCATCACTCTAGGGCTATCAATCTTTCCATTGCACGCTAAGTAACACACTCTCTATTGTGTTCCTTGAGCTTCCTTCGTCTTCTCCAAGCTGTGTGCGTTTCTCTACAACCTTAATTCCAACAGTTCTGAGACAATCACAACAAGATTAGTCGGGAAGGTCTAATTCCCAGGAGTAGGCAATCAACAAAAACCGGAAAAAACAAAAAAAAGGGGGACCAGAGACCATCACAGGTTTAGTAAAAAGACCATCGTACATACTAGCGAGTACTAAATATACCATAAGCCCTTTATAGAAATCTACACAATTAGCTGGAGATAACATTTTTATATTCTTCCACACAGAATCATGCAGGTATGCAATCATTCTCCTATGCATTGATATAATGAGAGCAAGTAACGGTAGTTTTAGACATAGCCATGCTTAGGATAATATAAAGTTGGTGACCCAACCCATTAAAGGCAAGATGTATCCGATGATCAATCGGGCAAATAATGTATGCAGGCAAAAAGTATTCAAGCTTTAACCAACCTAAAAAACAATACACTATTCGGAAATGAGATGCTCAAAAACCTCAACCAATTTTTTCAATCTCTGGTTGTACCACAGTAGCCAACACCTCATTAATAATTTTGAGACCTGGCAGCCCTCATTGACAAAGCAATAGAAAAATTTCCTTAATTTCTTCAAATGTACCAGCTAAAAACAAACTTCCCAGAACCATAGCGTCATCATTAAAAAATTTGTCCAATTAGCCAGAGCTTAAACAAACAAAGATTACGATTTATTCAATTTAAGCACCTTCATTTTAGCCAAACCAGTCCGGCTCACCATTTTTTAAGGCTACAAGAGAGCCGAACAGATAGTTAACCTATAGATTTGGAGAGGATGACGACTCCACCAAAACTTTCTCCATATTTTTAGGCATGTTGAAGTCACAAAAGCATACAAGATTTGAACGCACAAGCTGTAGTCACAGAACACGATGCTAAGTGAGTAAAGTACTCACCTTATTGAGGGTTTTATAGATGATGATGCCTCTCCGTAGAAAAAGGGACCCAAATTTGGCCAGGTATTCCCGTCATCGAGGTCGCCCTTAAAGACCCTATTTCCAGGGATTTCTCTCCATACACGATCCGGATGAGAAAAGCCAGTGTTGAGTCACCATTGCTACAACACTCCCCCACAAACCCACTATATGTATGCAAAAGGTAGCGTGTGACCATGCAAATTCAAGAGAAGTCTTGTAGAGGAATATTCAGATGCCACACAATACAGGAGTAACGCTTTTTTAGGGTAAATAATAGATAAAGACACGCTTTTGACCAATAAAAAGAGGATACCAAAAAAAACCTGTTATGAGAATCACTATTATTATGGCAGTAGATAATATGGCATTTCCCGAATGCTTTCGCAAGGTCGATATACGGTACTTACAATTCCTAAAGAGGTATTGCCCCTAACATTGGATGGACACAAACGAACAGTTACTCATAAAACCGACATATCAAACGAGACTATTATCAGTAAGCTAGCCAATTGGGCAAATTACTAGAAGAGATGTATGCCAATCACAAAGAGGTGAGTTAATGTAATGCTGGACCCATTAAGAGATGGCAAGTGGTTTGGGAAATCCGTACAAATACGCATTTGGTTCAGGTAAAAAAAACACCCGTCTATAAAAGACGGGTGTTTTTTTTTAGATTCAGAGTGCACAATATCAGTCTTGAGTAACTTTCAAAGAGTTTACAACCATTAGCTTACTTTGTCATAAGGTGAGTCATACACATTATATGCTATGACTTATAATCAAGATCAGGTTTTAGGCATAACCATTGCACATCTTTAGCAAACGAGTGAGCCTACTAGGAGAAACACACTACTCCGTTATGAGCGTCTTTTATTCCCCCAATTAGGAACATCGGTTACGCAGACGAGGTGGTGGACATATCAGGACAGAGTGATGTGGGTGAACCTTTGGGGTCGAGAGCACTTTAGGAACAATATCCGTCTGGCGATGGTAACTGAAGCCATGGGTTTAGGGCCACAATATTATTATGTGGAACATTCAATGAAGCGAGGGTTTTCAGAACGGTTATATTTGCTAGCATAGTTTCTTCCACACCATAAGATTTTTTTGTATCGCAGTTATGGAAAGCCCCTTAGAGGATACTTTAACAGCACACCACGTACCAGGGAGAGTGGTGTAATTTTGGCTAACCGTATCTTACCTTTGGACGAGAGTCCCAACACATGTTATTACTGAGACAACTGCTTGTGTATTCATGTAATGGGTGGCTTAATAGAGATGTAGAGGTGAAGAAGAAAAGGGTTTTTTTTTAAAAGCCATGCTTTTTCTGTCGAATTGAAGTAGTGAAGTATAAGAAAGGACTCATGTAATTTTGTGTGTGTGTGTGTGCGCGCGCGGGCACGCACCCACCGAGTTTCACCAAACACCGAGCAAGCTTTTCCGAGCAAAGAAGAAACCGCGTGATTATGACATAAACTAAATGCGAAAAAAGAAACATAAAATTCCACCCAAAAAATGCATAGCAACATATAAAAGGAATATGAATGAATATTGGTAATATAGAGGACCATGAGGCACAAGAATATTGATGTGCTTGGAAGACACTATCTACACATGAGGTGACAAGGTCTCTCCTATAAAACCACCCAAAAAACGGCACGATTGTGGGTTACTTTGAGGATATATATTGTTAAAGAACATGTAGTAGAAATTTAACGCATGCATGTGAACTATGCTTTATATATGCAAGGATATATATACAGGTAGAGCTACTAGGTGGTGAATATGCTTCGTGAAGAGATGCAACAAAACCGTCCTTTGATGTAGACTTGTGTACTACATGATATTGATCAATATTAGATCAGTGACTATAAACAAAATATTTGAGTGTGAGTGGGATATGTCAATGCTTGTTAAATAGAGCTCAAATGTCCATAATCTCATGCCATTTATTTCATTGCCTACTTGTGTGGTAAAGCGGCCCTACCTTATTTGATACACTATAATCAAGTATGCAGTGCACATGTTAGAAAATATCGATTAGTCAAAATATTTTGAAGTTGCCCAATAGGAGATACATATGAGAAAAGGTGCGCAAGAACCTCTCTCTCTCTCTCATTAGGTTTTGTGCACAAATAAAGATAAAAAAGGCATGAGGCCAAGGGGAAGTTAGGACCTCCTTGGCTTCTTCACCAAGCCGATGATCACCACTCACTTTTGCTGGCACTTGTGAGGGAAGAGACTGGGAGAGCTAGAGCTAAAGATAGAGGAGCGGAGAGAATGTACACTTCAAAAGCCTCTTACTCTAAAATTTTCAAATCACGAGTGTATTCTCTCTCTCTCTCTCTCTCTCTCTCTCTCTCTCACACACACACAAACCATCGTTCTTCCTCACTCATCCTTGCTATTTTAGCATTCTCTCTCTCTCTCTCTCTCTCTCTCTCTCTCTCTCTCTCTCTCTCTCTACAGCCATCATTCTTCCTCAACGATCCTTGCATTTTTAGCTCTCTCTCTCTCTCTCTCTCTCTCTCTAGCCGTGATTGAGGTCCTACTCCCTCTAATCCTAGAATGGAGGGTATCCCCTTATCGGTCCTTCACTATGTTCACCTCATCTGTCATCCTTCCCAGCAGCTCCATTGTCAATAGCTAATTTATATTTTCTACTATCTAATCATGGCTTTTCCTAGGGGGGATGCATGCAATGTTAGGATGTATTAAGAGGTCTCTCTCTCTCTCTCTCTCTCTCTCTCTCTCTCTCTCTCTCGTAATGAAGAGAGAACACATCTTCTACAAACAATAATGAGTCCACAATTGATTTGAAGCGTGTACATAATTGCAAAGGCTAAGCAGCTCCACAAGAAAACCATGTCAAAGACTTTGATGCCACCATGAAATCCACATTACAGAGATCCACACTTCCATGCCAATAATGAACATTACATATGATCTGTTGAGCAAAGTATTTGACAACTACAATATCCTATTCTAGGAATTCCAGGCTTTCCATTTACCATACTGTGATCGGTGACGTCCTAAATTGAAAACCCTCATTTGCAAGATAGCTTGGTTCTGTTTTTCAACGGCTAGCAAAATAGGCTACCAAGATATATAGTCGCAGGAGGCCATGCTACCCACGCCGCAAATAAGGCAACTGTGGACACTAGAGGTTGTGCCATTACTGCAAAGAGATTTTCTAATGCTAGAAAAGACCCAAGCGAATGGAGAACCCTATCTCTCTCACACAATTTGCATTAACTAGTGATTTAAAAGTCCCTCAAAACAGCACGCTGCGCCGCGTGCTGATTTTGGGGGGTTTTGGGTTTCCTTCAGGCTAGGCGGTCAGCCTAGGAGGGCTATGTGGTCGCGGCAGTAGGCCTCCAAGGCCTTCACCTGGAAGGCCGTATTGGCTCTAGGAGCAGCTCTATTGCTACCGGTGTATATATCCACCACAGTGCTGTTCGTTTCAGGAAATTTGACGATAAATGGGTATTGCTTATCCACTGCCAACTTTGTCTTACTCATTCCGTCCTCCCACGCCTCACCAACTATATTCCTCCCTTGCAATGCCCAAAACAGCACCACAGTACACCTGCGACGCTATCCTCCACCCACAAGCCCAACAGATTCGCTGTCGTTAACTACTTCTACATCATCGCTATGCCGTGCGGCTCATTATACAAATGGAAAATCAAATCCTTGTTCATTATCTTTATCAAAGGAGGCCGGATGTTGCGCTTGTGATCACCTATAAGCTTTGTGAATGCAAAATCCAGGATGTCCACCCGCGGGGGCAGTCTCATCTTCAACGTTGTCGTATATAAGACCTCATCCTGGAAGAAAATGAGGCTATCCTACTGGGGAGGCTTTTGAGAGAAGCAGCCTATAGCAAAGATAGAATTGCAGAGGACGATTATGTAGAATATAAGATCGACGTGCAGGAGGGAGATAATCCTAGGACCCATTGCTAGATCAGGAGTGGTTTCTGAGAGGGCACAACGGCCATATTGAGAGGCCAAGAAAAGGCAAACGCAGGTGGAGACGAGGCTGGCAGTGGCGAGGAAAAATTAGCTCATGAGGGACTGACCCAGGAGGTTGAGATGCATGCAGACTAGTGTGGGAGGCAGATGGGCGTTTGTTGAAACATCAGAGCGTGCGCGCTGAAGGTCTGAACAATGAAGAGCCACATCCCCTCAGCCAGCAAGAGGGCGCTGATGAGGTAAGAAATCCACGAGGCGGCGAGCAGAGGAGAATCCACCAAGCAGGACAACAGTGTCCTGCTGTAGCCCCTCAAAACAGCACGCGGCACCGCGTGCTGATTTTGGAGGGTTTAAGTTCCAGGGCTAGAAAAATACATTTTTCCTAACCGATCAAAATAAGGGGAAAGTGTATTTTTCCTAACCGATCAAAATAAGGGGAAACTTGAAATTGTCACGGTTTTTAGGTCAAAATTTGAAGCTTTTGCCGGTAATTACACTAAAACTTCTGTAAATTTGCCAGTTTTCTTAAAGGCAAGCTCAAAATCTAACCGAGATTTTATAATTTTAGCCGGTTAAAATACATTAGACCCCGGTTTTTTTCTAACACTGGGTTTAACTTTTGTGTTTCCTTCAACCTAGGCTAGCTCGCATGCTCTAAAGCTTGGTCTCGTCATGCAAGCTATCATACAAACTTCAAAGTACAACAGTTCCTTGCCCCACTAGGAGCGGACATCTCCGACGGAATATAGACAAATAGAGACGCCTTTTTAGCTCTCCCTTGTTGGAAGCCCTTTAATTCATTATTTCAACATGGCATGGTGGTAGGAGTAGGGAGATCACACCTGATCTCTTGCATAGTGAAAATCCCCCATTGTCGGCTAGGCATTAAGAGGCAATGATTTCTATGCTCCAAAGTAGCAACAAAGGCACCAATGATACAACAAGATAGACAGGGGCCCCAAAGTCGATGCACTCTACATATCGACCCTTCTTGAGCCCTTCTTAAGGTAGCGTACCAAACAACTTGCAGGGGATTGTAAGCCCGCCTTCACAGTCGTTGACATCGCCCTTCTTGCCTCACACCCCTTCTTCGTCTCCATTGCATGTTGCATCATTAAAATGGGGAGAATTAGTATTAATCTCTCTCTCTCTCTCTCTCTCTCTCTCTCTCTCTCTCTCTCTCCGCTTTGCTCGGTCTATCCCTCGTCACACAATGCATCCAAATCAACATACTACCCACAATCCTCAAGCCACACCCAAATATTTTGGCTTCCTTCACCAAGCCAAACAAAAGACTAGTTTTAGATTTCAATGACATTATATATGGCACAATATATCCATGGCATGCCCGCTCGCATGTTGATGTTTGGTATGGATCGACTAGCTAGTAGTACATCCAACATGGAATCTAGATGCTATCAAGCCTACAATTTTATAGCTTAAGAAAGGTCACTATGCATGGTGCATTGGCTTTGTGGCCCCTGTCTTTCTTGCCGTAGTTCTATAGTACCTAGATGTTGTCAAGGTACTTGAGCTTGGTAGTAATGCGGCACACGATAAAAAGATAACAAGAAGAATAGGATTATTCCTCATCACATACAAATCACCATCAAGAATGATGAAGAGTTTGGGAAACTTTTGACAGGAGTTACCATAGCCAATGGGGGTATCTCTCAATATTCACAAAATCCTTTTACCCAAGAAGTATGTAGAAAAACTTGACAAAAGGAGAAGTCTTCAAAAGCTTCAATGTCCCCATCAAAAGAGTAGACCATGACAATATTTGGATTAAGATGTAGGCCGTGGTTAGCTTTTAAGCTTTTATTTTGTACAAAGTTTAAAATACAACACAAAATTATTCAAAAGAAAAATAGAGAGAGGGAGAGAGAAGGGGGAAATTTTGAATGGATGCAAGAGGTGGATGTTATGGTGATATCGAGCTAACTGTTGATGAACCCTGAACTTATTCAAAGTTGTTGCATAGAAACATGCATATAGATGAAATTGACACTACCTCAGGACACGACGATTGTCACCGCAAGCATGAAGACCATGATTGGGAGAGGATGTGGATGACTCCACAACATCTAGTCCTACACCTGAGTGTTTTGAAGACACCCTCACTAAAGAGGATCAAGAGCATGAGGTCTTTTTCACAAGAAAATTCCACCAAGGTTGAAGGAAATACTTTATATGCTGCAAAAAAATACAAAGTTGCATTAGCTTGCTACGCTAGTTTCAATTCCATCATTGAATATATAAATTCAAACTACTATGCTAATTTTGGAGTCTTGCAATGCTAAGAATTCTAAAGAAGCATCATATTTGTATCACTAGATTCTCTTCACTCCAACTTATCTTCTTCATATGTGTGTGTGTGTGTGTGTGTGTGTGTGTGTGTGTGTGTGAGAGAGAGAGAGAGAGAGAGAGAGAGAGAGAGAGAGAGAGAGAGAATATAAATCTCTTTCTATTGAGCCATGCTTAGAGCTATTACCATGTACCCACATGATTCTCAACTTCTTGGAACTTGGTATTATTGTGATCAATAATAAATTTTGAGTTCAAGACTCATAGGATAGATATTTCAGATCCCTTAGATGTGAATAATAAATTTTGAGTTCAAGACTTGATAGATATTTCAGATCTCTTAGATGTGTGTGGGTGCATGTGTACATGTGTGCTTGTGATTAAGAAGAGGAAATTGGATTAACATGTCTATCACCCTAGTGTGGTAGATTAGTTATCTCTCATTCCTTTGGAATAATAGAACTTGAGCTCAAGACATTTTAGATAGAACTCTTAGGTCTTCTAGGACTGTTCATCCTACAAAGTTAAACCTTCTTTTCTCTAGAACTCTTTTTCTATGATCATAGTATACAAAAGTTGCCTTTTTTTGTTGTTTATGGCCAATCAAAAGTGCACTATTAGAGCATCTTTTGCAAGCCCTCTAGTGTCCCAGAGACACACACACACACACACACAGAGAGAGAGAGAGAGAGAGAGCGAGCATCTACAAGTGTTCCTTGTGCCTCTAGAGTTGTGTAAATTTAGCTATATGAAATGAATCCGTTTGTGTAATTGTAGCAATTTAGCTATATGAAATAAATCTGTTTATGTAATTGTAGCAATTTGCATGTGTCTAAGTGTTGACAGAATATACATAAAGTGTACGATGTGATGTTGTTGGGGTATAAAGCCCAATGTGGTCGCCCAGGTAAGTGGGCGGGCCGCCAGGTATGTACACATATTCTTTTGTAAAAACCTAATAAGAACTCACTATTCTCTACACATTACAGTAGAGCGAGTTCACCATATCGTCGTGCTCTTCTTCTCACACTCTCTCTCGCGTCGCACTTTCGCTCGCACTCCTTCAAATGGTATCAGAGCTCAGATCGAGGCTCGGGGCAGCACTGCAGGAGGCTAGAGTCACCAGCTCAGATTGGAGTGAAATTCGACAGGCGAAGACACGGCCCCAAATCTCGTGGGCGAGCCCAAAGGGCTCGGTGTTGTCAGAATTTCATTCTGAGGTCATCTCGGCCACCGTTCGGCATCGACAAAGGTCTGCGCAAGCCATTTTCGACTACGTGGTCTCGACGGGTGCAGATCCGACTCTGCAAATTTGGGGTTTTCGGCCTATGACTGCAGGTGCTAAGGATATCGACACTCCCAGAGTGTTGATTTGTGGTTGTCTACACATCGAAGGACGGCTCACAGATCTTGGAGGCGTGTCACATACGACACGGGCGCATCTACACACAGACTGTAGGCAACATCCACTAGTTCATCAGGTAGCTTGTGTTTGCTGCTTGATATTCCAGATTTCATCCTGACATTGCAGGTACTTCCACATGGGATGTATTGTCAGAGATGATGTATGTCTGTTGAGGGTTTGCTGGCTGTGAGTCACGCAGTAAACAACCGCCGCAGCGGTTACAGGATACAGTGGGAAATTTGTGGATGTATGACTTTGTGGGAAGTCTATGTACTGTTAGATTTACTGCAGCCTTTGTTGAGGGTCGAGTGAGGTTTTATTGAGCTGGGGGATTCTCGAATGTTGAGATCCTTTCGGTGATACAGGTCTTGGAGCGATCCCTCAAGCACCCTTAGATAGGCAGCTAGGATGTATTGACTGTGAGTTAGACAGTTGGGATTGCATCTTTGCTTTACTGCCATTGAGGCATTGTCGCAGTCTATGCTTACAGGACAGTGACAGGACAGTGAGAGACAGTACAGGTGCAGGACAGGTTTACCCGCATCTTACAGTGTCAGAGAGACAGTGTTTTTTGAGCTGTTTTTTGGTCTGTTTTTAGTACACCAGAGCCATTTTACAAAGGAGACTCTGCCAAAATTTCTGCAGAATCTGAAGCTTTCTTGGTTCATTTGACAAGTTGATATTGGTTCAGAGGTTAGTATACAGGGGAAACTCTGTCGAATTTTTCCCAGGAAAGTAAACCACTGTGAAGCGTAGCTATGGCTGGATCACAGAACACTGCTCTTTACAATATCAAGAAGCTGGATGGAACCAATTTCCCATTGTGGAAGAAGCAAATTTGGCACGTGTTGGTACAAAAGAAGCAGATAAAACCTATAAAGCTCAAGGGGATAAAACCAGAAGATATGGACGAAGATGAATGGAGCGAAATGGATGAAGTAGCACTTTCTACCATTATGCTGACTTTGGCAGAAAGCGTTTACTTCAATGTAGCAGACGAGATGTCGGCTTATCAAGCATGGTTAAAGCTGAGTGATCTTTATGAGAAGCAGAGTGCAGCTTCACACGTATACTGGCTTAAGAAGCTTGTTGACTTGAAGATGAAAGAAGGGACACCTATGTCCAATCATCTGAATGAATTCAACACAATCTATAGTCAGTTGTCAGCTCAAGGTGTCAAGTTTGATGAACCTGTTAGAGCTATGTTCCTGTTGATCACATTGCCGGAAAGTTGGGACACTTTTCGCACAGCTTTGAGTAATTCTGCACCTCCAGATGGTTTGAACATAGCAGGTGTAGAAGGAAGTCTGCTTACTGAAGAAACCAATAGAAAGACAATGGACAAAGGCAAAGGAACAGCCTTAGTTGTCAGGGGAAGGACCAAAGAAAAGTACAAAGGTGGAAAGAGGAATCAGTCTTGTAGCAAGTCCCGCAGTGCTAAAGGCAAGAGTGACATAGAATGCTACCATTGTGGCAAGAAGGGTCACATGAAAAGAGACTGCAGAGAATGGAAAGCAGAAAAAGGCAAAGAGAAAACTGAAGACCATGGTGAGAAGAACAAGTCCTCAGTGAAGATTCAAGAAATAAATGTGACAAACACTGTTGCAGAGGATGACAGTCTAGTGTCAGGAGACATCTACTTCTTGAAGAATACAATGGACTCAGCTCTTCTTACAGCATCTGATGGAAATGCACTGAGTGACTGGATTATAGACTCAGGGGCATCACTTCATGTGTCTCCAAACAAGGAGTGGTTTACCTCTTATGTGACCACTAAAGATTATGTTCGGCTAGGCAATGGGCAGACATGTGAGATCTTAGGTGTTGGAGATGTTCAATTGAAGTTTCAGAATGGCTCTTCTTTCACGCTGAAGAATGTGAGACATGTTCCCGCAATTACAAAGAGCTTGATCAGCACAGGTTTACTTGATGATGCTGGCTACGTCACCACTTTTGGACAGAACATGTGGAAGATATCCAAGGGTTCTATGACAGTAGCACATGGAGTAAAGTCTGGAGGACTTTACATGATTTATGTATCAAATGTCTCTAAAAATGTAATCAATGTAACTGAGTAGCCGAACGTTTCTTTGTGGCATAGCCGGTTAGGACATATGTCCAAGAAGGGAATGGAAATCTTGTCTCGTTCTGGTTATTTACCTGGATTTTCATTTAATGATTTTCAATTCTGTGAACATTGTCTGTATGGTAAGCAAACACAGCAGCCACATAAGCATAGAAGCAGTAGAAGAGATACACAGCTGGCACTTGTTCATAGTGATTTGTGTGGACCTATGCCTAACCTATCTCTAGGGGGAGCTTCTTACTTCATGACATTTATAGATGATTACTCGAGGAAAGTATGGGTTTACTTTCTCAAGCACAAGAATGAAGCGTTTAGTGTTTTCAAAACGTTTGTGACACTTGTGGAGAATCAGAGTGGCAAGAAGCTTAAATGCTTACGCACTGACAATGGTGGAGAGTATGTTTCAAAGGCCTTTCAGGACTTCTGTGAGTCAAAAGGTATAAAACGTGAACTTACTGCTCCTTACAATCCTCCTCAAAATGGTGTTGCTGAGAGGATGAATAGGACCATACAAGAGAAGGTCAGAGGTATGTTGTCTAATGCACAACTGCCAAATGGGTTTTGGGCTGAAGCTGTATCAACAACTGTTCATCTTGTAAATAGATCTCCTAGCAAGGTTTTGCAGAAGGATTCAGTGCCAAAGATGGTATGGTCAGGCAAAATGCCCTCATACAAGCATCTCAGAGTCTTTGGCTGTGAGGCATATACTCACGTTCCAAAGGAATTTAGGAACAAACTTGAGCCAAAGAGTAGAAAGTGCATCTTTCTAGGCTATGGTAATTCTGGGGAGATGGGGTACAGACTTTGGGATCCCGAATCCAGAAAGGTTGTCCACAGCAATGATGTTCACTTTAATGAATCCAAATATCATTCTAAACCAGAGAGGGTTGAGGAGATTAGAAGAGTTGTCTTCCAAGAAGATGGACCTGCACGTGCAAGACATAATGTCAGGGCTCAAGAGGAGCAAGGACAGGATAGAGTGGAACCACAAGTTGTGGCTGAGCCTGAGCCACCTATTGTGCGTAGATCTGGACGTGTCACGTGACCTCCTGATAGGTTTGTTCCATCTATGAACTATGTCATGTTGACTGATTGCAATGAGCCTTCATGTTACAAGGAAGCAGTGCAAATGAAGGACTCCGGGAATTGGCAATTGGCCATGCAGTCAGAGATGACAGCTCTGCATAAAAACCAGACATGGAAGCTAGTTAAATTACCACGGGGCAAAAAGGCTCTACCTTGTAAATGGGTTTACAGGTATAAGATCACCGCTCATGATAGTCACCCAAAGTACAAAGGAAGGCTTGTTGCCAAGGGCTTTAAGCAAGAACAAGGCATTGACTTTGATGAAGTCTTCTCTCCGGTGGTCAAGATGACTACATTGAGATGATTTCTTGCATTGGTTGCCATATTAGATTTGGTGTTGCACCAAATGGATGTCAAGACAACGTTCTTGCATGGTGATTTAGATGTGGAAATTTACATGCAGTAGCCAGAAGGGTTTGTTCAGAAAGGCAAGGAAGATTGGGTATGCCAGTTGTTAAAGAGTCTTTATGGATTAAAACAATCACCGAGGGCATGGTACCATAAATTCCACAAGTTTATGCTTTCTCAAGGCTACAAACGTAGTGAGTTCGATCACTGTCTATATACAAAGAAGGCTAAGGATGGCAGTTGGCTGATCCTTATTTTGTATGTGGATGACATGTTGATTGCTGGCAAGCACTTGGAAGAAATTTCAGCTTTGAAGTCAAAGATGGCAAAATCGTTTGACATGAAAGACATGGGTGAGGCAAGTCATATACTTGGTATGCGCATTGAGAGAGACAGATCAAAGAAGTTGATTTGGTTATCTCAAACAGAGTATATTGACAAGGTTTTGCAACGTTTCAATATGGAGAAGGGAAAGGCATTGAGTGTTCCATTGCCACCATATGTGAAACTTAGCAAACAATATTGTCCTGTGTCTGAGGAAGAACAGGCTGAAATGGATAAGATTCCATATGTGTCTGCAGTAGGTAGTTTGATGTATGCAATGATTGCTACTCGCCCAGACATTGCATTTGTAGCGGGAGTAGTAAGTCGATACATGTCAAACCCAGGCAAGAAACATTGGGAGGCAGTGAAAGGAATATTGAGATACCTGAAAGCTACAAAGAGTATGCGTATATGCTATGGGAGTCAGGAGCTAAGTGTAAAGGGTTTTACAGACTCAGATTATGTAGGTGACTTAGACAACCGAAGGTCTACGTTAGGGTATGTCTTTACATTGGCTGGTGGAGCAGTATCATGGCGTTCTAGATTACAAGATTGTGTTACTCAGTCTACTACAGAGGCTGAATATGTTGCAGCATCAGAGGCATGCAAAGAATCAATTTGGCTTAATCGACTAGTAACAGATTTGGGAATCAAAGAAGAGATGCTTGTTTTATATTGTGATAGTCAAAGTGCTATACAATTGGCTCGCAATCCAGTTTATCACTCAAAGACAAAGCATGTGGATGTGAAGTATCATTTCATCAGGGAAATGCTCGAGGATAAGCAACTTCAGCTTGTCAAAGTTCACACCACAGAAAATCCTGCTGATCTACTTACAAAAGGACTTCCCTCAGAGAGCTTTGTGCATTTTCGCAAGCAGTTAGGTGTAGGGTAGTACATCACTTCTCTACATCTCTTGTATATTAGCTTGTATAGTAGCTTCTCTCACACTTAAAGTACCACATTGGACTTTAAGTGGGAGGTTGTTGGGGTATAAAGCCCAATGTGGTCGCCCAGATAAGTGGGCAGGCGGCCAGGTATGTACACATATTCTTTTGTAAAAACCTAATAAGAACTCACTATGCTCTACACATTACAGTAGAGTGAGTTCACCATATCGTCGTGCTCTTCTTCTCGCACTCTCTCTCGCGTCGCACTTCCGCTCGTACTCCTTCAGATGTGAATTACTTTTTGAGATTGGTTGTTTTTGCTCGGCTTTTGTTTTGCTCGAGAACTTTTGCTCGGTCTCTGGAACTCCTCCACCCACCCATTCGGAGGCACCCTATTCTAAGAGGTAGTAGGCCCATAGAATATGGGCCTACTACCTCAAAAAAAACATTTATTTTATTTTAAAGAAAAAAAAAGGGGGTTTCCTTCAAGAACTGAGAAATTAATTTCTCAAGTGTATCTCATTCTAGTTTAATGAGACTAATCAAATTTTGCAGGTTTTGCAAACTTAAGGCCGAACCAGTTATGAATTTTGAAGGAATTGCAGATAAATGCAACTAGGTCTTTTCTAAGAAACCCATTATTGATAAACTTGGTAATAAGAGTGTAAAACTGTCAGACAAGGCATACATTATTATAAATAGCATTCCTAGACAAGTGTGTAAAGAATTTTTAAAGGGTCTATTGCTTTTTCTTTTTGTACATTCAGAAGATAAGAGCTTGAGATTATCTATTTTCCAAAAGAAACGAGTATAGAAACTACCCAAGAATGGGGGTGTTAGAGTAATCTCGATATTCAAGAAGTGAGTCCTAGAGACGACCCATTTATCAAGCCTCATTATTCTATCAGAGAAAGTAGGTTGAATATTAAGACAGGGAGGATAAATATCTCTAAGCGTTTCTTCGGACATGGGATTGTTAAGGCTACACAAGTCATCCATAAACCTAAGTGTATGAACAAAGTGTGTGAGTAGCGGAGCCCTGTCAGGGTCATTTAACATTTTTAAAAGCCATTGGTATTCGAAGTGACAAAGATAAAGATTACACATAATAGGAGAGCAAGAAAATCCCATTGGAATCATTAAAATTTGTTTGTAGCAAGTAATCCCTATTTGGAGACATCAATTATTAAGGAGCCAAAAGATATATCTATATAGATCATCTTCTCTAAAGACTACAGGTGTAGACATTTTATATTTTTTTACCCAACTTGTATTCTTTTTTGTTGAGATACATGTATCCAAGTGTTGCTTTGTGGGAGAAAGCTATCTTTATAACATTAGATAAGGTATTAAAAAGACCAACAGATCCTATTAGAGGAATATTCTCATAACATTGTGTTATTTCTACCGTAAAGATAGAGTAAATGTTTTTTGGGAGGTTAATAGAAACCTCTGTTGCATTCTTTACAATCCAAAAAGGGTAATAGTCTAAAATCCCAAATCGTCTTAGATCATTACCCTTGATGGCACAAACTGCTTCAATTTCTAGAAGAATAAATTTTAAACAAAAGGTGATGTCATTAATAATATAGGAAAACAGGCTATTAGATGGATCAGAGATCCATCTACATTTATGTTTATGATTTTTATAAGTTGGGAAGAGTACAGTATTTGCAGAGAGTTAGGACAATAACCAAGTTCTGATAATTCATCATTTAGAACTGTAGAAGTTCTAAGAGGAGATGTATCACATTTAAAAAAATCAACACCATTGAGTCTGGAAAAGGCAAAATCAAAAGCGCGTTTTTTACAGATAAAGGAAGCCGTGTTAGACGCTTTATCTAGGCCTATAATGAACCAACTCTCCTTAATATCAGAGATGGAAGTCTTTTAAGTGTAGAGGTAAGTAGAAAGTGAGCATCAACCTCCAGTTGGAGTTTTAAGCCAAGTCGGCCAAGCATTCAAGTAGAGCCATGAAGGCAAGTTGAGGATTTAGTGGAAAAGGAGGAATATGATTCAAGACTTTACTTAAGAGGCTCCTCACAAGTGTATCAGATATGATTTCTAAGTTAAAAGTACAAAAATGAAAGCCTAAGTTAGTAAAAGACTTACAAAACTTAGGATGTAGATGAGAAACACATACAGGAACCTCTTCATTGTGGAGGAAATCATTAGAATAAATAATATTTTTGATAGACGGCACGTATTTCCATCCAAACATCACATCTTTTAGCGACAGATTTGGTCCAAAAACATGTCTAAATCATTCTTTAAAAATAGATTGGGGAGTAAAAAAATCTAAAATATTGCTAGTAAACAAGCAGTGTGTAAATATTCTATTACATGCTTCTTTCTTTGGAGGTAGGTAAAGTCTCGCACAGACGTTCCTTTGTACCTGCACATCACAAATCCAAAAGATCTAAAAATTTGGATGCACACTTAAGGTAAGGTCTAAACACATTCCACACCGTACGCGTGTAGTAATCATCATTATTTTTACTGAAGGTCATCACACCCTTGGTTCTTGCATATAAACCTATATTAGATCCGCATTTTTTATCGTCAAGGAAATTTATATTGAAAGGAGCTTTAATCAGATCTCCTTTATCCAGGAGCTGTATCCCTTTAAGAACCTTAAGTTTGCATTCTTCAATAGTGGAGGTGCTAGGTTGGCAAGGAGGACCCAAGTTTTCATAGAAATGGGAGCAAGAAATTTATTTGGGAACAACCAAAGTCTCTGCTCTACACGCAAGGATTCTACTTCAATCTATTGTGAAGGTGAAAAAAGGAAAGGTCCTAGAGACTTTTGGCACCATATCTAAAAGATAAGCCTCATTGAGTGAACAAAGGTCCTTTGAAATTCTTTTACAGCTTCCAATGCAGCAACATCTCTACAAAAGAGGCTGTTAGGAGGAGGGACTATTGGAGTAGAGGGAGCAGTAACAAAGTTGGGACTTAGTTCACATAATTTTCTAAGAAGATTGGATAATTTAGAGCCTTTAGAAGAGAAGGAAGCTAAATCTTGATTATGGGCTTTAAAAAGACTAGCCAAATTAGAAGTAAATTCTAGCAGCAAGTTGATGCCCTCAGTTTTATTCTTAACGAGGAGAGTGAGAACTTTCACCCATTGGTCAAAGGAAATAAGCTGGTCAAGTGACAGACTAGTATCTTTTAAGGCATCAAAAATTAATGTTGGAGCTTTGCTATCTTGGATAAATTTTAACACAAGTCGAGAAGCAAAGGAGAGGGGTTCCATAGGAAGAGTAAGACCTTGGGAAAGGGAGATAACCTGCAAATATTTCAATAACAAAAGTTAGATTAACACATCTTGGACGATCAGAGTAGACCCATAGAGTTTATAGAGAATGTAACTTCTATTTGAGTTTTATAGCCCTATGAAGATAGGGCCTAATCCTAAGTGAGATATTAGGAAAGACTTTCTAATTCTCTAGCAAGTCGTAATTTCTCCAAAATCGAAGCTCTTTTTATGGGTCAGAGCAGACCTTCATTCTTCGTGTGAGTTTCGAGTATCCTGGTGGATAGAAATTTATGAAATAGTGAAATGACAAGGAAAAAAGGACGTTTAGAAAGAGAGTACGAGAATAGTTAGAATAATATGGTAGTGCTAGCAACCTTTTACCAGTCAGGTCAAAGGGGACCACTGAGACTGTGTGATAGCACCCTTGCCTATTAGAATATAATAAATTATATTGTAATAGGTGCTAAGAACTAGAACTAAGGTCCGAGAGAGAAAGACAAGTCAATTGCTCTTTTGCGTTTATTGTGTGTGTCTAACAATTATAAATAGATACATAAACGTAAACGAGCACTACCTGTTCACAAACCAATAATTCTAGACAAATACAATGGATTTGTACATTAATTTATTTGTTGTTGAGAATAAATTTTGAACAAGACAGTGAAGAAAACAAAGTATAACACGGGAGAAAGTAATCCCTAAGTTTGGAGTGATGCTGCTTCAAGGTAAAAGATAAGAATCATGTCCACAACCACATAGAACAGTATGTTTTTATCAAAGAAGGTAGCACTCACCTGCACCCCTAGTAAACAAGAAAACGCTCGGTTAGCAATTGTTATTGTGTACAGGTGATGCATGGCCATCCCATTTGTTATCCATGTCCCAATGAAAAAAACAACAGTTCTCAATGTGTATTTTGTATTTATCGTGAGCGTTGTACCCGCATACCTGTGAACACTCCGTTCTCGAGCAGAGGGTAGCATGTGATAGAGAAGATGTACAATTAGTTTTAATGTTTCTAGAGGGTTTAACACAAGTAGTAAAGCTATACAGATGTTAATAAAGTAAGGCAATTTGAAACTTAGGGTTTTTGGGCAGCAAAAAGAACTAGCTTGAATAATTTCTAAAAAGAGGCTTCAAAGAATCACCCCTTATTTTACTGCCAGTAGAAAATTTTTGAAAACTAGTAATTTTGTAGCACTAGCCAGTTGAACATATCAGGCTATTTTTGCTAAGCCAATGAGCGGATCAAAAAGATCTTATGAGGTATAGTCTCCATATTGTTGGAATTAGGGTTGCAGAGAAACACACACAGCTTGGAGAAGATGAAGGAAGCTCAAGGCACACAATAGAGAGTGTGTTACTTAGTGTGCAATGGAAAGATAGATAGTCCTAGAGTGATGGGCGTATATACAATGCACGGGGGAAAAAACCTCCTAAAGAGGGAAAAAATTCCCCGGCGGCCCTAGTGTGTTCACACACATCACTACCAAATGTATATGGTAACAAATCCCCCCCTCGAGTTATGCGGTGAACGAGAGCTGGCACATGAGTAAAGGGAAGTGCCATGCCCTGAGGACAGGATCAGTCTACAAAGGGGAGTAAGCCCAAAGCTTTGTGGAAAGCTTCAAGCTTCTCATGAGACAATGCCTTTGTGAAAAGATCTGCAAGGTTGTCCTGTGTTGGCACATAAGCCAAGCTGATCTCTCCTGCTAAGAGCCTCTCCCTGACATAGTGGTAATGCACCTCAATGTGCTTTGTGCGAGCATGAAAAACTGGGTTCCTTGCAACTGCCAATGCGCTCTAACTGTCAGTGTAGATAGTGTTGGCAGTGTCCTGTCCAACACCCAAATCAGCCATAAGGCGTCTGAGCCATACACACTCAACTGTAGCTGTGAAGATTGCCCTGTACTCAACCTCACAACTCTAAGTGGCCACAGTAGGTTGCTTCCTGCTCAACCATGATATACATGAACTGCCAAGCATGAAACAAAAACCACTTGTGGACACTCGCGTGTCAAAACAACCAGCCCAATCTGAGTCCGAAAAAGCATGTAAGTCTGGCGGCAATGATCCCCCCTTGGGATAAAACAAGCCAAGATGTAAAGTGCCACTAAGGTAGCGGAAAATCCTCTTGACAGCCTGCCAATGCTTAGACCCTGGGCTATGCATAAATCTGCTGACCTGTGAGACTGCAAACTGAATATCTGGCCTCGTGTTGCATACATAAATGAGGCAGCCAACAGCAGTTTGGTAAAGAGTGACATCAGCAGGATCGCCAACATCATGTAGACTCAACTTCAAACCTGTTTCCATGTGAGTGGCAATAGGTTTGCAATCCTCAAGTCCAAACTTACATCTCAATGTCTCTATGTAACTTTTTTGACACAAGGCAATACCACCATCACACTGCTTAAACTGTATACCCAAGTAATGATGCAACAGCCCCAAATCTTTCATCTTGAAAGTAGCATTCAAATCAGCCTTAAATTCAGCAATGTGTCTCTCATTTGGTCCACTGATCAGCAAATCATCAACATAAAGAACCACAAAGAGAAGTACATCACCCTCACGCTTTACATACAATGTGCTTTCTGTTGGACTGTTACGAAAGCCTTGTTTGACCAACTGAGTGCCTGCTTTCTCATACCAAGCATGAGGAGATTGCTTCAACCCATACAAAGCCTTGTCACATTTTCACACTTTGTCCTCTTGTCCTTTTATGAAAAAACCGCGAGGCTGTGTTACATAAACTTCCTCAAATATGTCACCATTCAAGAAAGCAGTAACAATGTCTGATTGATGTACATCCCAACCAAAACGAGCTGCCAATGCACATAGAAAACGTACAGTAGTCATACAACAAGTGGGAGCAAAAGTCTCTTCATAATCTATGCCTTTTTGCTGTGCATAACCCTTTGCAACAAGTCGAGCCTTATGGCGATCGATCTCACGATCCGGCTTGCGTTTCAACTTGTAAACCCACTTCATACCAATGGCCTTTTTGCCAGGAGGCAAATCACATAAAGTCCATGTGTCATTTTCTATAAGTGCATCATATTCTGATTGCATGGCAGCCATCCAATTTTCTGAATTTTGTGCTTCATCAAAAGTCAGAGGCTCCTCAACATCATGTAAGCTAGACACAAACAAAGCATAACAATCTGATGCATAAGATGCATGGCGAGAGCTTGAACGAGTACAACTAGACAAAGGTGCATCCAATTTACTGTCACGCAAAGTGTGAACCAACCATTTTGGCATACCTCTAGCCTGCTCATTTTCAGCCCTTTCCTCATCAAGTACATCATGTACATCTGCATTAGTAATAGGCTGATCTAAAACATTTTCAGAAACCCCCATAGGGTGTACATTTGCCTCATTGGAACTTACATTCGTATTTCCACCACTGAAAAGAGGCAACAAAGTGTCATAAATGTCCTGTGAGCTTACATTACTGTCTCTAGTACATGACAGCAAAGGCTGAACAGAATCTTCCACAAACACTACATGCCGAGAAACCAGAATACGTTTTGTTTGTGGATGATACAACATGTAACCTTTGCTTTCAGCACTATAACCAACAAAAATACATTTGACAGCCTTATCATCCAATTTTTTGCGCTGCACTTGTGGCACCAAAGCATATGCTAAACATCCAAAAACATGCATGTGCTCAATAGAAGGTTTTCTATCATGCCATGCTTCATATAGAGTAATAGACTCCAAAGCTTTCGTAGGACACCTGTTAAGTACATAAGTGGCACACATAATGGCCTCAAGCCAAAAAGAATGCGGCAAAGCTTGACTTTTGACCATACATCGTGCCATTTCCGTCAGTGACCTGTTTTTCCTCTCAGCAACACCATCTTGCTGAGGTGTATAAGGCACTGTACATTGGTGTTTTATCCCACGACTAGCTAGAAATGCATTAAATTCATGAGACATATACTCCCCCGCTCGATCGGAACGAAGGGTGCCCATAGTACATTTCGAGACATTTTTAGCCATAGCCAGAATTTTTTTGAAGCATATAAAAACTTTGGACTTCGATTTAAGCGGAAATACCCATGCATGCCTGGAGTAACCATCAATGAAAGGCACGAAGTACAGGTAATTGCCCAAGGACGGAGTTTGCATGGGCCCACAAACATCACTATGTACAAGCTGCAACCTGCATGTGGCCCGAACTGAACCATCCTTTGGAAATTTAGATCGCTGCATCTTACCCAAAATACAACCTTCACAAACATGTTTGACAGGTGCTTCAAGAGGCGGCAAAGAAGCAACCATATCAGATTTCTGCAAACGCAGCAAACTGGAAAAATTCAGATGACCAAAACGTGCATGCCAAAGTTTTGCATCTGAAATAGACCTTGAATCTGCAACACCATTTGCAAAATTTTGTCCACACTTGTCATACAAAGTGAGCTTATACAGCCCACGACACAAAAGGCCAGATGCAACAATTTCATCACCAAAACTGAGATCATGAACTGTACATTTGTCATCCACAAATTTGACTACAAGTCCAAGTCTAGCAAGTGCGGATACAGACAAGAGATTCTTCTTGATCCCAGGTACATAAAGTGCATCAACAGGTGTGAAGGAATTTCCATTAGCAGCAGTGAGCACAATCTTTCCAACTCCCTGAACTGGATAAGAGGCGTTGTTGGCACAAGTGACTGAATTCCCATGAGGGAGAGACTCAAGAGAGGTAAACAATTCACGATGTGAGGTAATGTGCTTTGTAGCACCACTGTTGAAATACCACACATGTGAATCTGCAGCAACTGACAAGCATGCATCATGGACAACAGGATTGTAAGTGCACTTTGCGCTAAAAGCCCATTCTGCATCAGCATTAGCAACACAATCTTCTTTCACAGAAGACTCAACAATGGCTGCATTTGTAGTGGAACCACCCTCTTTCTTCTTAGCCTCTTTGGCCTTCAACTTAGGACACGACTGGATGAACTGATCATTGGCTTTACAATAATGGCAACACATCTTCTTTTTGCCCTTATCACCAGAATTTTCAGACGAATTGCTGCCAGTAGAAGCATTAGGAACATAATTTTTTCCACTCGCAGCAGAACCATAAGAAGTGGCTGCATTGTTGTTACCACCCTTTCTTTGAGAAGCAATAAAAGCCTGTTCAACTGCACGCTATCTAGTCCTGTTTTTTTTGGACAGTGACTCTTGCACCAGCAATGTGCATAATGCATCAAACTTGACAACTTCAGGATTTCCTTGGGTCATAAGTCTCCAAGTACTAGCAAAAGTCTGGTAAGAATCTGGTAAGGCATCAAGAACAGTCTGCACAAGGGAACTGTCTGAAATAACTTCACGTGCAGAAATAAGTTGCTCATTGATATCCTTGAAACTAGCAAGGAAAGTGTCCATATCATCTTCCTCATGGATAATCTTCGACTCCAGCTCTTTACTCCAGCTCTTTACGCAGCAAAGCAATTTTAGCCTCATTGCGGCTTGCATAAAGACCTGCTAGAATATACCAAGCCTGTTTTGCAGATTTTGCTGAACGGATGTGAGGAACAATGGTGCGCTTCACAGACAACGCAATCAATGCATGAGCCTGCGCATCCTTAACATCCCAACGATCTTGTTCTGCCGTAGGCAAAACAACTCTAACAGCTGCAATCCTTGCAGCAAGACCTGCAACATCCTCAACATCGCCTACATCCTCAGAACCAGGACGTACATCAATGCCCTTCACAATGTTCCAGGCACCCTTTGACACAAGAACATGTTGCATCATATAAGCCCACATAGGGTAGTTGTCCCCATCCAACCCGTCCTCAGTAGCAAACATCTTGAACACATCTGTGTTGTTGTTGCCAGCCATGGTAAATGCTGCACCTGATGTGAAAACTGCCCGAAAATAGGAGAAATGGAGCGGGAACAACCTGTGCTATATAGCACAAACCCTAGAAGACTATAAGGCACCTGTTATGCAGAAAATGGCACTGATAAAAATTCTGCACAAAATGACGAAATAGCCTGTGCAGTACTGCCTGTAGTGGAAACGGAGACCGAAATGATCCCAAATCAAAATTCTGAGCAGACCTAACTCTTCGAGCTTTCCCAAAATTTTGTCGACCTGCGAACGCTCGCCAAAGCTCACTGAAATTGGAGAAAGTGAGCAGGCGTGAGCTGGAGCAGCTGGCTACTAAGCCCAGGAGGACGTGACCTGCTCTGATACCAATTGTTGGAATTAGGGTTATAGAGAAACACACACAGCTTGGAGAAGACGAAGGAAGCTCAAGCCACACAATGGAGAGTGTGTTAGTTAGTGTGCAGTGGAAAGATAGATAGCCCTAGAGTGATGGGCGTATATACAATGCACGGGGGAAAATACCTCCTAAAGAGGGAAAAAATGCCCCGGTGGTCCTAGTGTGATCACACACATCACTACCACATGTATATGGTAACACAAATCTGGATGGTCACATACGAAAAAATACTCATAGTACCGACATTTCAAGAGAGATTATTTTAGGTAGGACGGCCAGTTGGGTAAGTTTCTAGGAGAAACATATGTCGAGAAACCAAATGTGAGCTAATGTGTTACGGGATACCCGTAAGAGTTGTCAAGTAAATTGGGCTTTTAGTACGGATAGTCACTGGGTAGAGGTTTCTATGTGCGTCTATATAAGACAAGCGTATTATACTTTAACGTTCTTTTCTACAGACTTGAGCAATTTTTAAGAGTTTAAATCAACGGTTTACACGTTTCTTCAATAACTTGTCTTAAGCTGTGTCTTATACTTCATCAGCTATGACTTATAGTCAAGATAAGGTATTAGCAATAACCATTGCTCATCTGCAGTAGTCAAGTGAGTTCATTAGGAAAAAACCATACTCCATTATGAGTGTCTTCTATTTCCTCTTTTAGGAACATCCGTTGCACATACAAAATGGTGGACATATCAAAATAGAGTGACACGGGTGACCCTTTGCGGTCGAGAATACTTCAGGAACAATATCCGTTTGGCGATGATAAAGGAAGCCTTGGGCTTAGGGCCACAGTATTATTGTGTGGAATATTTAATGAAGCGTGGATTTTTCGAGCGGTTATATTTACTAGTGCAGTTTGTACCACATCGTAAGGTATTCTTGTATCCCCATTTTGACCTACCCCTAAGAGGATATTTTAACCACTCACCCCAAACTAGGGAGTTTAGTGTAATCTTAGCCAACCATATCTTACCTTTGGCTGAGCGTCCAAACATGTTTTATTATTGTGAGATCATGTAATGGATGGGCTAAATTGAGATGTAAAGGTGAAGACAAAGAGTTTTATTAAATATAAGCCATGCTCTTTCTGTCCAATCATGTAGTGAAGCATGAGAAATGACTTATGCAATTTTGTGTTTGTGTGTGTGTGTGTGTGTGTGTGTGTGAGAGAGAGAGAGAGAGAGAGAGAGAGAGAGAGAGAGAGAGAGAGAGAGAAGCCCATTTGTCTGACCAAACTTGGGGACATATTCTTAGCTAGCAGTGTTGTTTTATCTTTTGGGAGCCACTATCTTCGACTACTTTAGCTACACATATTTGAAGAAACTATAGATAATTTACATTTATCTCCTAATGTGGTAGGGGTTGGCGGGAAATGGTGACCCTATTTGTAATCGAAAATGGGGCTTCGGATGTTTTTTCTAGTGAGGTTTCTTTTGCTTTCTTAAGTCGCACTGGAAGCACTGGTTGGAAACATCCTTGGCAGTATGTTGTTCATTACCATAGTTGTTTCTAGCACTATGGCCCTTCTAACTTGCAAGAGTAGCTAGGAGCCCAAGTTTGCCATCTTTAGAAAAAAGAAACCCATGTGCTCCACGTGTTGTAAATGACAGTGTTGTGGATGGACAATTTCAAAATGGGGACCCGTGTAGGAGGATCTCCCTTACAAACAAGAAAGCTCCACCCTCTTAACTGCTCAAAAAGCACAAGCAACTAGTGGGGGGTTTGTGAGAGTGGATCTCATTTGTTTCATCCGAGATGTCTTTTTCTTGTTCGTGTCTATGGGGGCTTGACTTTGGTGTTATGAATGACAAGGTGTACTTGCGGGAGCCTATATGCTATATTTTTGTATACGTAATTTATGCTAGATTTGTTTGGATGGCTGAGCCGCTACAAAACTGTCACAACAGGCCTACATCCTCCTTACTAGAGACCTTGACAATGAAAGGTGAGGCCTTGTTTTTGCCATGGACTTATGTTCACAATTAATGTCTGCATGGTGTACATCTATGAATGCTATTCTTTGTAAAGTGAAGTTAGATGAGTATTTTTGGCATTCTACTATGTGGTGAAAATATAGTGTGCTCAATAAATTCTAAACTTGAGGCATGATACGAGAGAGAGAGAGAGAGAGAGAGAGAGAGAGAGAGAGAGAGAGAGAGAGAAGGGGGAGAATGCGCTTCTTCCCTAGTAGTCTCAGCCCTCAGAGAGTTCACTAAAGTATATGTAACATAGCACGTTCAATAGAAGGGATTTTATATTCTTGTAAAGCTACAGAAACATGTGTACATAAGGCCTATAAGGGGTACTTTTAATCCATTTTGGTGAACGCACGTGATATAGGAAATTTTACATAGTGAATGTTCCGAGTCTCAGCTTGTGCCATTGTCTACTTCATGTCATGATAGCCTTTCTTGACTACCATTGGCCATTTCAATATACCCATTAGGAAACATTTGGACTCAACTTTGAACCTTTTAGCACTAGAGAGAGAATGTTGCGCGACCAATGGATGGTAGGCTATCGTAACGGCAGCCTATTTTTTCATTTTCAAAAAATAGTTTTTAGTTTCTTAATAATAAGATACATTGCGATTTGCTCGAATCTCTTTGCTGTCAGCATCGAATACATGACAGATCTGACATAACTCACACTCAATGCAATTCAGTGCACTTTTTTTATTTGAGAGATTTCATGCTATTTGCGCTTGTTCCCATTTACTTGTGTTGTATTCTACTACATTCTCTTGCATGATTTTTGTGCTCAGTGACATTATTGAACACTCTCCCTCTCTGTGTTGTGTTGTGCATCGTATCGCCATCCAAGAAGTGACTACTGGAGAACAAAAGACCTTGACGACCATCCACAAGTATTAAGTCTATGGAAATATTCAACAACTTTGATTTAGACAATGGTCGATGGCTTTCCACCACCATTAACATTGGAAGTTGGGTTCTCGTATAGACGAGAAAAAGAAAGTGCACAAAAAATGAATTTGTGAACAATTATAAAGGCAAGGTGACAAACTTTTTCTTGTCACAAGTGGGAAAAAAAAATCAAAGAGGTGCATTTTCTTTACATTTGTACACTAAATTGTCCAATACCATACAATTGATTTGTAGCTCTCATTTACAATAGTGAGGAGATCCTCCCGTGCTTCATTTTCATGACTAGAATTTAAAGGCTGGCTGCGAGAAGGAATAGATTGAGAGTGAGCAGGACTAGAAGGTGAGTGAGCAAGTGTCCGGTCATGCTCAGGATGATGGGCTTGGGGTTGAGGAGAGGATTGTGCAACGGGCTCCTTGACCTCTTTAAAATTGGGTATAATAAAAATGCTAGAGGTGGATGATCAAAGAAACGAGGAGAGGCAACTTCAGGAGCTTTCTATGAGGCTTGAGGCACCGGATTGTACCTTCGAGGTGGAGGCCATGGTTGAGGCCTTGGTTGTGGTGGGAAAAATGCATCGGGGACTCCTTCAAGATGTGTTTGCACAAGATTGATCATATTTTGGATCATCATTGTCATGAATACATCGATATGGACATCGAAAAAATCTGTTGGTTCTTGTTTCCTACAAACGACCTTAAGTAAATGTATAGAAATCTCAAAATGATTGCTAAAGCAAAAGAGTGTACTTACAGTTCTATGCTCCTCAGCATAAATGCGCTCTAAAGGAGCTCTATGTGGGACGGTTGTCTAACCTCACTACCCTATCTTATTGCAGTTTTAGCGAGAACCACGATTAAATTGTCAATCCATGGGATGAAGTTGAATCCACTAGTGCATAGAGGCTACAAGAGGTTGTCAATCTCTCAAAAAACAACTAATAACTCGCATCTAGCTCAAGCTAAATTCAAGTGACTGAAATCACCAAAAGCCAATCGCTCATATCACATCCGTTACAGCATCAAATGATATCCAAACGTAATGAAACTTCTAGGACAAGTTTATAAGACCTAAGAGCACATGCTTATGGTCTCAAACCCCACTTTAGGTCAAGTACCAATATCACGATTATTAACAGCAATGGATTTTTGACCTAGTCATTTTCGACCCAGAATGCAACTAAATGGTTAGCAATGATGGCCCAATACCCCGCCTATGATTAGTTTTTTATTGTGGAGTGTAAATTCCTACTTATGATGAAATTAGGCCATGGGTCGGCGACACCAAAAGCTACAAAATACTGTGATGTGTTTACATCAATGCGTAGAGCTCTTACCTGCGATTGCAATGCAACAAAGCGACTGCAATGCAACAAAGCCATTGCAATGCAACAAAGCGACTGCAATGTGACAACCGGGGAGGGAGTAAGAAGTGCGAGAAGGAGAGAAGTGAGCGATGTTAGCTTAGGCTGTGTATTTCATTATCCAAAACTTACAAATAACTTACAAAAAATTGGCTTTTATACCTTGGCCAAGGTTTTTGGTGGTCAAAACTAATAATCTGGGAGCTCTAACTAAAGATAGGCAATGACACATTGATACAATCTGGAAGCTTGTAGCCCCTGCTCATCAATTACAAGGTTTATCCAAAAAATAAGAGTTACAATATTCTCGATTTATAAAACATAATAAGTTTTTTTACATGGAAGCTCCAAAAAATGATATTCGTGGTATGTGTGTTAGCTTGCTGCTAACATTCCTCCTCGCCTATGTCGTCCCTTGACACAGCTTTAGGGGCTCAAGTAGTCTTCAGGTTGACGGCTGGGGAGGCGATCTTTAAGCGCATTGAGTGCCTTTTGGTATTTGATCTTTCTTTCTTTATCCGGCACCTGCAGGAACTGCATGGTGACTTTGTTTTTTAGCTCCACTATTGAGTAGCCTGCAAAGCATGATGTCAGGTTGCTAGTCACTGGCCCAAATATTTTCGTTCACCAAGTGAAGAACCCTGTGTAGAACACTTCCTCAAACGCCAGCATATTGTGAGAAGATACAAACATGCATCTGGCATAGAATCCATAGAAGACTTCTTCGGAAGGTTGCCCACTGAGATCATAGCACAACCCTTTGTTGCCCTCGAGGAATGACATCCACGGGGTGCATGCTTGCTGTGGCTCATGGAACACTTCGATGCAAGTGAGCAGCATTCGGAAGATTTTATACAGCATAGCACATGACAAATCTAGTAGGCTTTTAAAGAATGACATGGCACCCTTTAGGTTTTTCACCATGTACTCTTCCGTCGGTGGGCCCATTCCTGGAGTAGGAAATCTGGGTTAATTCAACCAAGTTGGCCGCTTCTTTAGAAGTGCCTCATGTGCTATCCAGGTCCTTACTCTTGGTACATGACAGAAGGTAGGATCCTTTTGTAGGGCTATAGGTGCTCTTGTGAACAAAATCAAGTACCTTGGATTCTTGTTCAACCAGCTCAACCTCCACTTCGGGTGGTCTTGATCTGCACCCTCGACTTTCATGTCGGTGTAAAGCCTTTCTTTCACTTGTAGCAGCTCCACTTTAATCAGAGGGTAGGGTAGGGATTGTTGGTGCCATTGCGTATTGATTTATTGGGAGTGAGTTGTGTGACATTGACGGAATGAAGTACTCTCAACTCCCAATCCATTGTTGCCTTCCACTGCTCATCTACCTCTTTTGTAATTTTTTCCTTTAGTGTATCTTCCTCAGCCTTTGAGAGCTGGACCATTGGCACTGTGTCTGCTTTGATAATGTGTATATGGAAACTCCTCCTCGCCACTTAGCTCTTCAGTTAGCTGTGTCTCCATCTCAACAAATGAAACTAAGGGGATTTCTATTTGAGGTTTCTCTGAAGTGCCTGCCTCCTCTTGGGTTTCCGACCATCCCTCTCTCAATAGCTGGTTGGCTCTTTTAAGTTTTGCTATTTCTTTCAGCAGCTCTTCTTCTCTTTGGTCCCGCATCAAATCCAGGTCTCTACGTTGAGATTGCTCCAACTTAAGCTCCAGCTTGAGGTCCCTATTCTTCCTCTCTAATGCCTTGTAGACCTCATCTGTTCCTTTGATCGAGGTCACGGCTGGATTCTCTCTTATTTGCCGCAAGAATATTGCCTGATCATTTATCCTTTGTTCTGAGTACTGTAGGGAAGCATTTGCTACATCTAATTGTACCTGAATTTTTTGAACTGAGAGGGTTGTAGTTAGAAGTTCATTTGTAACTTCTGTTAGTTGCTCATCTTTTGCTTTGCATGCATCTGACAACTTTGTAAGCAACTCACCAAGCTCCTCCATTTCTTTCTGCTGCTTATTCCTTGCGAGCTGATGTTGTTCAGCTTTCACTTTCCACTCCTTCATTGCCTCTGTAGATTGGTGATGATGTTAAGTCGATAGTCTAACTCCCCGTGGAGTGTGTTAATCACCATCTCTAATTCATTGGCCCTCGTGCTACGACTTAGTGCTGCTGAGCGAAGTCGTTCAGTCATGTCTTGCATTCGCTTAGCTTATTCATTCACTTGCAGGATCACTTTGTCGTTTGATTGCCAGTCTTTGTTTCGTGCCAGCTGACCTGATGTTGCTATTGCATCTTGTGTGTCCTTGGGCGGCGTCATGGTGGCTGTTTTCTATTGCCCTTGTAGTTGGGGCTGAACCTTTTCCGTTTTGTCATCCTAAGGCTTCGTGGATGCCTCAGCCTTCTCTTGCTATGTTGAGATAGAGGGTGTTTCCTCGGCCTTTTGTTCTCTTGTGTGCTCAAAATTTATGGTGTCCTCTTCTGGTGCAGGGCTAGCTGCCCTTTCTGGATCTTTATTATGCTCTATTTGTTGCTCTTTTTGCTACTCTTGAGTAGGTTTAGCTACCTGATGTGCTGATTCTGCTGCTTCTTGCTATTCAGGCTCTGCTTCTTTTGTTGGCTTAGTTGTTGTGGTTCTAACTGTTGGTGATGGTGGTGGGCTAGGCATGGGGTAATCATGGTGTTCAGAAATAGAAGAAGAGATGCGGGGAGATACATCACCTTGAGCATGTTGTGCTTCTCCTTGTGCAGTGGCTTCCTCTACTTGCTTTTTCTGTTCCACCGCCTCTTTAACTTTCCTTGCCTCTTCTTGGGCTTCTCTTAGCTTCAAGGCTTCTGCTTCTTGATACATCTGTTCCAAGGATTCCGTGGGATCTTTAGCTTGCTTCCTGGTGTGATGCTTGGTTCTTGGTCCTTTAAGCTCAATGGGCACCCAACTTTTTGGGTCCTTTCCTTGTGCTTGGTAGCTGCGTTAGTATGAGTGTTTTTCTCGTTCAAACCTGGCTTGCTTTTGGACAGGTTCCTCCTGGTCTGCTGCCACGGCTTTTCTCTACATTTATTATATCCGCACTCTCCTTTCTTCATTATCTATCTTAAGGGCATGCTATATATCTACTCGTGTTGGCATTTTTGTTCATTGAGAAGCATCACATCTTTGGACATATTCTTTGGCATCTGCAAAGAGTGTTGTCCACCATATGCCTACCATTAAGATTGCTCTTGTGGTGGTCTCACTAGAAAAGTGACCTCCAACTAATCCGGCATGTGCTTGTTCTATAATTCGAATATATTTGTCTTCATTTGCACAAAGATGCAAATGTTGATCCTTACCTCTCCGATACAATTCGTTTCCAATAAGAGAATAGTCTTTGGCTTCAGTTTCAATTGCTCTTTGATGGAGTTTACTCATATCCTCAGGAAATGTTCGGCTTGATAAGTAAGCAACTAGATAGATGCTCCACTTAGGAACAAGTGACATTTGGAACAATGTTACGTGAGGTATGGGTGTCTATTTTTTATATTGAGGACAATCCTTTACAAAAGAGCGAACATGACTCCTCATTGTCGGCCAAAATACTCCAAGTCTCAAAATTCGTCGCATAATTTGGTCTTCCGCTAAGTGAAGTCCTACTATGGTAATATGTGCTTGACTTAGGTAGTACTGGTCTTTCTCTTCATGATTAATGCATAAGAGCAATATTCCATCTCGATTTCTTTTGTATAGCCTACCTAGTAATTGATACATAGCTTATTGCTCAATTAATCCCATTGTAATAGGAAGTGGTATTTGCGAATCTACTTGAGCTATGGTCATCAATGATATCATATTTTCCGAGCATCGAGGTATCATTTCCACGGAGAACAAATAGGAATCTGGTAGATGATCGTCTACCCCTTTAGGTGATTCTCCTAAAACAATCCTTGACAAATGATCTGCTCTTTGATGTATAGTGTCCTTTTTTACAACCACAGTGAAATCAAATTCCAGAAGAATGATGAACCATCTCACTATTCTTCCTGTGTTGCATGGCTTGTTGACCAAGTACAACAAAGCTTGGTGGTCCACAAAGAACACAAACGTGTTGGCTAGTAGGTAATGTCTATACTTTTTAACGACATAGATCATTCCTAATCCTTCCCTTTCTGTGGTAGTGTAATTCTTTTTTGCCATGTTCACCTGTTGGCTAGCATAAGAAATCGAAAAATCAATTTTCCCATCTCCTGGTTGAGCTAGTATACTATGGAAAAATTGGAAGCATCTACATGTATGTGGAATATCCTATTCCAATCTGGTTCTTTCAATATTGGAGCTGAGGTGAGAGCTTTCTTCACATGCCTCGGTCCACTCAAAGTGTGTAATCAAGCTATACATGGGTTTTGCAATTATAGCGTAAATGTAAATGAACTGTCTGTAATATCCACAATGTCCCATGAAGGCTTGAATCTCCCTTGACTGTTGTTGGTCTAGGCAAATCAACAATAACATGAATTTTATACATATCAGTAGCTATGCCATCTTTAGACACTATATGTCCAAGAATTTTTCCTTGTCTACCCATGAATGTGCACTTTTCAAGATTTAAGCAAATCTTATAAAGTCTACATTTTTTCGAATACTTTTTTGAGGTGTTCAAAATGATTAGCCCGGATTGATGAATGTATGCATAGATCATCCATGTATAATTCCAAGAACTTCCTTAGATATTCTTTAAAATCATGACTCATCAATCTTTGAAACGTGGTAGGAGCATTAGTTAACCCAAAGGGCATAACCCAATAAAAATAAATTACCCCATTCCATTGCAAAAGCAGTTTTATGCTGATCTTTTGGGTCAACCAAAAGTTGATTGTGTCTCGAGAAACCATCTAAGAAGCTGTAAGATTCCTTTTCTGCAACTCATTCTAAAACATGCTCAGTGATTGGAAGAGGAAAGTTGTCTCTAATGGTAGCTGCATTTACTTTCTTGAGGTTGACACGCACTCGTAATTTTCCATTCTTCTTGGGTACTACCACAATTGGAGACACCCAATTTGTGTGTTCAATTTCATAAAATGAATTTGGATTCCTTTAGTTTCTCAATCTCTTATTTGATCTTCCTAGCAAATGTTTCATTGTATGTGTATGGAATTTCTCTACTTGGTTTCACATCATCTCTCATGGGTATGGTATGTTGACAGATTTTTGGATCAACACCCTTGAGATCCTTGTAAGACCAAGCAAAGATATCTCCGTATTCTTTTAGTAAGCTTAGTAAAATCTCTTCTTCATCTTTCATTAGGTCATTTGCAATGTAGGCAAGCCTAGGTTATTCCCCTAGTTCAACCAAGTCTATCTTTTTTGTATTCTCAGGCCCTTCGTAGGACTCGTCTTGTTTTTGTAGTTCTCTAACAGGTTGTTCCACTATGATTTTTCTATCTTTGAGAGTATATTTTTTGTAATGGGATGGAACACTCATTACATATTTATCATCCTCTCCCGTGGTTTCCATTTCGGTTGTATATATCTCCGTTAAAGCTTTTTTCAACTCTTGATTTTTTTTTCCCTCTCAACTCGTGTCATGGTTGGCTCCTTGTCCTGTTTGTTTGGCTTTGCTTGAGTATCCTTCCTTGTTTTTCTCAATGTTCTTGACATTTTTGGATTTTCGTTTGAAGGATATCTGCCAGTGATTTTGTCCTTGACACAATCTTCTACATCTATCTACATCAGGAACTGTGTTCTACTGGAGATTGATGGCATATGTTTAGCTTTCACGTTTCTGGTGTCTCTTTTTCGTCTATACCATTTTTGTCTTCTCAATTTCTGGTTAGGAAAATCAAAAAGCTTTTCCTCCCCTTCTTTCAAGAGTATCTTGGCTCTCACATGTTCTTTTTCTGACCCTGAATCTTCTGAGGTAGCTGAGTGTTCGTTTAACTCATCTGTTGCATCGTAGTAAAGGTCTAAAAATACTTGTTGAGCTTTCATCAAGTCCCTGGTTTCCTCAATTTCGTCTTCAATGTGTAGGGTTGAGATCATTTGGATGGGAATTGTGTCGTAGCCATCCTCATTGCAAAATTGAGTAGGCATAGAAGTATTCACACATACATCCATTGTCGGTAAAATTTGAGTCCACTCAAATGGCTCAAACAAATGTTCTAGAAAGGGTTCAGGTACATAGGCTTCGTCTATGCAATCCATTTCTAAGGTACATTCTTCTCTTTTTAAGCTCCCGTTTTTTGAAGCTCCGCACATCCAAATAGGAGTGTCTTTGTTTAACCACAAAGGAAGCTTAGTTTCAACCAAAGAGGCTGAATCAAACTCTTGTATGGGCATTTCAAGACATCTCTATAAGTGTGATCTTTCAAATTAACCCTTGTTATAGATCCCACTTGCTTCAAGTATAGATAGTTGTTTCCCCAATCTTGGATAAGCTGTACCTGTTGCATGAAAGGTCTTCCCAGTATGATTTCGTAATTGAGTTTTTTCCTGAGTCTACTATGGCAAAGGTGTGTTGATATTCAATCCCACAGGAATTAACTATCACTTTTTCTAGCAGTCCTAAGGGTCTTTCAATATGTCCATCAGAAAATTGCAATTTCATTCGAGTTTATCTAATCGCTTGTTATCCCCAAGATTCCCATACTGCTTTCGTGGCTATGGCTATGCCTGCCCCGTTGTCTAGTATTGCCATGGTTTCAATGTCATTATATTTCACTGGAAGGGTGGTGTTTCCTTCTTCCCTTCATAATATTCTCCAACTTTGTTCATTGGAATAGATCGAATTTCTTTGTTATCCATTTCGTGTTTCAATCTTTCCAAAAAAAAATCTATGAATCCCGTTATTCCCACATTCTCTAGGATTTTTTGTAGACCATTCCATAAATATGGTCTGAGTTTTAACAGTTCTCCCAAAGTAAAAGTGCATTTCATGGGTGTAGACATGATTGAATAAATATTGTCTACTTCCAGGGTCTGTTCCGCTCTTTTACTTGAGTGGTCTTACACACTATGGATTCATCTTTGTTATCTCCCAAGGAAGAGGGTAATGTTTTCAAGGTCAATGGTTTAGACATTCCTGAAGCTTCGGATCCGCAATCCCTCTACAGGGATTGTACATCCATGTCCATATCAGGAGGTAGGTTGTCTAACCAAACTTCCTCTATAAGAGCTGACTTTAGAGTTAGGCTCCCATCATTGATCTCTTGAACTTTTTTCCATAAGTGTTCTGGCTCTTTTGGTTCCAAGTGGGATTCTACCACCACTTCGGATTTTTCTTTAGTGTCTCTTACCACAAGCTCTTCAGGTTTTGCCATATTTTTGAGCTTGGGTTTTTGTTTTTCCAGCAACTCCTACGTGATTCTTACCAAATTTTGATAAGCTTCAAGCTTAGATGCTTCCATATCTGGAGAGGGATAGTTTTTCCATTTGTTTTCCATGTTTTGTCTTGCTTTAAGTCCTACTTGGTAGGCTTTCAAGGCTGCATTAATAGGCTCAAAATTTTTATCAACCAAAATTGATCCTCCAGATTTCATGGTTGTTTCTTTGATTTCGCTTACAGGTTCTTTTACCTTTTTCTCGAATAGTTTTTTTGCTTTCTCCTCGATTTCAGCTCATTGTTTCTGTTTTCTCAACTCATACCTTTTGCTTATGCTTCTTTTGGTCTTTTGAGCAGCAAGTTTTGTATTCTCCGAATCATCAGAGGAGTTATGTTTCTTTTTCTTAGCCTGAGCTCTAGTGATTACCTTGATTGGAACAATCGGTTCACTCTCAAATGAACTACTAGGTATCACTTGGACTACATTTACTACTGTTTTCCCCTTGTTTAAAGGATTTTTAGGACAATCTTCTGGGAAGTGTTCTCCCTTTTTGCAACATTGTATGCAATAAGCTTCAACCCGCTTGAGGTTTTTGTCAGGCTCTGGGCATTCATTTTTCCAATAATCATCTGCACCACAGTTGTGACAGTTTCTCGTTCTTGGCTTAATCATGGGTCTTACCATAGGAGGTCTAACACCTTGATTAGCTACATAATACATAGGTGTGATCTCTGGAGGAGCATAAGTCACAAGTTCCTTCATTGGCGGTGGATGTGAATTATACCAATCTCCTTCTACCATTACTGTAGATGGACTGGGCTCAGCATAGGGTGTAACAGACACTAATGCTTGTTCATCTATGAATCCCTTTAAATGCATGTAGTTTACAGGCACTATATTATGTCCTGCATACGAAGGTTGTTGACCCAACACGGGTTGATGTCTTTCCATACCCATTGGTGGTCTTTGAGCTGGTGCCATGTTAGGCTAGTATCTGTACATGGGTTTTCCTTGGGGACTCATGGACACGTACTGAACATTTTCATCATACTTTGGTCGGTAGTAGCACTCATTGATCTCATGGTTGGTCCATTTACCCTCAATTGCACACCATTTTTGTGGTCTAATTGGTTGGCCCTGTTGAGGTATCCCTTGCCCTGGTCCTCTTATAGGTGCTTTTTGCATGTCATTCATCCTTTTAAGCACGTCTTCTATGGCTGAAAGTGGTGTTGCAGCAGCGGTTCCCACTTGTGCTGGTTTAGTGGATGCGGTTTTTCCACTTTCGTTATCCTTAGGGACATCTTCTTCATTGAAAATATCACAATTTTCTCCTAAGTCAATCGTATCTGACACACACGCTTCTAGGGTTGTATGCTTCTTCCTATACAGTATAGCATAAAGTTCTTTGTTTAGCACCCCTCTAGAAACAATGATACTAATCGTTCTTCTATAGGTATCTCTAGCTCTGGGCATCTAGCAATGTATTGTTTCATTCGAGTTGCACAATCCCTAACAGACTTACCTTGTTTATGTTTAAAGCTGTAGATTTGAGCTACAATATTGTGTTTGATCCCCGTTTTGGAACAAGCAGCTACAAATCCTTGAGCTAATGTGCTCAAGTCCATGATTAACCTTGGTGGAATGTTTTGGAACCATGTCAATGATTTTACTTCTAATGTCATTCCAAACCCTCGAATTGAGTATGGAAATCGAATATCTGTTCTGCTATAGCACTTGCATAAAGCTTGCTAAGTGGTTATATGGATCCCCAGATCCACTATATTTTTTGATCCATTTCTGTAAATCAGCTGGTCTGACATGTCTGTTTGGTTCAACTCTAGGTCTTCTGGCAGTTGGTCCTGTTCCGAGTCCTTCAAACCAGTCTGTTGGAAATAGCGACTCATGTAGCCCTGGACTGGCCTTAGTGTCACCCGGTTTTCTGCGTGATGAGATGGTTTCTGGTTTCTTAACATTACTCTCAGAAGATCTCTCACGATATTCATCTCTTGGAGTATGTGGTCCTTGATCCAAGATCCAATCCCTTATGGAATATCCTTGATATTTGGTTTGTTCCACCTCCTCAGGAGTCATCATAACAAAGTTGTTGTCATAACAATCCCTAAACAGGTAGGTTGGTAGATTTGCTGGTCCTTTTTCTTTAATCTTGAAGATATAGATGATCTTCATGGCCGTCAGTTGTCTTGATTTGGCATGCGAAGTCCATTTCTATCCTCCCAACAATAGACTCCGATCCTAGGATTATCAGTACTAAGCCATTTCAAAGGCTTCAAATCAACTTGATCATATCCCTCAAATTCTAAAGTAGGTGGTCCTTCTTTTGCGGCCATATCTGGAATTATGGTATTTACTTCTAGCCCCCATTTGTCTATCACGCCAGGGTTTTCGACTTGTAAATATTGAGTTCCATTTTGATCTATGTATGTTTTTCCTTGTTTATTTGCCATGATTTCCTCTTCAAACTCAATACCATGGTCATCAATGCTAATAGCATACTCTTTGTTAGGATCTAGGTAAACCTGAGCTCCATGACGTTAGTCTTATAAAAAGAGAGTATATGCTTATAACGCATTGTCGTTCCGGTTTCTGAGTGAGTCGAATAAAAAGACATTTCGGAGGTCGAATAAGAAAAAGTGTCTGAGACTTCCTCCGGAATAGTGTGCAAGGAATTGCCTTGATTCACGCTTTCTTCGATGGATACTCTACTAGAGGTTTCTCCAATTATGCCCTGATTTCCTAGTACACGACCAGACCTAAGGTTCATAAAGACTTGTGAAGCCCTGGATAGAGTACTTACCTTTGGATTGACTTGTTGTCAATTCCTTCCACTTGACTGGATTGCACTTTCTGTCAAGCTACGGATTCCTCGTCTGCAATCTGATTCTTGTACAAATTTGATCAAGTTAGTTATTCTTTCATCACAACAGTATAAGTTTTTCTAACTATTGTGATTGGTCAATATGTATCACTTCAAATTGAGCTAATTCAATCTGCAGTTGAGATTTTCAAACTCGACTTTGACAAAAAATCAAAGGATTAATCTACAACCTGGAAACTGAGTGAACATGTACCAATTTGGATCCGATTGAACCCAAATCTTTGTATTATGCTGGTCTAACAATGTGCAAGTTCAAAAGTAAAAAATGATGGCTCTGTGTAGCCGTAGTAAATAATCACGATTATTTAATTTTGTCAGTTTTTTACACTTTTTGGCTTGGTTTGCCAAGTATAAAACCTGTTAAGGTCCTTGGACAAGTTTCAACAAATTTGGACATAATATGTTCAAGTTTATCAACTTTTTTGTGTCCGCAGACTCTGATTTTAAGAATCTGACTTAAGTCTCACATTTGTGACCAAATTTCACCAAATTGATTTGTGTGGTCTAATTGATATGCTTGACCATATGGTGTGCTTAAATTTGCAAAATTGTCAATTTTTGAAGCATATATAAATAATTGTGATTATTTAATCTAGCTATATTTTTGCAACTTTTTGTCCCAACCTTGACACAGATCTGTTAAGCACCTCAAGTTAAGGTCCCTAGACAAGTTTCAACAAGTTTGGACAAGTTTTAGTCAAATGGTCATCAGTTTTTGGTTAGCATACTAACTTTGCAAATTTGGTCACAATTTCCAATCCAAAGATCCAAATATCACCAAATTTGGTTTGTGGGCCTATTACAACATGGTAAAGCTAGTGGTATGCCAACTTGGTCAAAAAAGTTGAAAATTGAGGTAGATGTAAATAATCGCAATTATTTACAACTAGCAACTTTTTGCATTTTTTTGGTCAACTGAGCATGTACACATGTTTATCACATCACTATAAGCCTATGAATCAAATTTCATCAAGTTTGGACAAATTTTTTTCAAATTTATACTCAAGATTCAGAAATCCAGTACAAACTTTAGTTTTTACCTAGTTTTTTGCCAGTTTGGTGATCCAAATCTTTTGTGCCTTTACAAAAGTTATTTGTACACATGTAATGAATCAATGGTATGAACCTTGGTCAAATCTGAGCTGAAAGTTAATAATCACGATTATTAGCTTCAGGCTTGAAATGAACCAATGTTTGCACTTTTTTCAAGGACAATCCTTTTATGAGTTATTTTAAGCCTATTAATCAAGTCAAAACTTTATTTGGCCTAAAATGCCAAGAAAAAGCAAATAATCTAAGTTTTGGCCAACTCTTGAAATTTTTACCTCAAAGTGTCCCCACTGGTTCATACAACTTTTAAGCTTACTCTCCAGTCGGATTGAGTGGTTTGGAGTCTTTGTGTGCTATTTCTAGCCGTAGACCTGAAATTCTGTAACTTCAAATACAACTCACAATGATTCTTTCGAAGAGAGCAATGTTCTGAAATCCACCTCCGATCCTACTTACCCTACTCCTAGGTTCTCATGCAATGGGGTTGTGGAAAGTGTCCACAAACACTCGTTTTCTTGTTTTTTGTGGTTTTTCGAGCTTTGATCTTAAGACTTGTTTCGTCTATCAATCATCCTCAAAATCCTAATCTAGCTCTACAATCCTAGAATCCTAAAGACAATCGGCAAGTACAACTTACCTCCAAGCAACCTCTACACAGCAAAAGATAACAATCTTAGGCTATGCGATTTCTAAAAGAAAGTTTTTGACTCTAGGAGATCTTAGAGGAAGTTAAAGGATAACTTCACAAAATGCTCGTGTTTTTCCTTAGTTTGGGTCTCTTTGATCCCCAGCAGCGGTGCCAAATGTGGGATGGTCGTCTAACCTCACTATCCTATCTTATTGCAATTTTATCGAGAACCACGATTAAATTGTCAATCCATGGGATGAAGTTGACTCGACTAGTGCATAGAGGCTACAAGAGGTTGTCAATTTCTTGGAAAACAACTAACAACTCGCATCTAACTCAAGCTACATTCAAGTGACTGAAATCACCAAAAGACAATCGCTCATCGGCAAACAAATCACATCTGTTACAGCCTCAAATGATATCTAAACGTAACGAAACTTCTAGGACAAGTTTATAAGACCTAAGCACACATGCTTATGGTCTTAAACCCCACTTTAGGTCAAGTGCCAAAATCGCGATTATTAACAACAGTGGATTTTTGATCTAGTCGTTTTCGACCCAGAATACACGTAAATGCTTAGCAATGATGTCCCAATACCCCACCTATGCTTAGTTTTTGATTGTGAAGTGTAAATTCTTACTTATGATGAAATTAGGCCGCGGATCGGTGACGCCAAAAGCTATGAAATACTGTGATATGTTTACGTCAATGCGTAGAGCTCTTACCTGCGGTTGCAATGCAACAAACGTGACTGCAATGTGACAACCGGGGAGGGAGTAGGAAGCGCGAGAAGGAGAGAAGTGAGCGCCGTTAGCTCACGCTGTGCATTTCATTATCCTAAACTTACAAAAATTGGCTTTTATACCTTGGCCAAGGTTTTTGGTGGTCAAAACTAATAATCTGGGAGCAATGAGTACCCCAAACATGTTATAATTACAAGAGAAGCTATGCTAAACATAATTTCACATACTAAAGACCAAAATTTATAATTTGGTTCGTCAAATCCCTCGTACTATCTCACAATATGGTTATCTCCTCAGGGCCAAAGGAAAAATATTATGAGCAATGCAACATCAAATCCGAGACAATAACCACTACCATTGCCAAGTCATTCAACCTAGCCAAGACTGCTTCCCCTTCCTCCACCTATCCCTGCACCCGTTCCACATTGAGGCATGTACTATCTGTGTGTTGGGTGGTGTTAGACCTAGCCAAGAATGCTTCCCCTTCCTCCACCTATCCCTTGACCCGTTTCACATTGAGACATGTACTATATGTGTGTTGGGTGGTGCTAACAGTAGTCACCTTCACTTTGCTAATTGGCGCGATTGTCAAAATGGTGTCCATTCTCTTATTTGAACGGGTGCACACCAAAATGGCATAACTTTGTAATAATGCCCTCCTAAGATCAGGTTTTCAATAAAGAAAATGATCTTCCAAGTCCTTTGTACCCATTTGCAAACCTTAGTGGCCAGCCCCCGTGAAGTAGGACACCTTTTGAACATATGAAGGGGGTCTTCAGAGGCTGACCTGCAGAGCCAGAGGAAGTGTCAGAGCCCATCCCTCTAGCGCGCACCTTAATCCCAATAGGCAAGGGTACCCAAAGCACCTTCTAGATGAATACCGTCATGTATTTAGGCCATTTAATCCCCCAAATGGCATTAACACTCTTTTGCCAACACTCTTCCGACATGTTTCTCATCCAGATTTTGGTGAGTGGGGCAAATCAATCCTTTGTCTTTCGGCCAATGCCAGGATCTCCAATCTATTTCTGACCCACATAAAGGTGTAGGTGAGGATGTCATCACTTCCAAGAGTCTACTGATCAGAAGCCTTTCGTATGCACCCAAATTATGTTGTAGCACTACGAGCTCCACATCCTTCCAACAAAAGCTTCTGTCATCCCAAAGATGAGAAAGTTTAAAAAATCCTTTGTTGCTTACCAGACGTGCAACTTCCCTTCAAAAAGAATCCAAAGAACCCCTTCCAAGTGTGGAGAGCCAAGGGGACCAATTGAGGGAGGAATTCCTGAAGTATTTGAAATTCTTCCCCCATTCCATGGTTGAAGCTGCTTTGTTACACTTTCATGCTAGTTCCCATGTGCAGCCGCCAAGCTTCATGAATGTCTAGAGAGGTGCCAAATCTTGTCTTGCATTGTGTCCTCCTTCCATGTGCCCCCTTTCAAGGCAAGCTTTGCTTCATTTATCATATGCCAGGTCATGATAGCCCATTCATGTTTTTGGTGCGTCAAAGAGACAACAAGCTTGGCACATGAAGCTTCTGCATGCACCATGGGGTCAATAATCCTAATTCTGCCTTGATTCTTTGTTCTCGCTATGCATTCCCATCTCCCCCATTGGCAAGGGGTTGTGGCTTCAGTGTTGCTTTTCCATAAGAACCACTTGATAGGCTTCAAAATTTCTTTTTTCCAATTGGATTTGCTCACTTTTATCAGCAGCGATGCAAATGAAATGTAAGGGATCATGAAAGCAGTAATCACTGTGATTCTACTATGGAGGGGAGGAGCACAAAATTCCATCTTCTCATTTTATTGTTTATTTTGGTCAAGAACTAGTAAAATTTTTGCTTATCTATAATGCCCACCCCAAGAGGAGCGCCTAAGTGCTTGAACACAGTGCCCTTGCCTATAACATCACCTGACCATTCCGTGGGGTCGAACAAGTCGCTTTCTGAGAGATAAGTCAATCTTCATTTCTCAATATTGCACATTGAACTGAAAGAAGCAGCAAAAAGTTAACTCTCCTTAGCATTTCTTACTCAACTTTATGAAATAGTAAAGAGTTATCTGTAAACAACTTTGCAAGCAATGGTTTTCTTGTAGCAAGTGAGAGACCTTGAATTTCTCCTTTCGTCGCATTGTCCTCGAGTGAGGTCACCAGAGGGTGAGAGCCAATTGCACAAAAAAAAGAGGCAAGAGAGCAAACCCTCCCATTATCTTGTTGTTGAAGAGAAGCTTCCTTCTTCGAAAGTGTGAACTAAAGTTTGGTTGACTCTTTAGCTTTCTATTTTTTTAGTGGGACTACTTTTGAGTTGATTCAACAACGTAATGCTATTAGTACTTAAGACATAGGGGACACGGCTCTAAGCATCTTGATATACCATGCTTGCTAGAATATATTTTTGCGCGTCTTTGAAGAATTTGGCTAACTTAAAGAATAATTTCACTTATTCCTTAGGATTTGAAAGGTACAAATACTTAGTTGGAGATTCGCCTATGGTAAATTTTGGAGCGTTCTATTTTTGGTGGTGGAACATAAATTTTGTTTGTAGATCCCTCCCCCTTCTTTCTTTAGGGCTATATGACACGAGGTAGTAACTAAAGTGCAAGCGGTGGGATCGACAAAATGGAGAATCTCGGATAGAGGCGTGTAAAGATGTTGGATACAAAAAAGTAAACAATGACATGGGAGGGAGTAAAGAGAGACCAACTTTATAATATTCTGAACTCACATTGGTTTCGACATACCACATGACTTGTGTGGTTAACCCACCGGTTTTCCATATGTGCAGCGATGGGTACAAATCTTGTTTCGTCGTCAAATTGTTGACCTTTTTAACGTCGTTTTCTTGCGTCCAGATCCGTGCACTTCAACCCTCCTCCCCGATCCCAACTTTCTTACCCTGTGGCATATAGAGTGAGAGTGTGTGTGTGTGTGTGTGTTTTTTTTTTTTTTTTTGGGGGGGGGGGGGGCATTTGAAGAATCTAAAATTCTGAATTAAAGACCCTAGGAAAATGAGAAATGGTATGTGACAAGTGCATGATTGGCCCATTTTCAATTTCTTATTGTCAAAGGCGGTGGGGGCGGTGGAAAAAGAACGGCAATTGAGCTGGCACGGAAGAAATCCAATAGGGAGGGGACACGTGGCGGGCAGGCCTGTCCTGATGTGATAATGTCGCGCACAAGGCTGAAAAGGATGAAGAGAGGAAAGCACGAAAATGCAGGCCGGGTACTAGAAAAAGCAAGCGGAACGCAGGCAAAGGCTCAGAGAGGGAGAGAGAGATCATACTGCTTATAAATCCAGCTGTGGCGCACACTCCTTGTATAGTTCTAGCCATAGATATATATTCTCTCGGTAGGTGTGGCTGTCTGTGTGGATGAAAAAAGAGAGAGAGAGAGAGAGAGAGAGAGAGAGAGAGAGAGAGAGAGACTGCGTGCGCGCGTTGTATCAGCGAATGTAGGCGAGGGAGAAGGAGCCTCCTGTCGCGAGAGAGTGTGTGTGTGTGAGAGAGAGGGAGGGAGACAGAGAGAGAGAGATCTGTGTGTTTGTGCGCAGGATTGGGTTGATTGTGATCGATGGCGCTGGGAGGGTTCGAGGAGACGTTCGGGGCTGACAGTCTGCGTGCCTACGTGGCTGAGTTCATTTCCACGCTCTTGTTCGTCTTCGCCGGCGTGGGCTCCGTCCTTGCTTTCGGTTTGCCTCTTCCAATTTTGACCGTCAAAACAAATATTTTACAAAACAAAAAAATTGATAAAAATTTTTTCACCACCTTTAAGGCTTTTTATTTCAACTAGTACAGCCGGCGGCTTCGCCACTTCTCTCTCTCTCTCTCTCTCTCTCTCTCTCTCTCTCTCTGCGTCAGTGTGCTCCCGGCGTTGGAGGCCACACCTATCGCTTGAAGGAGGATCTGATGCGTGGAGAGGGGGGGGGGGGACCGGAATTCTCTCCCCCTTTATCCTTAGTATAGATTTATCCCAAGCTTTGTAGGATTTTCCAACAGCTTCATTAACTTAGTATAGACACACGCCCAAAAGAAGTTGCCACAAGAAGTTTATGACATGTTCTCATGTAAAGAAGGAGCTGATTTCTCCATATCTTTTCCTTTAGTGCTCAACATCATGATCTATTGCTAGAGTCTGCACTCCCTTGCCCCCAACCACACTTAGCTAAGCAATGGGCACGCGAGGCTTAGTTATCAGTTACTTGAACAAATAACTAAGCCTCATTGTGGTCACATGAGTTACTTTGCCTACCCTTTGTAACTATGCCGATTTTGGCATGGTTGTGAAGTTTAAGACATAGTTGGGAGGATATGAATGAATAACTAAGCCTCGCGTGACCATTCAAGGGGCTTAGTTATTCATTTAATGCTTTGTCCGGGCATAGTTGGCATAGTTATCAATAATTGATAACTAAGCCTCGCGTGACCATTCAAGGGGCTTAGTTATTCATTTAATGCTTAGTCCGGGCATAGTTATCAATAATTGATAACTAAGCCTTGCGTGACCATGTCCTAAGCATAGGGTTTTATGATGTGGTCGCAATAGTTCTTTTGGGAGAGCTGCATGGTGGGGAAATGACATCACATATCCTTTCCTAGCCGTCAAGTGTCACAAGGAGGGGGGCGATATATATCACACTCCTTTCATTCCACCTATTGATGTGTAGAGAACAATGTCATTGTTGCCATTTAACTTGCTTACATGCCAATTTGTAACATGGCTAGTGTTGTTTTCTTTCTCGTACGATGAAGTGCATGTTGAGAAGCACAAGAAGTTTTGGACAAATTCTCACAATAATTCCCACATTGTGACTTACCTCAACATCATGAACTTCTCTGAGGGAGGCACCACATACCTAGCTAGGTATGATTGGGGGCAGGGGACCGCCGGCCCGGTGGGGGGGGCCAGGGGTCCCCTGCCCCCAATCGTACCTAGCTAGGTATGGGGTGCCTCTCGAGCAGAAGCTGTTATGCATTGTATGAAAAACACCGGAAAAGACTTTGTTTTCCTACATGAGAAAATTTCTAATCTTCTTGTGGATGTTGTTGCAGGAGCTCTAGATTCAGGAGACTTAACGCCAGCTGGATTGGCAGCAATAGCATTAACGCATGCATTTGCACTCTTTGTGACAGTGGCTATAGCAGCAAATATATCTGGGGGACATGTTAACCCAGCTGTCACGTTTGGTCTCGCCTTGGGTGGCCACATCACTTTTTTCAAGGGTCTTCTTTATTGGATTGCTCAGCTCTTGGGTGCCACAGTTGCTTGTTACCTTCTTAAGGTCGCCACAAATGGTTTGGTATGTTCTCATTCACGCCATTCACAACTCACCTCTATTGTTGACATATTATGTTCTGCTCAAAAATCATATTACAATGTCTTTCTATTTTTTGTCACAAGAAGTTTTGAACAAATTCTCACCCACATTGTGACTTACCTCAACGTCATGAACTTCTGTGAGGGAGGCACCACATACCTAGCTAGGTACGATTGGGGGCAGGGGACCGCCGGCCCGATGGGAGGGCCCTCGTCCTGGGGTGGTCTGCGGCAATGGACCCTTGCGGTGGTCCCCTGCCTCCCAATCGTACCTAGCTAGGTATGCGGTGCCTCTCGAGTTGAAGCTCATGATGTTATGCATTGTATGAAAAACATTGGAAAAGACTTTGTTTTCCTACATGAGAAAATTTGTGTGTGTGTGTGTGTGCATTGTCAAGTGAGGCCATCATTTCTAAAACATTTATACATTTGTGCTAGTATGCTTGCATCCTTTGCAAGTATGCATCTAGGCTTGAAGAGCTTGCATTCCCTTCCATATGCATTGCAATTTGCATCTAGCTAAAGGGTCCCGCTTGAGACACACACACACACACACACACACACACACACACATACATACATACATATATAGAGAGAGAGAGAGAGGAAACGCTATCATGAGAACATGGCTAACCTGATTCAATGTTCTATGAGGGTTAAACCATTCACCCTACCTCATGAGCTTAAGCTCTTCCTGTTGCAACTAAACCCTTGGTATTGCAATGTACACTGATGGGAGAGATATGCATCCACCAAACTTCTCCTAACTTGCCTAAGCTCTTGTAGAGTATATGTGGGGTCCCCAAGGAATACTTTAATCTCGTCTATTTAGCTTTGCACTTTTTTTAAAAAATAGCAATACTTACTCAACTCATGAGTTATGTTAAATTAGAATCTACCAACATACTTTGCAGTTTTTTAATATAGTATACTAGTGAAATTTTTTTTGTTGGTGTGCAGACTCCAGCTGTGCATGCACTAGGAAGCGGTGAAAGCGCAATTGAGGGGGTGATATGCGAGATCATCATTACATTTGGCCTGGTTTACACGGTGCATGCTACTGCAGTGGACCCCCAGGCAGGTGACATTGCCAAGATTGCTCCCATATGCATTGGATTTGTGGTGGGTGCCAATATTCTAGCAGCGGGGCCATTCTCAGGCGGTTCCATGAATCCAGCCCGCTCCTTTGGGCCTGCCCTCGTGAGCGGTGATTGGTCCGATCATTGGGTCTACTGGGTAGGCCCCCTCATTGGTGCCGCTCTTGCTGCCGGTGTCTTTAAAGGAGTTTCCTCTCATTCCCATGCAACCCACCAACCTCTCTCCACAAATGACTACTAAATAAGGGCATGATCACGCGAGGTGCAGTTACAAAAGGCTATGCTCGGTAGTACTGAGTTGGCTCAGTAGGACACACATGACCACATTGCGGGCTTAGTTATCCGCCTGAGTTACTGATAATTGAGCCTCATGTGACAACCACCTAATCTAGTTGCCTCTCTTTGCACACTGCACATTTTAGGCATTCCCACCCAACTATTCAATAAATTCGTCCACAACACTGTCGTATCCTAGCGAGTGAAGTGACTGTACACTTGTCTAGTCACCTACGTTCGATTCATGCTTTCCAAGTTCCTTCAACAAGAAATGATTACCCAAAATAAAGTTGCCAATGAGTCCGAAAGGTATTTGTCAATGTGGGTGCACATAGAGGACTCATGTTCAAACCCAATGGCTCTACCTACGAAACATCGGCAGCTCGACACTTTAAGCAAAAGATTCATTTTACTCCAAGCATTAGTGCATCTTCTACCATGTAAGCACCATGAGTTCTCTAGACACAACAAAGTACATCACAACATGTTCTCATGGTTCTAGGAGAAGGACAGGAATGAACCCTATCGCCTTTTGCTCAACCTCACCCTCAGGTTTTTCTTGCACTTCCTTTGAGCTTCTCTTGCGCATTTCCGCACAAAAAAACAATCTCCATCTTTTCATTAAAGCTTACCGACTCTTTAGCTCTTTCTCTTCGATTGTAGCTCATCGTTCATATTTCAATGTGTATACGATCTGCTTCATTATTTAAAGATTTAAATTTAAAAAAAATTGTTGGATGTCTTTTTAGAGTGCATATTGTGCCAAACACAAGAACAATTCCTACTATAGTAAAGAAACCAACTTTTTTTCTTGGCAAATCACACAACTCCCGTGCAATGTGACCTGTTGGTGCTCACGGACGTATTTTGTAAAAGAAATTAAAAACATTATGTGGCCTCCCTGGTCGTATTGGATCAATTTTGGTAATTCTTTTGGGTCACCCATGGCTCACTTTGAGCATGGAGTATCTACATGATCCGCTATTTCTAATATCATCCATCTAAGTTTGTCTTTTTGAGAGAGTATTGCCAAAGAAAACTATAGTGTGTGGGAACAATTTTGGGTAGGGTTATTTAGAGGGAATCCAAGGGAGATACAATTGGATTATGGGCAGGGTTATCTAGAGGGAATCCAAGGGAGAAACATTTGGATTCTAGGACCCAAAGTGATTTTCCAATGCACATGGAAAATGAACAATAGTCGTATGAAAAGTGGGAGCAAAAGTCTCTTCATGGTTAATGCCGTTCTCTTTGACAAGAAGTCTTGCCTTGCAGTGATCAATTTGCCCATCCAGCTTAGATTTCAACTTGTAAACCCACTTAGTACCAATGGACTTTTTGCTAGGAGGAAAATAATGTCTATAAGTGAATCATATTCTAATTGCACTCTAGCCATCCAGTTTTTTGGAACTTTGTGCTTCATCAAAAGAAAGAGGTTCCTCTTCATCACATAAACTAGAAATAGCCAAAACATAACAATGTAGCATATGATACATGGGAAGAACGTGAACAAGTACGACTAGACATAGGTGCATCCAATTTACAGTCACATTAAGTATGCACTAGCCATTTTGGGATACCCCTAGCCTCTTCATTCCCAACCATTTCCACATCAATTACACCATGTACGTCTGCATCAGTAATAGGTTGATTTGCAATGATTTGAAACCCTCATACACTATACAGTTGCCTCATTGTGTAGGGTTGCTAACCATGTAGGTTGGGCGCCCGCTGTCCATCATGAACTTATGTACGCTAACCTTTAATTGTATAGATATACAATTTATGAGCCACGCACATTAACAAATGCCCTATTGTGTGCTACGATGAAGAAAAGGGTTGGCTCTCCCTCACCATATATGTGTGACATGTGCTCTCTCTCTCTCTCTCTCTCTCTCTCTCTCTCTCTCTCTCTCTCTCTCTCTCTCTCTCTCTCTCTCTCTCTCGTATTCGACTCCACTCTTCCCTTCCCTTCATTCTGATATTAGAGCCGATTGGTTGCCGCCAAGAGAGATTCCTCGTCATGAGGACTTTGTGCCCTGTTTGTAGCTCCCTATTTGCAGCCATTCTTGATTGCTTATAGAGGAGAGTATTCAATTGGAGTGGTTTCCTTTGATCGCATATATATTGGTGTGCATTGGTGTGTGTTTACATCATGATTTGGAGCACAAAATTTCCATCCATGAATGGGATTGTGGAGTTGAGATCTGCAGCTTGTGTTAAGCTCATTTAGGAACTGATTTTTTTGAGATTTAGGATCATTTTTATGTGGCTATTCAATCCACAATGTGACACATTAACATAATAGGGTTCTGCAAGTAATTTTTTTGGCCCAAAAAATGCATTTTTGGCCATAATTTCCTCTATGGACTTAGATCTGTGCAACTGAAGGGTTGTTTTTGCTGTTTTGGCATGTTATGGACGCAATGGTGGTGTCCATTTGACCTGATTTTGATCACATTCCGTGGGCAATGTGCATGGCATCCACATTATTACACACAAGCAATGGTTTTGTGCACACAGAATGAGACACAACCCTCGTGATTTGAGCATTGGCTCAATGTATGCTTATTGTTGAGCTCATATGTAGACGAGGTGGTGTAGGAGAGGGAAGAGGAGAAGAAGAATTATGTGTGTGGAGCACACCTCAAAAAGCTCATTATTCATGTGTATATATAGTAAATAAGGAAAGTATGGTCAAAGGGCAGTCGAACACTGGACATCCGACCTGGGGAAAAATGCACGTTTTCCTTTACCCCAATAGCCTCCAACTTCAAGGCGAATGTGCCAATAAGTGGGTCTTACTAGCTAAGCTGCTAGTTTGTACAATGAAACATGTGAGAGACTTTCTCAACCTACACTCATTGGATCCCTCACTCAATCGACATGCAGCAATGTCATCTCTAGTGATAGGTGAGCATATGTATTCATGTAGAGCTTGCATGTAAATCCCATAGGCTATTATGTATGGTATGCATAGCTCTATAATGCATCATGATCATGTCAGTCCACCATATGATTGACAATCCCTGATGGTATGCATCAGCCTCTACCATGAGAATATCAAAGAACTCCATGTTCGTCATCTCGGTCTACTCTACCTCTGTCTCCATAGACTCTGACAACACTTTTTGTGTCTCGCTGGAGAAATCCTTCTCCACCTCTACCTCTATAAAGTCCATTTGCATGACCTTGCACAACTACATGCTCTATCTCTTGATGATATTGGAGCTCACTCACGAAGAAGACACATCTCTTCTCTCGCTCAACCCATGTCAGCAACAAAACCAAGACTATGTCATTGGTGCAACAAAAGTTGGTTGATGTCAAGAGGAGTGCAATGCAGGAGTATGTATGCTCATAGGGGCATGCCAAAGTGCTCAGGCAAGCCTTGAAGGTCAAGGGCAGGCGAAGAGCAACAGATGTGTATGATTTATGTGGTGTTTAGGGCCAAAATTCTCTGCTATGGTACCTATCAAAGGTTAATGGTCAATGTGGGAAAGGTACAGAAATGGGAGTGACAATGGTGGCCCTCAATGTGGTCTCCAAGCCGGTCCAAACGGTTCCTCAATCGAGGCTACGAAGTACAAATTATGGCAGTTTGAAGTCTAGAGTGCTTTGCACACCCTTGCCAGATTGTAAAGTTGTGGATGGACGATCAAAGTGGATGCAAGTGCATGGATCTAAAATTCTTGATTTATGGTGCATGTTGGTCTTTTTGGATTGACAATTGGAGTTCAAATGGCCAAGTTATGAGCATATGAAATTTCATCGAGGGCTAGTTATGTGCTAGTTTGGTCTTGATAGGCATGCCTTAAGGGATTTTTTCAGCCTCTCCAGGGTTTTCAATGATGGTATGCTATGTAGGAAGCTAGTCGTAAGTTACAAAGCGTCAAACAATTAGAGCTCAAAGCGCAAAGAATCAAAGATGGAAGTTGGGAGCAGATGCACAAGAAATGGTGGTTGTGACTTTGAGCCGTTTTTAGGTGCATCATTTGATCCCATGTTGTTGTCGGAATGCAAACCACATGTGTGGAGTCAAATCTGAGAATTGGGGCTTCCAGGGGGTATACACAGTGGGCCCATTGGTTGAGTGACCAAGAAATGGGGCCAAGTGAAAAATGGTGTCAAAAGAGGTTTTTTTTAATGGGAGTTAGTGGGATTTTGGGACATTTTAAAGGGCTATGCTTCAAGGGCTTCCATGTGGCGGGTCTTTAATCCATATGCAAGGGCAAACCTTGGAGCCTTGAGGTATATATATGAGAGCATGGCTACTCATCATAAAGCATCAAAAATGGGAGAGAGATCTCCCTTGCATCGTGTGGCTATAGCGGCCCTACGGGCACTGCTTGCGAGCATTGTTTCAAGCAGCACACAGCCATTTGTGACAGTCTTGTCGGCAACCGTGCGTGACAATGATGATGTGGCACCCAGTTGCTTGTGGTTGTTCTCATGGTGGGGGCCTTGGTGCCTCTGTTTTGGTAATGTAAGGGGTGGTCTCCCGCGTGGAGCATCAGGCAAGTCAAGCCAAAATTGATAGTTCGCGTGCAGAGCTAAATAAGAGGACACATGTCTGGTAAAAATAGAAAGTGCTTAAAGCGACTACTCACCCCAATAAAGAGGACATCTTTTTGAAAATTTGGGGGAGTTTTTTTCTGCAGAGGGAGCGTCGAGAGAGGAAGAGAAGATTGCAGATCCGGTTGCGAAGAACTCCAAAAGAAGATTGTAATCCAACTTTTGAAGAATCAAGCTTGCATTCCCCCCCTTCTGATGTCAATTCCCGATCCCCCTTTTCTCTCTACTATTTTCTCTTCCGTGGTGGGTATCGGTGTGTGTGTGTGTTGCCCCCAGGGGCATTCTCTTGTGCAGTGCAATGAGAGAGTGAGAGAGAAGTCTTGTACGATGGTGGTGTGTGCAATTGAAGTGATGGGGTGATGTATGGGTTTTGAATTCTTTGTAGTGTGTGCATGCTTATTTGAGAGTGGTGCAAGGGTTGTGTTGTGGAAATCATGTTGTTTTTGAGTGGTTGTTAAGAGGATTGGGACCCCACTGAGGAACATTTGATTGCTTGTCGGCTTGATCAAAGAAGCAGTATTTTCACAAAGAAGCAATGGTAGCACAAAGCTACAGATCAATTTTTATCAAAGAGGAGGATACGGAGGAGTTGGATGGCCGATTTTGAGTTATATATACTATCATTTCACATGCCAAATGAGGATAGAAAGATGTAGACCATTCCATTGCTGATGCGGGAAAAAGAAAAGATAAGGTTCTATGCTTTGGAAGGAGAATCGAGATTCATATGGACAGCCCTACAGGCTCACTTTCTACAGGACTTTCATGAGGAGTTATCTCCGATTGATTTGGATGCAAAGTTGAAGGCCTTGAGGAAGGATGTGAATGAGGAGTTTGGTATTTTCCTTAGCTGTTTTGAAGAGCATTGAGTAGAGTCTACAGTTAACATGCAATTGGTTAGCGGTGCATACTTTAAATTGGAGAAGTTCATGGCATGTTTGCATCCCAAGGTTTGAGAAAATGTGGATTTCAAGATCCAAAGAATTACAATGGAGCAGTTGTGATTGCATGGGCAAAGAGTAAGAACATCAAGAAGAAGATTGAAATAGGCACGTTGGGGTATGAAGATTTGGCTCTCGACCTGCTCTTGAGACCAAGAGAAGAGGTTCTTGCGAAGAATCAACGGCATTGAGATGCTCAAGATTTAACTGATTATATGCAAGAACTTTGTTTGAGTGTTATGGATAGGGGTCAATCGAGGGCTAGAAGAGGTAGGGCTAGGTCATTGTCGGGCAGATGTTATAACTATGGACAAGAAGGCCACTATGATTTAGATTGACCGCATCCACCAAGATAAAGAGGTAGCATGTATCCATTGTTTGTTCAAGGCAGAGGGCATGCGCAATTCAATGATCAAAGAGAGAAACAGGCAATCAAGAATCAGGCACCGCCAGCCCCACCAAGTAATGATAAAGTGCCTAGAGTTAATATTATTGGAGGACATTTTGGCAAACAAAAGGGAAAGGGGTGAAAGGAAGACATAGACTGAACGGGAAACCAGCACTCAAAAGGGCAAAGACAAGGTGAATGGAGTTAGAGAGCAGCCAGAGTCAAACAAAAGAAGGCAACATTGGAGGATCAAGCAGATAGATTTTTAGCTAGGGTGTGGTCATCTGGAGTATGAATTGGTGAGTGATGTTCAAAATCAGAGAGCTAATATTACATTTGGTCAATTGCTTGCATTGAACCCCAAGTTGAGGAGACAGTGGTCTACCATTGTTACTGTTACTATATACATGTGGTAGTCATGTGTGTGAACACACTAGGACCACTGGGGCATTTTTTGTTAAGTATGGAGCCTGATTCACCCCTTGTAATTTTATGTGGTAAAAACGCACATTTGTAAGGCCCCCATTATGAGGAGAAGCCATCGTGCGTGAAGGAAAATCACTCGCCGGAAACCAAAATTTTAACGGACAAAAATCAGGGGCAACTTTAGGGGGAGATTTTTTTCCCTTCGCCGGAATATATATGACCGGCCGGCGGCCGGAAAGTGGTCAGAAAATGACCGATCGGTTGGCCGGTTGGCCCGGTGGCCGGTAGTCAATGGCCAATGGCCGGTGGTCGGAAGTCAATGGCCGGTGGCCGGTGGCCGAATTCAAAAGTGGACTTGTCTTCTCAAGGGCGGCCACACATGTGCGGATTGGAGGGTCCGATTTGGACTTATCTACACAAGGGCGGCTACACATGGCTGCCTCTCATGAGAGAGGGCAGCCCTTTTGGCCTATAAAAGGAGGCCATTTCTACACACATTTCACAGTGTGAGGTTGATGCAACAAGGTGGGTGTGAGGTGGTGAGAGTGAAGCAAGACGGAAGCTCCAAAAGGGTATAATCCCTTTGTAAACTACTTCCTTTTTTGAAGTACTAAAGCCATTGAGTGGCTGCTTTCCCGTGGACATAGCCCACATTGGGTGAACCACGTATATCGTGTGTACTCTCTCTCTCTCTCTCTCTCTCTCTCTCTCTCTACTCTATAATCTCGTGTATGTAAATCTGTCTCTCTCCATTAAGTAATCTACTCAATTATGTATTTAGCTACGTCTTATTTCCTAACAACTGGTACCAGAGCAAGGTTTGCTCGTAGCTAAATTATCTCAAGGAAAGGATTCCTTGAATTGAGTGGGAGTTATGGCAGAGGAAGGGAAGCTCAAGATCGAGAATTTCAATGGCAAAAACTACCAACATTGGAAGATGTAGATTGAAGACTATCTCTACTAGAAGGAACTCTATTTGCCACTAGGTGGTCTTGCAAAGAAGCCCGCAACGATGTCAGATGAAGCATGGATTGTCCTTGATCGAAAGGCACTGGGAACAATCCGGTTAAGCTTGGCGTCAACAGTGGCCTTCAATGTTTCGGAGATGAAGACCATGGAGGACTTGATGAAGTCACTTGACGACTTCTACGAGAAACCATCGGCATCCAGTAAGGTATTTCTTATGAAGCGCTTGTTCAATCTAAAGATGGCAGAGAATGGTTCAGTTGCAGAACACCTAAATGACTTTAACACAAACATAAGTCAACTTCGATCGGTGAAAATCAATTTCGATGACGAAGTGCGAGCTCTTCTTATACTATCATCTCTACCGGATAGTTGGGACAACCTTGTGATGGCTGTAAGTAATTCTATTTCTGGCACAAATACTCTTAAGTTTGATGATGTTGTGGGTGTTCTCCTAAGCGAGGAAATACGAAGGAGAATCATCAAGTGCTGCACTGCTAGTGGAAACAAGAGGAAGGCCTAAGGAAGGTTCAAAAACCAAAAGGGTCGTGATCGCTCAAGCCGGAGCAAGTCACGCACAAAGTCAGTTCTTGAATGTTGGAACTGCGGCAAGAAGGGCCACGTCAAGAAGGATTGCTGGTCCAAGAAGAAGAAGGAGACAGAGTCTAAGGACAACAATCCAACATCGGAGGCCAATGTGGCAGGTAAAGTAGAGCAAGATGATCTAATTCTCTCATTAGACAATGTGTCTAATTCTTGGATAGTAGATTTCAGGGCTTCATTTCATGCGACACCACACAAGCAACATTTCCAAGACTACACCAAAGGTAATTTTGGGTATGTATACTTGGGAGATGATGAAGCTTGTGAGATTGTCGGCAAAGGTACATTTTCTGTCAAAACTGCTAACGGAAAGAATGGAAGCTTAAAGATGTTAGGCATGTTCCTTCTCTTACGAAAAATTTGATCTCTACAGGACAATTGGGCGATGAAGGTCACAACATTGCATTCAGAAACAAACGGTGGAAGATCTCAAAGGGATCTTTGGTGGTTGCCAAGGGAGAAAAGGTCGGTACACTTTACTTGTGTACTGTTAGCATGCAAGCTTCAACTTGTGCAGCAACTACAGGAGTTGACAGTGCAGTGTGGCACTACCGGCTTGGACATATGAGTGCCAAAGGAATGCAAATCCTTCAAACAAAGAAGCTTCTACCAGGTTTGAAAGAAGTGGACTTAGAGTTCTTTGAAGATTGTGTTTATGGTAAACAAAAGAGGGTAAAATTTCAAAAATTAGGAAATGAAAGAAAAAATAAAAAACTTGAGTTGGTTCATTCTGATGTTTGGGGTCTTGCAAGTACACCATCACTTGGTGGCTCATTGTACTATGTAACATTCATAGAAGATGCGACTAGAAAAACGTGGGTTTATGTCATGAAGAATAAATCCGATGTATTTTCCATATTTCAAAGGTGGAAAGCCTTTGTGGAGAATGAAAAAGGTACCAAGGTTAAAGGCCTCAGATCCGACGATGGAGGTGAATATTGCAGCCAAGCTTTTGAAAGCTTTTGTGCTAGCAATGGCATTCGGAGGCAACGGACAACCCCAAGGACACCTCAACAAAATGGGATTTTGGAAAGGATGAACAGGACAATCATGGAGCGAGCACGAAGCATACGGCTACATGCAAGCCTACCGCTTGAGCTTTGGGTGGAAGCTGTAAGTACGTCTATGTACTTAATCAACCGGTCACCCTTAACGGCATTGGATGGGGGAGTTCCAGAAGAGGCATGGATAGGTAAACCGGTGAATTATGCATTTCTCAAAGTGTTTGGGTATGAGGCTTTCATGCACATAGATAGAAGCCTAAGATCAAAGGTAGATGCAAAGTCCAAAAAGTGTTTCTTCATTGGCTATGGAGAAGGTGACTTTGGGTATCGCCTATGGAATCTTGAAGATGGTAAAATCTTAAGGAGTAGGAATGTAATATATAACGAACAAAATATGTACAAAGATTACTTGGAAAGAAAACAAACAAAAGAAATAGGTGATGAGTACATGGAGCTTGAGGACGGTGAAGACTCAATGACTGCAAATGGGGACAATGTGCAACAACGTTAACCAATTGAGGAGCCTCAACCTATTCCCCGAAGATCTACAAGAGCAAGTAGACCTCCATAAAGGTTTGTTCCTTCCTTCAACCATCTCTTGATCTCAGATTCTGGAGAGCCAGAATCATACAAAGAAGTTATGCATGATGAATCCAAAGAAGAATGGACGAAGAGCATGCAAGTGGAGATGTACTCACTACATCGCAACCAAACATGGGAGTTGGTTCAGTTGCCTAAAGGTAAGCGGGCACTTCAAAACAAATGGGTGTACAAGGTGAAGGAAGAAGAAGGTGGGAAGAAAAGGTACAAGTCTAGGCTTGTGGTAAAAGGGTTTTCTCAAAAGAAAGGTATTGACTTCAATGAAATATTTTCTCATGTTGTAAAAATGAACTCAATTAGGCTTGTCTTAAGCCTTGCGGCTACTCATGATCTAAATCTCGAGCAAGTGGATGTAAATACGGCATTCCCTCATGGTGACTTAGAGGAGGAAATCTATATGCTTCAACCAAAGGGGTAAATACGACAGAACAATCAAAGGCAGAACAATCTCATTGGGATGTACAGGATGTGTAGGCTCATACATTGATTGTGTTGTCTATGAAGCGCACCATTGTTCTCACATTCATTCAACAAAATCTATAAAACAGGCTTGGGATATTTTGGCTGGTCTTTACGTAAGTCGCAATGAGGCTAAAATTGCTTTGCTCCGTAAAGAGCTTGAGTCAAAGATTATGCATGAGAAGATGATATGGACACTTTCCTTGTTGGAGTCAAGGATATCAATGAGCAACTTATTTCTGCAGGTGAAGTCATTTCAAACAGTTCCCTTGTGCAGACTGTTCTTGATGCTTTACCAGATTCTTACCAGACTTTTGCTAGTACTTGGAGACTTATGACCCAAGGAAATCCTGAAGTTGTCAAGTTTGATGCATTATGCACGTTGCTGTTGCAAGAGTCACTTTCCAGAAAAAACAGGACTAAACATCGTGCAGTTGAACAGGCTTTTATTGCTTCTCAAAGAAAGGATGGTAACAATAATGAAGCCACTTCTTATGATTCTGTTGCGAGTGGCAAAATTTCTATTCCCAATGCTTCTACTGGTAGCACTTCGTCTGACAATTCTGGTGATAAAGGCAAAAAGAAGAGGCATTTCCAATATTCACTTGATCAAGCAGTGTCCTAAGTTGAAGGCCAAAGAGGCTAAGAAGAAAGAGGGTGGTTCTACTGCAAATGCTGGTTCCACTACAAATGCAGCCATTGTTGAGTCTTCTGTAAAAGGAGATCGTGATGCTGATGTTGCTGCCTACAGAATGGGCTTTTAGTGCAGAGTGCACTTACAATCCTGTTGTCCATGATGCATGCTTGTAAGTTCCTGCAGATTAACATGTGTGGTATTTCGACAGCGGTGCTACAAAGCACATTACCTCACATCATGAATTGTTCACCTCTCTTGAGTATGTCCCTCATGGGAATTCAATCACTTGTGCCAACAATGCCTCTTATCCGGTTCAAGGGGTTGGAAAGATTGTACTTACTTCTGCAAATGGCAGTTCTTTCACACTTGTTGATGCACTTTATGTACCTGGGATCAATAAGAATTTTTTGTCTGTATCCGCACTTGCTAGACTTGGACTTGTGGTCAAATTTGTGGATGGCAGATGTACAGTTCATGATTTCAATTTTGGTGATGAAATTGTTGCATCTTGCCTTTTTTGCCGTGGGCTGTATAAGCTCAATTTGTGTGACAAGTGTGGATAAAATTTTTCAAATGCAGTAGTAGATTCAAAGTCTATTACAGATGCAAAACTTTGGCATGAACGTTTTGGGCATCTGAATTTTACTAGTTTGCTGCGTTTGCAGAAATCTGATATGGTTGCTTCTGGGCCGCCTCTTGAAGCACCTATCAAACATGTTTGTGAAGGTTGTATTTTGGGTAAAATATAGCGTTCTAAGTTTCCAAAGGATGGTTCAGTTAGGGCCACATTCAAATTGCAGCTTGTGCATAGTGATGTTTGTGGGCCCATGCAAACTCCGTCCTTGGTCAATTACCTGTACTTCGTGACTTTCATGATGATTACTCCAGGGATGCATAGGTATTCCTCTTAAAGAGAAGTCCGAAGTTTTTATGTGCTTCAAACAATTTTTGGCTATGGCTGAAAATGTATCAAAATGTACTATGGGGCACCCTCTGTTCCGATCGAGGGGAGGAGTATATGTCTCATGAATTTAATGCATTGCTGGCTAGTTGTGGGATAAAACATTAATGTATAGTGCCGTATACACCTCAGAAAAATGGTGTTGCTGAGAGGAAAAACATGTCTCTTACGAAATGGCAAGATGTATGGTCAAGAGTCAAGCTTTACCACATTCATTTTGGCTCGAGGCTGTCATGTGTGCCACTTATGTACTCAACAGGTGTCCTACAAAAGCGTTGCAATCTATGACTCCATATGAAGCATGTCATGATGAGCACATGCGTGTTTTTGGTTGTTTGGCTTATGGTTTAGTGCCACAAGTGCAGCGCAGAAAAATAGATGATAAGGCTATCAAATGTATTTTGGTTGGTTATAGTGCTGAAAGCAAAGGATACAGGTTGTACCATCCGCAAACAAAGCGTATTTTGGTTTCACTGGATGTAGTATTTGTGGAATATTTTGTTCAGCCCTTGTTGTCATATACTAGAGACAGTAATGTAAGCTCACAGGACATTTATAACACTTTGTTGCTTCTTTTCAGTGGTGGAAGTTTGAATGTAAATTCCAATGAGACAAATGTACAGCCTATGGGGGTTTCCAAAAATGTTATAGATCAGCTATTATTGATGTAGATGTACATGATGTACTTGATGAGGAAAGGGCTGAAAATGAGCAGGCTAGAGGTATGCCAAAATGGCTGGTGCACACTTTGCGTGACAGTAAATTGGATGCACCTTTGTCTAGTCGTACTCGTTCAGGCTGTCGCCATGCATCTTATGCATCAAATTTTTATGCTTTGGATGTGTCTAGCTTACATGATGTTGATGAACCTCTATCTTTTGATGGAGCACAAAATTAAAAAAATCGGATGGCTGCCATGCAATCAGAATATGATGCACTTATAGAAAATGACAGGTGGGCTTTATATGATTTGCCTCCTGGCAAAAAGGCCATTGGTACGAAGTGGGTTTACAAGTTGAAATGCAAACCAGATGGTGAGATCGATCACCATAAGGCTTGACTTGTTGCAAAGGGTTATGCACTACAAAAAGGCATAGATTATGAAGAAAATTTTGTTCCCACTTGTCGTATGACTACTGTGAATTTTTTATGTGCATTGGCAGCTCATTTTGCTTGGGATGTACATCAATCAGAAATTTTACTGCTTTCTTGAATGGTGACATATTTGAGGAAGTTTATGTAACGCAGCCTCACGGTTTTGTCAAGAAAGGACAAGAGGACAAAGTGTGCAAATGTAACAAGGCTTTGTATGGGTTGAAGCAATCTCCTCATGCTTGGTATGAGAAAGCTGACACTCATTTGGTCAAACAAGGATTTTGTAATAGTCCAACAGAAAGCACATTGTATGTAAAGCCTGAGGGTGATGTATGTCTCATTGTGGTTCTTTATGTAGATGATTTTCTAATCACTGGACCAAATGAGAGACATATTGCTGAATTTAAGGCTGATTTGAATGCTTTCAAGATGAAAGATTTGGGGTTGTTGCATCATTACTTGGGCATACAGTTTAAGCAGTGTGATGGTGGCATTGCCTTGTGCTAGAAAAGTTACATAGAGACATTGCTGTGTAAGTTTGGACTTGAGGATTGGAAACCCATGGAAACAGGTTTGAAACTGAGTCTACATGATGCTGCTGATCTTGCAGATGTCACTCTTTACCAAATTGATGTTGGATGCCTCATTTATGTATGCAACACGAGGCCAGATATTCAGTTTGCAGTCTCATGGGTCAGCAAATTTATGCATAGCCTAGGGTCTAAGCATTGGCAGGCTGTCAAAAGGATTTTCTGCTACCTTAGTGGCACTTTACATCTTGGCTTGTTTTATCCCAAGGGGGGATCATTGCCACCAGACTTACATGCTTTTTCGAACTCAGATTGGGCTGTTTGTTTTGACATGCGTGTGTCCACAAGTGGTTTTTGTTTCATGCTTGGAAGTTCATGTATATCATGGTTGATCAAGAAGCAACCACTTTGAGTTGTGAGGCTGAGTACATGGTAGTCTTCATAGCTACGGTTGAGTGTGTATGGATCAGATGCCTTATGGTTGATTTGGGTGCTGGATAGGACACTGCCAACACTATCTACACTGAAAGTCAGAGCGCATTGGCAGTTGTGAGGAACCCAGTTTTTCATGCTCGTACAAAGCACATTGAGGTGCATTACCACTATGTCAGGGAGAGGCTCTCAGCAGGAGAGATCAGTTTGGCTTATGTGCCAACGCAGGACAACCTTGCAGATATTTTCACAAAGGCATTGTCTCGTGAGAAGCTTGAAGCTTTCCGCAAAGCTTTGGGCTTACTCCCCTTTGTGGACCGATCATGTCCTCAGGGTATGACACTTCCCTTTACTCATGTGCCAGCTCTCGTTCACCGCATCACTCCAAGGGGGATTTATTACCATATACATGGGTAGTGATGTGTGTGAACACACTAGGACCGCCGGGGCATTTTTTCCCTCTTTAGGAGGTTTTTTCCCCCGAGCATTGTATATACACCCATCACTCTAGGGATATCTATCTTTCCATTGCACGCTAAGTAACACACTCTCTATCGTGTGCTTTGAGCTTCCTTTGTCTTCTCCAAGCTGTGTGTGTCTCTCTGCAACCCTAATTCCACCAGTTACCACAAGGCTTCCACGTTCTAGAGGGGATGTGCATGCGGCACAAAATCTTGCTTTAAGAGTAGGGACTCCGACTAATGTACATCCATTGATGAATGTTCTAATGTACATCCATTGGTGAATGTTCTAATGTACATCCATTGGTTAATGTTCTTGCTTTAAGAGTAGGGACCCCGACTAATGAACATCCATTGGTGAATGTTCTAATCAAAATGAAGAAACAAGTGCAATCATATATTGATGGTGGTGCACAGGTTTGTGTGCTAACAAAAGCGTCTATGAATGGCATGGGCATCAAAGTTGTGGTCAGACCCTGCGGATGTGGATGGCAAACCATGCCAAAGCCAGATTTTTGGGAGTGTCCTAGGATATGAAGGTAAAAGTTATGGGGATTGAATGCCACATTGATTTCTTTGTGATGAAGGCAGGTGAAAATGCTTACCACCTAGTCATATTGGGGAGGCTGTGGTTATTGGCAACTAGAGTAAATCATGATTGGAAAAAGGGAGTCTTTACCTTTCCAGACTAAGAGAATGGTGGACAAGTGGTGCTTGACTTGAAGACCATGGATAGCCACTTTCATCCAAAGGTAGAAGGTGATAAAGGAGATTTGAGCAACAACTACGAGTACAAGATAGAGTCAACCTATGACAAAGGATCTACCAGTGTTGAAGAAGAGGAGGAGAGTGATGAATTCCTGCCATAGTTGAACACAGGATTTGTTTGAAGTCACAATGGATTCCTGCAAGCCAAGTGAAGGTAAGCAAGTTCCACTTTGCGGTTAAGAGGTTAAAGAAATAGAAGGCATGCTAGGTGAGGATCTAACCAAGCAATAAAATGAGGTCTATGTGGAGTTGTGTGCATCATACACCCATTTGTTTGCCACAAAGTATAAATATCTGCGGGGAACTAACGGAGTGGAGCATCAAATTCTATGCAAGGAGGATACAAGCCAAGAGCACAAAAGTTGCGAAAGTTGGGAGATATTCAGAAGGAGGCTTTATGGCAAGAGATCAACAAGCTACTTGAGGCAAGTATTATTTATCCAGTAAAGGAGTATGAGTGGGTTTCACCTGTTGTTATTACACCAAAAGAAAATGGTAAGTGGAGAGTATGCGTGGACTATAAGCTGTTAAATGTTGTTTTGAAGTGGAACCACTATCCTTTGCCATTCCAAGATGAATTTTAAATCAAGTGGCAGGGCATGAGAAATATTAAATTATGGATGGATTTTCAAGATATTTCCATATTGATATTGCTTTGGAGGACCAATTGAAGACCACTTTCGTTTTAACCATGGGGTTTCTTTGTCTACCACAGAATGCCTTTTGGATTGGTGAATGCTTATGCGACCTTTCAAGATTGGATGAATAAGGTGTTCAAGCCATACTTGGGTAAGTTCATCATAGTTTTCATGGATGATATTGGTTGTTACAGTTCCACGGCGGCAAAGCACTTGTCCAAGCTAAGACTATGTTTTCAAAGGCTAGACAATGAAGGCAAACAGTCGAATCCCAAGAATAGTAAGTTAGCTCAATTGTGGGCTCATCTATTGGTCCATATGGGTTTCACAGAATGGGATAGAAGTTGATCCAGAGAAGGTGAAAATTGGTTTTGATGGAACTTCGACGAGTGCGACGGGTTTGGCTTTATTTGTACACAATATGAAGTATTTGTCCATGTTCTTTTGGATGCTTGTGCACAATGTGTACCCTCTTGAAAGGTCGAGTCGTCAGGTTCATGGTTTTGAGTGGACAAAAGATGCACAGTTAGCCTTTGACAGGGTGAAAGAGACCTTATGCCAATTGCCGACAATGTTGTCTCCTAACAATGAGGACAACTTCTATGTTGCCATGGGAGTGGGTACAACAGTTGTTGGTGTTGTGTTGATGTGGAAGGTGGGTAGGTGATATAAGCCTATCTACTTCAATAGCCGGGCGATTAGTCTAGGGGAAAGGTCATACACAGAGGCTGAGCAGTGGGTGATGACCTTGGTTTTTGCCTATCATAAGTTCAAAGTGCATTTTATTATTCGAAAGTTTTATGTTCTCACATCTAACAATTTTCTTCCTAAAGTGGTGATTCACCTTAAGCCAAGAAGGCATATTAGGAAGTGGGTGTTTGATTTGTAGGATTTTGAATTTGAGTTCAAGATTGACCACACAAGTAGGTCAAGCAGCGGGAGAAAAGAGTGGCAAAGTTCAATTAGCACCTGTCAAGAAAGCAGATAGAGAAGGAAGATTTAATTGTGAATTATAAAAGCTACCTCGATTTCACTTTCCAAAAGAAGTTCAACAAGAAGTGGACAAGGACTTACAGGGTCCATCAGGTTTTTCCCAACAGTACCTATTAGCAGCTGATAAGGATGAATGGTCGGTTTCTCAAGCATAGGGTGAATAGTGTGTGTCTAAAGCTATATTTTGATGAGGAGTTAGTGCCTGGGGTGCATCAAGTGTTGATGGAGGGGGTTGGGCAACCAACCTAGGTAGGAGTCATCTACACCCTGAATAGTACTTGTAGATACATTAGTGTTTTTTGCTTAACTCAAAATGTTTGCTAGTTTTGCAATTTCCGAATTCCAATAGTCATGTTTCTGGATGAAGATAAATGTTCAACAAGGGGATTGGGCAATGATGGTACAACCAAAGTTTTTCAATGCTATGAGGAGTGCAATGCAGGGGTGTGTATGCTCACATGGGCATGCCAAAGTGGTTAGGCAAGTATGAAGGTCAAGGCAAGCAAAGAGAAGCGGATGTGTATGCTTCATGTGGTTTTTAGGGTTAGAGTTCTTTTCTATGGTTCCTGAAGGTGGTTGGTCAATGAGTGCAAATTGCAGAAATGGGAGTGCTAGAGGTGGCCCTCAATGTGGTCTTAAATTGGTAAGGGCCTATGTGTTGGTCAAATTTGAAAAACATATCTTTGGGTGAGGGTATTCTCAAGGGGCATAGATGGAATCCATGGGGATATGCTTGGCAACAGGACATGTGAAGTCTGGGATGGTTGGGTATAGGCTTGGACAGTAATTGTTAGAGGAGTGGGTCTTTGTGTATATGTTAAATAGGGGATAGGGGTGTTGTGAAATCACTCGGCTATGTAGAGGCAATCATTAAATGTTCTGGGTGTTTTCCGACTTTCCCCCTTCCATCTTGCGGTGCCCCCACTGAGGATCACACTGATCGCTCATGTAATGGTGTGGTGCAATAACATGGTGCTAGATTGAGAGTTAGTGTTCTCATATGAGCAAAATGATGGCTCCTCAATCAAATCTACGAAGTACAATTTATGGCGGTTTGAAGTTTAGAGTGGTTTGTAGATCGTTGCTGGAGCCTCAGTGTATATATATGAGAGTGTGGCTACTCATAAAGTGGAGAACTTTGAGAGAAAATTGTGATCCAACTTTTGAAGAATCAAGGTTGCATTTCCCCCCTTCTGTTGTGGGTTGCCAATCCCACTTCTTCTCTCTACTGCTTTCTCTTTTGTGGTGGATATTGGTGTATGTGGTGCCCCCGAGGGCATTCTCTTGTGCAATGTAGAGAGAGAGAGAGAGAGAGAGAGAGAGAGAGAGAGAGAGAGAGAGAGAGAGAGAGAGAGAGAGAGAGAGAGAGAGAGAGAGAGAGAGAGAGAGAGAGAGGGAGGGAGGTAGGTCTTGGATGGTGGTGGTGTGTGCTGTTGAAATGGTGGGGTGTTGTGCGGGTTTTGGATTCTTTGGAGTGTGTGCATGCTTATTGAAAGTGAAACAAGGGTTGTGTTGTGGAAATCGTGTTGTTTCTGACTGGTTGTTGAGTGGATTGGGGTGTTGTGATCATTGTGGGATATAGAGAGGTGATTTGTGAGTGTTACTCTGTGTGTTAGCATTCCCCCTTTCCACCATCTCATATCTCAGATACATGCATAGGATATACCAAGCCACTACGGGCTCCCCTGAAATCACTACTAATCTGACATCCACAATCTATTAATTGTCTCTAAGTAGTATCTGACACTCACAATCTACTAATATTTGTCCTCCAATGTCAAATGTCGAACCATCAACCAAGTGTACACAACCAAATCTCCCACTAGAGAAAGCGTTAAACCACTCACGATGTGGTGTGATGGGAAAATTGCATCCTCATCTAGCAACCAATGGGGAGAAGTGCCACCTCTCAAAGACATATAAGAAGAAGGAATGCTAACGATAAACATGACATCATTGTCACTGGCATATGAATCCACCACTCTAGCACGTGTCAAAAATTCATCTACATCATGCACACATCTTTGTTGCTACCTTATACATTTGAAACAACGGTTCCTAATGTGTCATGTGTGACCATAGTATCAACATCGCGTATATTGGCAACTACAAGATCATCATCTCTCACGAGTCATCACTGTCAACTCTCAACTATCACACATGTCTACTATATGGATGCCAAGAAACTATGGCAAGAAATCCTAGGAGAAATCTGACAGAGTCTCCCCTATAACCTGAGCAAAATCTCAAGAAAAATATCAACCATAAACCGTGCCAAAATGGAAACAAAGTGAGAGATCACTCAACCACTACACGATCATAACCATGATCAACACATCAAAATTGATGCTTGCATATACGTAAAATGGCTCCACAATCTGCAGACATAAACAACATCATGACACCAAGTGAGCCCGATTTGAGACAAACAGCTCAACCGAGCGTAAAGCGCATAACCATATACACAAGTAGTGAGCAAATAGTGCTCAAGATGCATTCCATAAGAAAACTACCTGCAAAGAGCTAGAATGGACTAAAAGCCGATAGACCTATAAAGCGTATGACTGCCTATAATTTATAAAGCCACACAAGCGTATGTAGCTCTTACTCTTGCAAGAGTGGATACAAGAACACTAAATCCATGTCCGAACTGACAAAACCTATCAAAGAGAGAGTTCGAACTCGATCGCTGTCCAAGTGGGACTCACGCTCAACCACTATAAGATCAGAGAGTAACTTATAGATACACATAAAGCATGGCAATAATCTGAAAAATATTTGACATATTTTCCCCTACAAATTGAGTAAAAAAATCAAAAATCTCACCAAAACCGCATAAAACATGAAGACACTCAGTGTCTTAGTTACAAAACCACATATGGTATACATAAACTGCCAAAACCCTGGCAATGTAGCTCTCTCCTGAACAAGCGGTTCTATGGATGACTGTACCTGTCCAAAAAAACTCGTAAATTTATGAATCTACCACATGTGAGTTATACCTAGCGCACATTGAATTTGCATATGCATACATTGCATAAAACTACACAAACCATATTGAAACTACTCTTTGGAATGACCCACATAGTCATACATGAGCACATAGCCTATGCCAAATACTCTGGACTAGAAAATAGAATGCACAACCTGTGAGGAAAACCCATAGTATCTGGCACACTACCTCGTTGATCAGAAAGCACGTCAATAAAAAACCAGCCACAAACCACAATCAACCACATGTGGTCATAAACTCCATCCAAGAGCCGAACCGCTTGTTGAAATCTACTCTGAAATGGTCCATTGGAGTCATGTGTGTCAGATGTGTGTCATCAAAGAAAAAAATAAAAGAATTATCGAACCCACAATTACTATCAAGGGGGATCACGAAGTAGACTACATCATAGCCAATCCACTGTAGATGTGGGCTAGACGAGAGCCAATGCCGCTCTCTCTCAATCATCTCCTACTGAGTCAAGGTCGGGATATCGAGGAGTGTCCATTGGAGCAAAACTGCTTCAAATGGGCGTCGGAGGAAAGTGGATGGCAAGTCTACATTGGAGAAGAGCCAAACTGCTCTCTCTCAATCTCGCTATGATGAAGCCAAAAAAATGTGGTCGATGCCATCCTTCACCGCGATGGAAGTACTTGCTGATGTTGTACATGCTTATGCTTGAAGCCTATGTTAAGCCACCAATAACAAGAAGAATTGCAAGCCAAAAAAACTGTAGAAAGTGTGCTTGCCAAAGTTGGAACCGAGCCAAGAGACAATGTCTCTCTCTCTCTCTCTCTACACATGTACGCCGAGGTTTCTGAAGCCGTAGTCATCACAAAAAACCACCATCAATGTAGAATTAAGGCTAAAAGCAAAGAACCATGTGTGTGTGTGTGTGTAGAAGTTCTAAATATATATATACCTATATATACGCAAACGAACACTACAGTTCACAGACCACTAATTCTAGGACAATACAATGGATTTGTACAATAATTTATTTGCAGTTGACAATAAATTTTGTACAAGGCAGTCAAGATATCAATGTAAATCATGGGAAGCAGTCATCCCCAATTTTGGAGTAATGTTTCTTCAAGGTAAGCGAACACCCATAGTCATCAACAACTTAGAACTGAATGCTTTAATCAAAGAAGGTAGCCCTCACTTGCACCCATAGCCACAAGAAAACAATTCGTTAGCACGTGACTGTATGCAGGTGATGCTGGGCATCCAAGTTGTTGTTATCCATGTCACTTTTAAAAAAACACAATTCTTAACTAGTATCTTGTTTTTAATGAAAAAAGATTCTTGGATCACTGCCAATCCAATAAGGAAAGTGAAATCACCATAGTGTAGCTGTTTAATTTTCGGATTAAAACTTTTTAATTTTTCTTTGCATAACCTTAGTAGGTTTTATAAGCAGATTATCAAAGCCAGACACGAACTACTTTCTTACTCAGACACGTGAGAACTACATACTATATGCCATCACAGGCCAGCTTTCTGTTACGGACAACACCTCTTTAGAAATTAGAAGTATAGAAAAAATCAGACTTTCGGACTAGTTCCTAATCCAAAAAACTTTCCATATATATATATTTTTACAAAAAAATGAAATAACCCATTATCTAATTTTCCGACCAAAGCCCTTTCTAGTTATATTCACAATTATTATCAAAAACTGCCTTTGTCATTATGCAATGACTGACAAACTTTTGTCCAAGCTGGAAATAAAACCAGATATCATACCATAGTATTTTAGACCGCTCCGTCAATAGAGCAAGTCCAGACATCTTCCGAGATAGAATCGAAGTAAACGTATCAAGCCAAGAACATCTATAAACTTTCCGTAGCATATATTGCATACTAGTAGGCCAAGAAAAGTTCAAATATATAAGAGAGAGAATATACGAAGAGAGTCAGATGCTATAAAGTTTATCTCATTTGTATTACTCAAGGTCAAAATAGTCACACCCAGAAGAAATCATTCGAGACGAAATCATTCGATAAGCTGAATCAGTGATTAGCAAAGAAACCCTTCACTACATTACCCATCTTGTGATGTACTATGGTAAAAAGAAGCGAGAGAGAGAAAAAAACCAATTTCCACCAAAATAGGGTATGTGAAGTCATTTACTGCCTTCCGAGCATCATCCAATTTGGCACCATCTCAGAACACAGTTTTCAGTTCAGTCAGAGTCTCTTTAGACTATACACAACATTAGGTATATGTACTAAGGACCGAGTCAGCCTGAGGTCAGTAAATGTACCCAGCGTAAAACGAACCATTAGTTTTACAGCTTATCAAGGAATCCGACAACCTCTGCTCACAGTTTTGAGCATTACATTTTTTTTAAATTTTGAATCATTAGCCCGATTCAAATCCCCGCAGTATTAGATTCATACTTACCTTCTTCCAAAAAATAAGCATCCTCAGCCAGTCAGAACTACCTTTTCCTATTAGACATATTGCCTTCCAAAACACAATACAGCCATACAGATAGATCAACAAGAGGACTGGCATTTCAAATCCAACAGGGTCAGATTTATCACATCCCAAAAATACCCAGATTATAGAACCTGGAATTTGTTCCCACAATCTGTTTATTATACGGAAACCTTCATCTTTAGTCAAAAAGACTCATATCTTCCAACTGTCTAGAGGTAAACATATATCACAATTCCCTATATCAGATAAATCAGTTCCAGAACCGGTTTTTTTTAATTAAAAAAAGTCTAGTTACCTTCAGTCTGTATAGTAAGCTAGAGAGAGTTAAAAAATCTATAATCTTGCTGGTAAGCATCCATAATCCCAAGTATAGATCAAAGCGAGAAGTAATATGTCAACCTTGAAATAATTATTTTTAGGGTTTTCTTATCGTTGGTGAATTACTACTTTTTCTAAAAAAATTGCATTTAGCCTCCAAATTACAACCAGTAAGCAACAACCTTGGCAAAAACCATTTCAGCAGGACACTTTTAAGTTTTATAAGCTTCAAATAAAAAAACCACTTATTGATATGCATATCTTAAATATCCTCAGCACATTAAATCCAACTTGGCTGCCCTAAAGTCATCAGCCTGAGTCACAATCTTTTATTCTCTAAATCTGGTATTAATATGCCCCAGTCATGATACCCAAAATGTCATCCTGTAACCAATCGAATCAATTCCTCAAGCAATAGATCCAATTGAAAAAGCAGTTAATTTTACCAATGTTAACCGATATCGCCAATCATTTATTTGAAGCATCATTTCCCGTTAAGCAAAAAGGCAGATTCAGATTCACAATATCCCCTTTTTAAAAAGAATTTAGAAACCAGCAGAAATAAAACCTGTAAATTTGATGCAGAAGCCTCCATGATATCTTTCTCACTTTTTTTCGGCATGATGAAGTCACACAACAACGTAGAATTGAATGCAAAACAAAGGTCACAAATGACGGTGCTAAGTGAGCATAGGCACTCACCTTATGAGTTATTTATAGGCGAGATACTGTCACGCTTCAGAAGAGCCATGAAATCTGCACGCTTCCCCCATCGAGGCCAACCTTGAAGACCATCCACTCCGGGATTATAGTCAGCACGAGATCCGGGAATGTGAAGCCAATATAGAGCTCAAAAACGTATCAGCACAAGAAAGCTAAGGCATTCCTTACAAGTGGCAGAACGCCAGTGTGCGAAAGAAACAACAGAGTACTACAGAGAATACGACACCTAATACAGGTGAAAGTTTTAAAAGGTAAGTTTTTTTTCCCCTTTATGTACAAGGCAGTCCCCACCTTCAAAATATAAAAACACTACAAAATACCAAAACACATTATGTGTTTAATTGAAAGTGGCAGTAGATAGCAAGTGTTTGTTTTCCAATAGTCGTAATACCAATACACGGTCTTCATACGAGCCAGTGCTCTCGACCTTGGGTGGATAAAAACCGACGGTAACCCATAAAACCTACGTCTCATCAGAGTCTATGGTAAAAGATCCGTCCACTAGGACAGATTTAGAGACAGATGCTAAAGCCTACTAGATGAGGCATACGAAGTAAAGTGCTTTTGTTTTAAAAAAACACAACCATTGGGTTCAGTCACCAATATGTCTATAAAAGGCGAGCATCTTTTTATCAAACCAGTGGATAGCAACTGTCGAGAGTAGCTATTTGAGAGTTAAAAGCAAACATCTAAATTTGTCATCAAGTGTATTCTACATATTTATCTGCTATGTCTCATAATGGGGATCAGGTTTTAGCTATATCTATTGCACATCTTCAGCAGTCAAGTGAGTCTACTAAGCGAGCCACAATCCTCCGTTATGAGCGGCTTTTATTTCCGCAATTAGGCACATCTGTGACTCAGATGAAGTGGTGGACATATCAGAATTGAGTGACAAGGGTGACTCTTTGGGGTTGAGAGCATTTTAGGAATAACATTCGTCTGGCGATGGTAATTGAAGCAATGGGCATAGGGCCACGATACTATTATGTAGAATATTCAATGAAGCGAAGTTTTTCAGAACGATTATATCTACTAGCACAGTTTCTTCCATCGCAGAAGATTTTTTTGTATCGCAGCTATGGCTAGCCACTCAGAGGGTATTTCAACAGCACTCCACGTACCCTGGAGTATGGTGTAATCTTATCTACCTGAATCCTACCTTTGTCAGAACGTCCAAACGCCTGTTTTTACTGTGACAGATGTTTGTGTGATCATGTAATGGATGGTCTACTAGACATGTAAAGGTGAAAAGCAAGGAGGGTTTTTCTTTTGTAAAAACCAAGTTTTTTTCACACTAAATAAAGTGGTGAACCTTGAGTAACGACTCGTGTATTTTAGTGTGTGTGTGTGTGTGTGTGTGTACCCGCCCTTTCCCAGGCACCATATTCTATGATGTAGTAGACGCATATAATAAGGGCCTACTACCTCAAGAAATATTAGATACATCTTATTTAGGTTCAATAAGATTAATCAAATTCTATAGGTCAAACTTAAGACCGGTCCAGTTATGCTTTTCCAATGAGTTACTGATAGAAGCAACAAGGTCTTTTTTAGAAAACCCATTATTAATAAATTTGTTAATAAGGGTAGTGATTCCTTCAAATGCTATAAAGCTGTCAGACGAGGCATATACAATAAGAAAAAGCATACCTAGACAGGTATGTGGTGAGTTTTTGAAAGGTCTATTGCTTTTTCTTTTTGTAAATTCCGAGGATAAGAGTTTGAGATTTTCTCTTTTCCAGAAGAAACTTGTATAAAAATTACCCACAAATGGGGAGGTAAGCGTAAACTCAATATTCAGGAAGTGAGTCTTGGAAATGACCCATTTGTCCTGCCATATAACTCTATCGGAGTGCGTTGGTTCGATGTTAAGACAAGTCGGGTAAATATCCTTAAGTGTATCCTTGAACACTGGATTGTTAAGGCTACATAAGTCATCCATAAACCTAAAGGAGTGCCGAAAGCGTGTAGGTGACAACGTATTAGCTAGGTTACTAATCATTTTTAAGATCCATTGGTATTCGAAGTGACATAGATAAAGATTACACATAATCGGAGAGCATGAAAATCCCATCGGGATACCTAAAATTTGTTTGTAGCAGGTAGCAACTACTTGGATGCAGCAGTTATTAAGGAGCCAAGAGATATATTTATACAAATCATCATCTTTAAATATGAAAGGAGTGGATTTATTCGATTTTTTTACCCAACCCTTATGCATTTTTGTTGAGATACATGTAAATCCGAATTTTTTCCTATGAGAAAAAGCTAACTTTATAAGAGTAGATAGAGTATTAAACAGACCTTCAGGTCCTCTCAGAGGAATATTCTCATAACATTGTGTTATGTCTGCCGTAAAGATAGAGAAAATGTTTTCTGGGAGGTTAATAGAAACCTCAACAACGTTTTTTATGATCCAAAAAGGGTAGCAATCTATATTTTTGAATCTTTTGAGATCATTGCATTTGATGGCGCAAATAGCTTCAATTTCTTCCAAAATAAAATTTAGGCAGTAAGTGATATCATTGATAATCATGGAAAAAAGACTATTGGAAGCGTCGAAAATCCATCTAAATTTATGCTTATGATTTTTATAAGTTGGGAAGAGAACAAGAATTTTCAGAGAGTTGGGACAATAACCTAGTCCAGAAAGTTCAATATTTAAAAGTGTCACAATATCCAGCGGAGAAGTGTCCATTTTTAAAAATTCAAGACCGTTGAGCCTAGAAGATACGGATTCAAATGCTAACCTTTTACAAATAAAGGAAGCAGTATTAGAGGCTTTATCAAGTCCAATAATGAACCATTTCTCCTTAACATATGAAATGGAAGTCTTAAATTTAGAGGTAAGCCAGGTAGTATCAGAGCAAAGCCATTCTTGCGGCATAAGCCTAATCTTATTCCAAAAAAGATTTTTTAGTGTTGAGGTAAGTAGAATATTAGCTTCTTCCTCCAGTTGGAGTTTTAAGGCCAAGTCGGCCAGGCATTCAAGTAGAGCCACTAAGGCCAACTGAGGATTTAGTGGAAAAGGAGGAATATGATTCAAGCCTTTTTTCAAGAGGTTCCTTATAGGAATATCAGATATGATTCCAACCTCAGTAGTACACACATGTGAGCCAAAGTTAGCAAAAGTCTTACAAAACTTCGGAAAAAGATGACAAGAGCAGATAGGAACTTTCTCATTACGTAGGAAATCATTCAAATAAAAAAGATTCTTGATAGGTGGCAAGTATTTCCATCCAAACATCACTTCATTTAGTAATAGAGTTGATCCAAAAACATGTCCAAAACATTCTGAAAAGATAGCTTGGGGAGTAAAGAAATCCAAAATCTTGCTAGTAAACAAGCAATGTGAAAATACTCTATTACAAGCTTCTTCCTTCAGTGGTAGGTAAAGTCTGCCACAGGAGTTCCTCTGTACCTGCATATTACATATCCAAAAGATTTCTGATTGGCAGGTTTCTTTCCCGGCCTCTAACATAACTTCTACCCCTCCCTCTCCCAAAAACAGCATCACTCGAGGAGGGAGTCAAAAAAGAGGTGTAAGAAGCAACTGGAGAGATGAGAGTGTTAGGGCATTTGGAGACTTGAGTTTCATCATCATCCATATTAGGCTTGATTTGCCCTACAATACTCTTTATTCCTTTGTAACTGCTATATGTGGTTAGAAGAGTGCCACACTCATTTGACCCAAGCTCCTGGAGGGTGTCACACATAATTGATCTGTATTGAATAATAGCGATATGAGCAAGGACCAGCTCCCTAGCTTGACCACCAAGCCATGAGCAAATTAGGGAGAGATGGAATTCTTAAGCTTTGTCAGGAAAGATACTCGGTAGATTGTTGAGGGAAAACCAAATTGCATGGTCAAACCAGATGATGCTTGACTCGCAAGAAGCTTTAGGGTCTAAAAATCTGCATGCACACTTAAGGTAAGGCCTGAATACATTCAATACTATTTCAGTATAGTAATCTGCATTGTTTTTACTAAAGGTCATCACACCTTTGGTTCTTGCATATAACCCAGTATTTGAACCACATTTTTTATCATCCAGGAAATTCATATTGAATGGAGCTTTAATCAGATCACCTTATCCAAAAGCTGAATTCATTTGAGGACTTTAAGTTTGCATTCCTCAATAGTGGCCGGTGCCATGTTGGCAAGGAATACCCAAGTTTCCATAGAAATAGGAGCAAGAAACCCTTTATTTGGGAACAACCAAAGTTTGTGCTCTACCCCCAAGGATTCTACCTCAATCTGTCGTGAAGGTAAAAAAGGAAAGGCCCTTGATACTTTCGGCACCATATCCAACAGGGAAGCTTCATAAGTGAGCAAAGGTCCTTCTGAAACTCTTTTACTGCTTCCAAAGCAGCAACATCCCTACAAAATAGGCTGTTAGGAGGAGGGACTATAGGAGTGGAGGGAGCCATAATAAAGATGGGACTAAGCCCGCAAAAGTTTCTGAGAAGATTGGATAGTTCAGATCCTTTAGACGAGAAGGAAGCTAAGTCTTGCATATCGGCTTTGGAAATACCAGCCAGATTAGAAGAAAACTCCAGCAATAGGTTGATACCATCCCATTTATTCTTAACAAGGAGAGCAAGAACCTTCATCCATTGGTCAAAAGAAATAAGCTGGACAAGAGACAGATTAGACTCCTTCGAGGCATCACAAATTAAGGCTGAAGCCTCACTATCTTGTATACACTTCAACACAAGTAACGAAGGAATGGAAAGGGGTTCCATAGGAAGAGAGAGCCTTTGGGATAGGGAAACAATCTGCATAGATTTTCAAGAACATTAGTTAGATTACATCGTTTGGAAGAGTTGAGCGGTCCAGAAAATCTTATACATATTTTAACTTCTTATTGAATTTTACGTCCCTGTGCAGATAAGGCCGAATTCTATGAGAGATATAAGGAAAGAAGCTTTCAATTTCTCTAGCAAGTCATAGTTTTTCCGAAATCAGAGCTCTTTTTTCTGGGTCAGAACAGACCGTTATTCTTGCGGTGAGCTTTCCAGTAACTTGGTAGACAGATGTAATAAACTAGTGAAATGATAAGTAAAAAAACGGGAAAATTTTCTAAAAAGTGCGAATATAGAGTGGAATGGTTGTGCTAGCAACCTTTCACCAATCAGGTCAATGGGGACCACGGTGACTGTGTGATAGCACCCCCGCCTATTAGCATATAATAAATTATAAAATAATAGGCGATTTAAAACTAGAACTAGGGTCTGAAAGAGAAAAACCTACATGTCAGTCTCTCTTATGCATTTATTGTGTGTAGCAGTTCTAAATATATATATACCTATATATACGCAAACGAACACTACAGTTCACAGACCACTAATTCTAGGACAATACAATGGATTTGTACAATAATTTATTTGCAGTTGACAATAAATTTTGTACAAGGCAGTCAAGATATCAATGTAAATCATGGGAAGCAGTCGTCCCCAATTTTGGAGTAATGTTGCTTCAAGGTAAGCGAACACCCATAGTCAGCAACAACTTAGAACTGAATGCTTTAATCAAAGAAGGTAGCCCTCACCTGCACCCATAGCCACAAGAAAACAATTCGTTAGCACGTGACTGTGCGCAGGTGATGCTGGGCATCCCAGTTGTTATCCATGTCACTTTTAAAAAAACACAGTTCTTAACTAGTATCTTGTTTTTAATGAAAAAAGATTCTTGGATCACTGCCAATCCAATAAGGAAAGTGAAATCACCATAGTGTAGCTGTTTAATTTTCGGATTAAAACTTTTTAATTTTTCTTTGCATAACCTTAGTAGGTTTTATAAGCAGATTATCAAAGCCAGACACGAACTACTTTCTTACTTAGACACGTGAGAACTACATACTTTCTTACTCAGACACGTGAGAACTACATACTATATGCCATCACGGGCCAGCTTTCTGTTACGGACAACACCTCTTTCGAAATTAGAAGTATAGAAAAAATCAGACTTTCGGACTAGTTCCTAATCCAAAAAACTTTCCATATATATATATTTTTTGATAACCCATCATCTAGTTTTCAGACCAAAGCCCTTTCTAGTTATATTCACAATTATTATCAAAAACTGCCTTTGTCATTATGCAATGACTGACAAACTTTTGTCCAAGCTGGAAATAAAACCAAATATCATACCATAGTATTTTAGACCGCTCCGTCCATAGAGCAAGTCCAGACATCTTCCGAGATAGAATCGAAGTAAATGTATCAAGCCAAGAACATCTATAAACTTTCCGTAGCATATATTGCATACTAGTAGGCCAAGAAAAGTTCAAATATATAAGAGAGAGAATATACAAAGCGAGTCAGATGCTGTAAAGTTTATCTTATTTGTATTACTCAAGGTCAAAACAATCACAGCCATAAGAAATCATTCGAGACGAAATCATTCGATAAGCTGAATCAGTGATTCGCAAACAGACCCTTCACTAAATTACCCATCTTGTGATGTACTATGGTAAAAACAAGCGAGAGAGAGAAAAAAACCAATTTCCACCAAAATAGGGTATGTGAAGTCATTTACTGCCTTCCGAGCATCATCCAATTTGGCACCATCTCAAAACATAGTTTTCAGTTCAGTCGGAGTCTCTTTAGACTATACACAACATTAGGTATATGTACTAAGGACCGAGTTAGCCTGAGGTCAGTAAATGTACCCAACGTAAAACGAACCATTAGTTTTACAGCTTTTCAAGGAATCCGCCAACCTCTGCTCACAGTTTTGAGCATTACATTTTTTTTATTTTTTTTATTTTTTTGAAATATCAGCCCGATTCAAATCCCTGCAGTATCAGATTCATACTTACCTTCTTCCAAAAAAAAAGCATCCTCAGCCAGTCAGAACTACCTTTTCCTATTAGACATACTGTCTTCCAAAACACAATACAGCCATATAGATAGATCAACAAGAGAACTCGCATTTCAAATCCAACAGGGTCAGATTTATCAAATCCCAAAAGTACCCAGATTATAGAACCTAGAATTTGTTCCCACAATCTGTTTATTATACGAAAACCTTCATCTTTAGTCAAAGAGACTCATATCTTCCAACTGTCTAGAGGTAAACATATATCACAATTCCCTATATTTGATAAATCAGTTCCAGAACTGGTTTTTTTAATTAAAAAAAGTCTACTTACATTCAGTCTGTATAGTAAGCTGGAGAGAGTTAAAAAATCTATATTCTTGCTGGTAAGCACCCATAATCCCAAGTATAGATCAAAGCAAGAAGGAATATGTCAACCTAGAAATAACCATTTTTAGGGTTTTCTTACCGTTGGTGATTTACTACTTCTTCAAAAAAAATTGCATTTAGCCTCCAAATTACAACCAGTAAGCAACAACCCCGGCAGAAACCATGTTAGCAGACACTTTTAAGTTTTATAAGCTTCAAATCAAAAAACCATTTATTGATATGCATATCTTAAATATCCTCAGCACATTAAATCCAACTTGGCTGCCCTAAAGTCATCAGCCCGAGTCACAATCTTTTATTCTCTAAATATGGTATTAATATGCTCCAGTCATGATACCCAAAATGTCATCTAGTAACCAGTCCAATCAATTCCTCAAGCAATATATCTAATTGAAAAAGCAGTTAATTTTACCAATGTTAACCGATATCTCCAATCATTTATTTGAAGCATCATTTCCTGTTAAGCAAAAAGGCAGATTCAGATTCACAATATCCCCTTTTTTAAAAACATTTAGAAACCAGCAGAAATAAAACCTTTAAATTTGAATCAGATGCCTCCATGATAGCTTTCTCACTTTTTTTCGGCATGATGAAGTCACACAGCAACGCAGAATTGAATGCAAAATAGAGGTCACAAATCATGGTGCTAAGTGAGCATAGGCGCTCACCTTATGAGTTATTTATAGGCGAGATAATGTCACGCTTCAGAAGAGCCATGAAATCTGCACGCTTCCCCCCATCGAGGCCAGCCTTCAAGACCATCCACTCCGGGATTATACTCAGCACGAGATCCGGGAATGTGAAGCCAATATAGAGCTCAAAAACGTATCAGCAGAAGAAAGCTAAGGCATTCCTTACAAGCGGCACAACGCCAGCGTGCAAAAGAAACAACAGAGTACTACAGAGAATACAACACCTAATACAGGTGAAAGTTTTAAAAGGTAAGTTTTTTTTCCCCTTTATGTACAAGGCAATCCCCACCTTCAAAATATAAAAACACTACAAAATACCAAAACACATTATGTGTTTAATTGAAAGTGGCAGTAGATAGCAAGTGTTTGTTCGCCAATAGTCGTAATACCAATACACAGTCTTCATACGAGCCGGTGCTCTCGACCTTGGGTGGATACAAACCGACGGTAACCCATAAAACCTACATCTCATCAGAGTCTATGGTAAAAGATCCGTCCACTAGGACAGATTTAGAGACAGATGCTAAAGCCTACTAGATGAGGCATACGAAGTAAAGTGCTTTTGTTTTAAAAAAACACAACCATTGGGTTCAGTCACCAATATGTCTATAAAAGGCGAGCATCTTTTTATCAAACCAGTGGATAGCAACTGTCGAGAGTAGCTATTTGAGAGTTAAAAGCAAACATCGAAATTTGTCATCAAGTGTATTCTACATATTTATCTGCTATGTCTCATAATGGGGATCAGGTTTTAGCTATATCTATTGCACATCTTCAGCAGTCAAGTGAGTCTACTAAGCGAGCCACACTCCTCCGTTATGAACGGATTTTATTTCCGCAATTAGGCACATCTGTGACTCAGATGAAGTGGTGGACATATCAAAATCGAGTGACAAGGGTGACTCTTTGGGGTCGAGAGCATTTTAGGAATAACATTCGTGTGGCGATGGTAATTGAAGCAATGGGCATAGGGCCATGATACTATTATGTAGAATATTCAATGAAGCGAAGTTTTTCAGAACGATTATATCTGCTAGCGCAGTTTCTTCCATCGTAGAAGATTTTTTTGTATCACAACTATGGATAGCCACTCAGAGGGTATTTCAATAGCACTCCACGTACCCTGGAGTATGGTGTAATCTTATCTACCCGAATCCTACCTTTGTCAGAACGTCCAAACACCTGTTTTTACTATGACAATTGTTTGTGTGATCATGTTATGGATGGTCTACTAGACATGTAAAGGTGAAAATCAAGGAGGGTTTTTTTTTAAAAAAAACCAAGTTTTTTCACACTAAATAAAGTGGTGAACCTTGAGTAACGACTCGTGTATTTTAGTGTGTGTGTGTGTCTCTATGTGTGTTTATGTACACACACACAATTCCTCTGCTCACTCCTATGTATACACACCCTATTGTGTATTCTCTCTCTCTCTCTCTCTCTCTCTCTCTCTCTCTCTCTCTCTCTCTCTCTCTCTCTCTCTCTCTCCCTCCCCCCCCCCCCCCCCCCCCCCCCCCCCCCCCCCCCCCCTCACCTTGCTATTGGTCGAGATTGTGTGTGTGTGTGAGTGAACACACCCTTACACACACAACCAAGTTTCTAATTTTCAATGCATTGTGATCTGTGAGTATGCCATATATCTTGGAAATATGTTCAATAAAGAATTTTTCCAACTCCGGCAGTTTAACCGTTTTCTTTGTGGCAATAGACTTTCCCATTTTGGTTAACGTGTCCACTTTCACCCACACTAAGTCATTCCCTCAAGGATAGTCTTGGGTTAATTGGTAATGAAATACATGGAAATGCTTTTTCATTACCCCAAACTTGAAATGTTTATGTTTTTTGACCTGATACTTATTTCATTTTAGCACATAAAGAAGATATGCACTTGGACTGTCATGAATTTCTTTAAGAATGCAGGCCTGAAAGTCATCAATAGTTGGTACACACTATCTATCCTTGTAGAGTAAGTAGTCATTGTCAATGGAGCAGTTAGTGTTACCATATACATGTGGTAGTGATGTGTGTGAAGACACTTAGGACCGCCGGGGCATTTTTTCCCTCACTAGGAGTTTCTTTCCCATGTGCATTGTATATACGCCCATCACTCTAGGGCTATCTTATCTTTCCAGTGCACACTAAGTAATATAATATTCCTTCATCTTCTCCAAGTCGTGTGTGTTTCCCTGCAACCCTATTTCCAACAATTGGTATCAGAGTAGGTTGTGTCCTCCCGGGCTTAGTAGCCAACAACTCCAGCACACCCCTGCTCACTTTATTCAATCTTTGCTAGCTTTGGTGAGTGTCAACAGGTCGACAAATACATTGGGAGAACGCCTAGAGCTTGGTCAGCTCAGATTCTTGATTTGGGCTCATTTCGGCCTTCGTTTCCACTAAAGATAGTGCTACGCATGCAATTTTGTCATTTTGTGAAAAATTTTTATCAGTGTCTTTTTTTTTTTCATAACGTGTCCTTACAATCTTCTACTAGTTGTGCTATATAGCATGTGTTGGTCTCACTTTGTTTCTCCTCTTTCTAAGCAGTTTTCACATCAAGTGCACGCATTCACCATGGCTGACAACAACATAGATGTGTTCAATTTGTTTTTTGTTGAGGAAAAATTAGATGGGGACAATTATCCTAATTGGGCTTAAATGATGCAGCATGTTCTTGTGTCAAAGGCAATTTGGAACATTGTGAAGGGCATTGATGTGCGTCCAGGTTATGTGGGTACAGGCGTGTTGAGGATGCTGCAGGTTTTGCTGGCAGGATTGCTATTGTTAGAAATTGTTTTGCCTATTGCCGAGCAATCTTGTTGGGATGCAAGAGATGTGTAGGCTCATGCATCGATTGCAATTTCTATGAAGCTCCTCACATTCGTTCAACAAAATCTGCAAAACAGACTTGGGATATTCTGGCTGGTCTTTATGCAAGTCACAATAAGGCTAAAATTGCATGGTTGCATAAAGAGCTGGAGTCGAAGATTGTGTATGAGGAAGATGAAATGGACACTTTCATTGTTGGTGTCAAGGATATAAATGAGCAACTTATTTTTGCAAGTGAATTCATTTCTAAGAGTTCCCTTGTGCAGACAGTTCGTGATGCTTTGCCAGATTCTTACCAGACTTTTGCTAGTACTTGGAAACTCATGACTTAAGGAAATCCTGAACTTGTTAAGTTTGATGCATTATGCACATTGTTGTTTCAAGAGTCACTTTCCAAAAAAAACAGGGCTAAGTAGCATGATGTTGAATAGGCCTTTATTGCTTGCTCAAAGAAAAAGTGGTAACAATAATGCAGCCACTTCTCATGGTTCTTCTACGAGTGGAAAGGCACCTGTTCCTAATGAATCTGTAGGCAACACTTCGTCCAGAAATTTTGGTGAAAAGGGAAAAAGAAGATGCATTTCCATTATTGTAAAGCTAATGATCACTTGATCAAGTAGTGTCCTAAGTTGAAGGCAAAATACGCTAAGAAGAAAGAGGCCGATTCCACTACAAGTGCAGCTATTGTCGAGTCTTCTGTGAAAGGAGATTGTGATCCTAATGTTGATGCAGAATGGGCTTTTAGTGTAGAGCGCACTTAGGATTGTTTTGTCCATGATGCATGCATGTCCATTGCTGCAGATGCTCACGTGTGGTACTTTGATAGTGGTGCTACAAAGCACATTACGTCTCATCATGACTTACTCATCTCTATCAAGGATGTCCCTCATGGGAATAGAGCCACTTGTGCAAACAATGCCTCTTATCCAGTTAAGGAGTTGGAAAGATTGTGTTGGCTGTTGTAAATGAAAATTCTTTCACACTTGTTGATGCATCGTATGTACCTGGGATCAAGAAGAATATTTTGTCTATATCTGCACTTGCTAGACTTGGTCTTGTAGTCAAATTTGTGGATGATAGATATACAAAACATGATCTCAATTTTGGTGATAAAATTGTTGCATCTGGCATTTTATGCAGTGGGTTGGATAAGCTCGCTTTATATGACAAGTGTGGGTAAAATTTTTCAATGTTGTTGTGGATTCAAAGGCTATTTCAGATGCAAAACTTTGGCATGCACGTTTTGGGCATTTTAATTTTTCCAGTTTGCTGTGTATGTAGAAATCTAATATGATTGCTTCTTTGACATGTTTGTAAGACTATATTTTTGGTAAGATACAACGTTTGAATTTTCCAAAGGATAGTTCAGTTAGGGCCACATGCAGGTTGTATCTCGTTCATAGTGATGTTTGTGGGCCCATGAAAACTTTGTCCTTGCGAAATTACCTTTACTTCGTGACTTTTATTAATGATTGCTCCAGGCATGCATGGGTGTATCCGCTTAAAGAGAAGTTTGAAGTGTTTATGTGCTTCAAACAATTTTTGGCTATGTCTCAAAATGTACTATGGGCATCTTCCATTTCAATCAAGGGGAGGAATATATATATCTCATGATTTAAATGCATTTTTGGCTAGTTGTGGGATAAAACACCAATGTATAGTGCCTTATACGCCTCAGTAAAATGTTGTTGCTGAGAGGAAAAATGGGTGTCTCATGAAAATGGCATGATGCGTGGTCAGAATTAAAGCTTTGCTGGTATTGTGAGCATTGTAGGTTGTTTCACAGTCACAAGCACATAGGATGTTCGGATTTCCTTTAGTAGTGATTGTCTTAGAAGGTCAAGTAGGTGATTGACAACCATCTATTTGCTTCCATGCACCTGCTTGTCAAGCTATTTCCTTGGCCGCCAACATTTTGGTATGTTGGTTTATTTCTTGCTATGCTAGCATCTGCTCACGAAATATCCGCCAACAATCTATTTGCTTGGACATAAAAGGATTTAAAAGGAGTAGATCTTGAGATTTTCCAACACACTATACCCATGAGAGAGGACACCAAACTGACAAGCCAAAAGACATACACTTACAATGAAACCTTTGCTAGGAAGATTAAGGAGGAGATAAATAAACTTAGGGAAGGAGAGTTCATTTATGAAATTGAATACAGGTCTAAGCATTGGCAGGATGTCAAGAGGATTTTCTTCTTCTTGAGTGGCACTTTACATCTTGGCTTGTTTTATCCCAAGGGGGGATCATTGCCGCCAAATTTACATGCTTTTTCAGAGTCAGATTGGGCTGGTTGTTTTGACACATAAGTGTCCATGAGTGGTTTCTGTTTCTTGCTTGGTAGTTCATGCATATCATGGTTGATCAAGAAGCAACCTACTAAGGCCACTTCTAGTTTTGTGAGGTTGGATATAGGGGAGTCTTCACAGAGCCACGGTTGAGTGTGTATGGCTTAGATGCCTTATGGAAAATTTGGGTGTTGTACAAGACACTGTCAACAATATCTACACTAACAGTTACAGTGCATTGGCATCTGTGAGGAACCCAATTTTTCATGCTCTCACAAAGCACATTGAGGTGCATAACCACTATGTCAGGGAGAGGCTCTATGTAGGAGAGATTATCTTGGCTTATATGCCAACACAGTACAACCTTGCAGATCTTTTCACAAAGGCATTGTCTCGTAAGAAGTTTGAAGCTTTTCACAAAGCTTTGGGCTTATTCCCCTTTGTGGATTGATCATGTCCTCAAGGCATGGTTTTTCCCTATACTCTATGTGCGAGCTCGTGTTCACCGCATCACTCACAGGGGGATTTATTCACATGTGGTAATGATGTGTGTGAACGCACTTAGGACTGCTAGGAATTTTTTCCCTCACTAGGAGGTTTTTTCCCATGTGCATTGTATATAAATCCATCCCGCTTGTGCTATCTTATCTTTCCATTGCACACTAAGTAATATACCCTTTGTTGTGTGCCTTGAGCTTCCTCTTCTCCAAGCTGTGTGTGCTTCCCTGCATTCCAACATCTAGCATACTTCTCCCCTCGACTAAGACGTAGCTTGCTAAGCTTGGTTTCAACAAGTACTTCTTCAAAGCGTGTTGAGAGAAGTGCGCCAATGAGATTAATTTGAGAAGCACCATCCGAACAAATCTTTGGTTGCATGTATATAAACAGCTCCGCTTGTTGGAAGAAGCCTCTAAACTTTGATCCTATCCCATCATACTTTTCAGGTAGGTTGTCCTCATGCTCCTTCATTTGTTGTGGTGAACGAGCTGAAACCATGAGAAAATTTTGGCACATATTGGCTTCTTGGACTAGTGGTTGAGGCTCTTGCACCACTGGACTTGGAAAGTGTGGTTTCTCTACTTGACCCATTGGACTAGCCAAAATCATGGGTGGATTTTGGCACATAGTGGCTTTATGGAGTTCTTGCACTGGGGGTTGAACCTCTTGGGAATGGGATGGGGGTTGAAGCTCTTGCACCACTAGACTTGGCAAGTGTGCTTTCTCTTCTTTCCGTTGTGTGTGTAGCTCTTGGATTTGTTGTTGCACCTTTTGCAAGGTGGATGCAATGCTTTCCAAAATAGATTGTTGCATGGCTAGGTAAGCCATGATGTCAGTCTTGCCAAACTGTTATGAGCGCGTATAGAGCTAGAAGAGAGCAAGAGGAGGCGCTCACAATGTACAAGAACTTGGACTTGATGATAAGCTTAATATTGATTACAAGACTTATTACTTTATTAAGAGAGCTAGATACAAGATTTGGATTACATGACTTGAGTACAAGACAAGGCTTGATTGCAAGGACAAGACTTGAACATAAGAACTAGAAGAGTGATTTTGTGATAGGAGCCTCACAACTGATGTTGGCAAGACTGAGGGGTTTGTGGCCCAGGACCCCTATTTATACTAGTGCTTGAGGAGGTTACTTGAGGAGGTAAGGACTTTCTAGGTTCTTCTTGAGGAGGTTAGAATCTTCTCAAACCTTCTTGATCCTTCTAGTTCTTCTAGAACCTTCTGGATCCTTCTTCAACTTTCTAGAGCTTTCCAAAAACTTCTAGATTCTTCCAAAATCTTCTCCAAGATTCTAGAAACTTCTTGATCCTTCTAGTTCTTATAGAACCTTCTGGATCCTTCTTCAACATTCTAGAGGTTTCCAAAAACTTCAAGATTCTTCTGAAATCTTCTCCATGCTTCTAGAAACTTCTAGAATCTCCTTGATACTTTTAGAATATTCTAGATCCTTCTAGATTCTTCTAGAGCTTTCTAGTGATGATGTAGGCGATGACATAGACGATGATGCAGATGATGACACAAGCGATGACATCAACGATGATGTAGGTGATGTCATAAGCGATGATGCCGTCTTCTAGAGTCTTCCAAAACTTTCTTCCAAGATCTTTCAAGACTTTTCAGAATCCCCACAGTGATTTCCTATAGGAAACTCAAGAAGACCAACTCTCAAGCCTCCATGACAATTTTTTTAAAAACTTGATACCTCTTTGCTTAGTACTGCTACACTTCTAAAAATAATTTATCAGGACTTGGTTATTGTCCTAACTCTCTGAAAATTCGTGTACTCTTCCCAACTTATAAAAATGATAAGAATAAATTTAGATAGATTTTTGACACATCCAATAGCCTGTTTTCCTATATTACAAATGACATCACCTATTGCTTAAATTTAATTCTACTAGAAATTGAAGCAATTTGCACCATCAGCGTAATGATCTCAACGATTTGGAAATTTAGATTGTTGCCCATTTTGGATCATAAAAAATGCGATAGAGGTTTCTATTAACCTCTCAGAAAACATTTTCTCTATCTTTACGGCAGACATAACACAATGTTATGAGAATATTTCTCTAAAAGGACCTTATGGTCTTTTTAATACTTTATGTATTCTTATAAAGTTAGATTTTTATCACAGAGAGAAACTGGGATATACATGTATCTCAACAAAAAAGAATAAAGGTTGGGTAAAAAATTCTAATAAGTCTACACCTTTCATCCTTAAAGACGACGATTTATATAGATGTATCTTTTGGCTCCTTAATAATTGTTGTCTCCAAGTAGGGGCTACTTGCTACAAACAAATTTTAGGGATCCCAATGGGATTTTCTTGCTCTTCGATTATGTGTAATCTTTGTCTTTGTCACTTCGAATACCAATGGCTCTTAAAAATGTTAAGTAACCTTCCTAGTGCTTTGTTACTCACACACTTTGTTCATTCGTTAAGATGACTTGTGTAGCCTTAACAATCCCATGTTCGAGGATACACTGAAAGATATATATCCACCTTGTCTTAATATTGAACCTACGTTCTCTGATAGACTTATGTGGCATGATAAATGGGTCATTTCTAGGACTCACTTTTTGAATATTGAGATTGCTCCGACTCTCCCATTCTTGGGTAATTTTTATACTCGTTTCTTCTGAAAAAGAGATAATCTCAAACTCGTATCCTCTAAATTTACAAAAAGGCAAAGCAATAGAACCTTCAAAAATTCATTACACACCTGTTTAGGAATGCTTTTTCTTATAATGTATGCCTCGTCAGAAAGTTTTGTAGCATATGAAGAAATCAATACTCTTATTACCAAGATCATTAATAACGGGTTTTCTAGAAACGGCCTTGTTGCTTGTATTTGCAATTCCTTAAAAAAGCACAACTGGTCCGGCCTTAAGTTTTAAACTAGAATAAGATTCACTAGAGTATTGAATGTCTCACTATCTAAAGGAAACCTCATGTTTTTCTTCCAAATTAATAAAAATGTTTCTTGAGGTAGTAGGCCCATATTCTATGGGTCTACTACGTCTTAAAATTATGGTGCCTAGGAATGGGTGGGCACACACACACACACACACACACACACACACACACACACACACACACACACACACACACACACACACACACACACACACACACACACACACACACAAAATTACACGAGTCCTTTCTCATGCTTCACTACTTAAATTGGACAGAAAAAGCCTGGATTTTTTAAAGAAAAACCCCTTTTCTTCTTCACCTCTACATCTCTATTAAACCATCCATTACATGATCACACAAGCAGCTGTCTCAATAATAACATGTGTTCGGACACTCGGCCAAAGGTAAGATACGGTTAGCCAAAATTACACCATACTCCCTGGTGTGTGGTGTGCTGCTAAAATATCCTCTAAGGGGCTGTCCATAACTGCAATACAAAAACATCTTATGGTGTGGAAGAAACTATGCTAGCAAATATAACTGTTTTGAAAACACTCGCTTCATTGAATGTTCCACATAATAATATTGTGGCCCTAAACCCATGGATTTAGTTACCGTCGACATATGGATATTGTTCCTAAAGTACTCTCGACCCCAAAGGGTCACCCGCGTCACTCTGTCCTGATATGTCCACCACTTTGTCTGCGTAACCGATGTTCCTAATTGGGGGAATAAAAGACGCTCATAACGCAGTAGCGTGTTTCTCCTAGTAGGCTCACTCGACTACTGAAGATGTGCAATGGTTATGGCTAAAACCTGATCTTGACTATAAGTCATAGCATATAATGTGTATGACACACCTTGCGACAAAGTACGATGTTGACTGTAAACTCTTTGAAAGTTACTCAAGACTTATATTGTGCACTCTGAATCTAAAAAAAACGCCCGTCTTTTATAGACCTACATTTGATACCTGAACCAAATGGGTATTTGTACAAATTGCCCATACTACTTGCCATCTCTTAATGGGTCCAACATTACATTAACTCACCTCTTTGTGATTCGCATATGTCTCTTCTAGTAATTAGCCCAATTGGATAGCTTACTGATAATAGTCACGTTTGATATGTCTGTTTTATCAGTAACTGTTGGTTTGTGTTCATCCAAAGTTAGGGTAAATACCTCTTAAGGAATTGTAAGTACCGCGTATCAACCTTGCAAAAGCATTTTGGGAAATGCCATACTATCTACTGCCATAATAATAGTGATGCTCATAAAGGTTTTTTTGGTAGCCTGTTTTTACGTTGGTCAAAATCGTGTCTTTATCTATTATTTACCCTAAAAAATCCTTACTCTTGTATTGCGTGGCGTCTGAGTATTCCTCTGCAAGAATTCTCTTGTATTTGCTTGGTCGCACGCTACCTTCTGCATACAGATAGTGGGTTTGCAAGTGAGTGATGTAGCGATTGTGACTCAACACTGGCTTTTCTCATCCAGATTGTGTGCTGAGAGAAATCCCTGGGAATAGGGTCTTTAAGGGCGACCTTGATGACGGAACTACCTGTCCGAATCTGGGTCCCTTCTCCTATGGAGAGGCATCATCATCTATGAAACCCTCAATAAGGAGTACTTTACTCACTTAGCATCGTGTTCTGTGACTACAGCTTGTGCGTTCAAACCTTGTATGCTGTTGTGACTTACATGCCTAAAAATATGGAGATAGTTTTGGTGGAGTCATCATCCTCTCCAAATCTACAGGTTAAATATCTGTTCGGCTCTCTTGTAGCCTTAAAAAATTGTGAACCGGATTGGTTTGGCTAAAATGAAGGTGCTTAAATTGAATAAATCGTAATTTTTGTTTGTGTAAGCTCTGGCTAATTGGACAGATTTTTTTAATGATGACGCTATGGTTCTGGGAAGTTTGTTTTTAGCTGGTATATTTGAAGTAATTAAGGAAATTTTTCTATTGCTCTGTCAATGAGGGATGCCAGGTCTCGAAATTATTAAAGGTTTCACTGGTTGGTTACTGTGGTACAATGAGATATTGAAAAAATTGGTTGAGGTTTTTGAGAATCTCATTTCCGAATAGTGTATTGTTTTTTAGGTTGGTTAAAGCTTGAATACTTTTTGCCTGCATACATTATTTGCCCGATTGATCACCACTTACATACTGGATACATCTTGCCTTTAATGGGTTGGATCACCGGGTATGTCTAAGCTTACCCTTACTTGCTCTCATTATATCAGTGCATAGGAGAATGATTGCATACCTGCATGATTCTGTGTGGAAGAATATAAATTTTTTATCTCCAGCTAAGTGTGTAGATTTCTATAAACGGCTGATGGTATATTTAGTACTCGCTAGTATGTGAGATGGTCTTTTTACTAAACCTGTGATGGTCTCTAGTCTCCCTTTTTTTTCTGTTTTTTCCGGTTTTGGTTGATTGACTATTCCTACGAATTAGGCCTTCTCGGCTAATCTTGCTGTGATTGTATCAGAACATATTTGACAATTAAAACATGGGGTAATGATATTATGGATACTCTCCGGAGAATGTGTGGCTGACTTTGGTATAAATTGTCACAACGGATCTCTGGTTTTATTACTTCTTTGGCTTGACTATTGTTGCTTAATGTTATGACCTGCCCTACTGTGTAGGTTATTTTTTCTGAGAATGGTATTTTGGACTGCACTTTAAAAGAATTGCTTATTTGTCCGCTTTCTGTTTTTTCATAATAAAAAGAACAAATCTGTAGTTTCTGGTTAATTTTTGGGAAATCCGTTGATGGTAGTGATTTTTCAATTAGTGAGTTTAAAAACAGATATTTGGTACTGGCTATATGGAAGATTATGCCAGGTATGACATAGCAAGTGAATCAGCTGTTAATAAGGATGGTATTTGAAAGTATTTAATTGGTTCTTGATTTTGGTATTAGTGTAGTTTGAAAAAATCCAAACATTTGTTTTAGACTCCTCTAGATTGGTCTACTGGTCATGTTCATTGCGGTACCATTCTGATGTATGTTGGTTTAGCTTTTGCTAATATACTACAGAGGCCCTTTTAGGCTTTGTAAGTGAAATAAAATTCAAGCTTGTACTTTGTTCAAACATAAACCGGATGGGACTTTATCTCTTCAAGAGGTGTTTTAGCCTTTTAAGATCTAATGTCTAGTGTACGATTATATGTCTCGAGGTAACTTGGACTTGAGCCTATGGGGTTAGAATCTCCCCAACCTGGTTAAAGAATGTGTTTCGGGTTGTTTCTATAAAACCCTATATATTTTTTTGATAATCTCTTTAAAGCTCTTAAAGCTACGGGTAGGCATCGAATAAATCTGTAACTAACTTGATATATAGTAGCTTTGGGGGGATTCTCACTCTCCGGGTTAGATTGGCTAAAAACCAAGGATTCTATTATGGTTTTAAAAAAAAACAAATTACGTGTAGAGAACTGTTTGTTTCTTCATTGCAACATGGATTACAACTGGGATGCCCAGCATCACGTGCATACAGTCACATGCTAACGGATTGTTTTCTTGTGGCTATGGGTGCACGTGAGGGCTCCTTCTTTGATAAAAACATTTTGTTCTATGTGGTAGATGACCTGTGGCGGATCTCTTACCTTGAAGCAACATCCCCCTAGACTTTGGGATTACTGTCTCCCATGTTATACTTTGTTATCTTCATTACCTTGTACAAAATTTATTTTCAACTACAAATAAATTATTGTACAAATCCATTGTATTTGCCTAGAATTGTTGGTCTGTGAACAAGTAGTGTTCGTTTGCGTATATGTATTTATTGAGAACTGCTACACACACAATAAGTGCGAAATAGAGATTGACTTGTCTTTTTCTCTCTCAGACCATAGTTCTAGTTCTAAACGCCTATTACAATATAATTTATTATATTCTAATAGGTAGGGGTGCTATCACACAGTCTCAGTGGTCCCCTTTGACCTAACTGGTGAAAGGTTGCTAGCACGACCATTCCATTCTATACTAAAGGTTCTCGTTATCACTTTATAAAAAGTCCTTTTTTTCTTGTCATTTCACTAGTTGATTATTTCTGTCTACCTAGTTACTGCAAAGCTCATTGCAAGAATAAAGCTCTACTCTGACCTAGAAAAAAGAGCTCTGATTTTGGAGAAATTACGACTTGCTAGAGAAATAGAAAGCGTCTTTGCTAATATCTCTCTTAGGATTAGGCCTTATCTGCATAGGGCTGTAAAATTCAAAAATAAGTTACACTCTGTATAAGATCTTCGAGTCTACTAAGCTCTTCCAAAATGCAGTAATCTAACTACTGCTATTGAAATATTTACAGATTGTTTTCCTTTCCAAAGGGCTCACTCTTCCTATGGAACCCCTTTGCTTTGCTTCTCTACTTGTACTGAAATGTATACAAGATAGTGATGCTTCAGCTCTAATTTTTGATGCCTCAAAGGATTCTAGTCTGTATCTTGTCCAGCTTATTCCTTTTGACCAATGGGTGCAGGTTCTCGCTCTCCTCGTTAAGAATAAAACCAATGGTATCAACCTACTGCTGAAATTTACTTCTAATTTGGCTGGTCTTTCCAAAGCCCTCTTTTATAGAGATGCTGCTGCATTGGAAGCTGTAAAAGAATTATTCAGAAGGACCTTTGTTCAACCTACTGCTGAAATTTACTTCTAATTTGGCTGGTCTTTCCAAAGCCCATATTTAGGACTTAGCTTCCTTCTCTTCTAAAGACTCTAAACTATCCAATCTCCTCAAAAAATTAATGGGGGCTTAGTCCCATCTTTGTTACTGCTCCCTCTACTCCTATAGTCCCTCCACCTAACAGCCTCTTTTATAGAGATGCTGCTGCATTGGAAGCTGTAAAAGAATTTCAGAAGGACCTTTGTTCACTCAGTGAAGCTTCCCTTTTGGATATGGTGCTAAAAGTATCTAGGGCCTTTCCTTTTTTATCATCACGACAGATTAAAGTAGAATCCTTGGATGTAGAGCACAAGCTTTGGTTGTTCTCAAATAAAGGGCTTCTTGCACCCATTTATATGGAAACTTGGGTCTTCCTTACCAACTTGGCACCTGCCACAATCGAAGAATGCAAACTTAAAGTTCTTAAAGGGATTCATCTCCTAGATAAAGGAGATCTAATTAAAGCTCCGTTCAATATGAATTTCCTTGATGATAAGAAATGCGATTCTAATACAGGTTTATATGCAAGAACCAAAGGTGTGAAGACCTTTAGTAAAAATAATGCTGATTAGTATACTGAAACAGTATGGAATGTGTTCAAACCTTACCTTAAGTGTGCATGCAGATTTTTAGATCCTAAAGCTGCTTGTGAGTCGAGCATCATTTGGTTTGACCATGCTATTTGGTATGCCCTCAACAATCTTCCAAGTATCTTTCCTAACAAAGCAGTAGAGTTTCATCTTTCCCTCTTCTATTCATGGATTGGTGGAAAAGCTAAGGATCTGGTCTTAGCTCATATCGCCTTTATTCAATACAGATCGATTACGTGTGACACGCTCCAAGAGATTGGTGCTGATAGTTGTGGCACACTGTTAACTACTTATGGAGGTTATAAAGGAATCAAAAGTATGGTTGGGAAAATCAAGCCTAATATTGATGATGATGAAACTCAAGTTTCCAAACGCCCCAACACTCTTGTCTCTCAATTGACTTCCTACACCTCTTTCTTGACTCCGTCCTCGAGTGATTCTGTTTTTGGGAGAGGGAGAGCTAGAAGTTATATTAGAGACCATGGCAGAAACCTACCAATCCAAAATCTTTTGGATGTGTAATGTGCAGGTACAAAGGAACAAATGTGGCAGACTTTACCTACCTCCAAAGGAAGAAGCATGTAATAGAATATTTTGACACTTCTTGTTTACTAGCAATATTTTGGATTTCTTTACTCCCCAAACTATTTTTATAGTATGCTTTAGACTTGTTTTTGGATCAAATCTGTTGCTAAAAGATGTGATGTTTGGATGGAAATACTTGCCGCCTATCAAAAATCTTTTTTATTCGAATGATTTCCTCCACAATGAAGAGGTTCTTGTTTGCTCTTGTCACCTTGTCCAAATTTTTGTAAGACTTTTACTAACTTTGGCTTACATGTTTGTACTTATATCTTAGAATCATATTTGATTCTCTATTGAGGAGCCTCTTGATTAAAGGCTTGAATCATATTCCTCCTTTTCCACTAAATCCTTAGCTTGCCTTATTGGCTCTACTTGAATGCCTGGCTGACTTGGCCTTAAAACTCCAATTGGAGGTGGATGTTCACATTCTACTCACCTGAACACTCAAAGAAGTTTTTTGAAAAAATATCAGTCTTATGTCGCAGGTATGGCTAAGTACTGATATTACCTGGATTACTCTTTAAATTAAAACTTCCATCTTTGACATTAAGGAGAATGGTTCATTATTTGCCTTGATAAAGCCTCAAATACTGCTTCCTTTATATGTAAAAGACTAACTTTTGATTCTGCCTATTCTGGACTCAATGGTATGGAGTTTTTTAAACTTGATACCTCTCCGCTTAGTACTGCTACACTTCTAAATAATGATTTATCAGGACTTGGTTATTGTCCTAACTCTCTGAAAATTCCTGACTCTTCCTAACTTATAAAAATGATAAGCATAAATTTATATGGATTTCTGACGCATCCAATAGTCTGTTTTCCTGTATTACAAATGACATCACCTATTGCCTAAATTTTATTCTACTAGAAATTGAAGAAATTTGCACCATCAAGCGTAATGGTCTCAGACGATTCAAAAAATAAGATTGTTGCCCATTTTGGATCATAAAAAATGCGGTAGATGTTTTTATTAACCTCTCAGAAAACATTTTCTCTATCTTTATGGCAGACATAACACAATGTTATGAGAATATTCCTCTAAAAGGACCTTATGGTCTTTTTAATATTTTATCTATTCTTATAAAGTTAGCTTTTTCTCACAGAGAGAAACTGGGATATACATGTATCTCAACAAGAAAGAATAAAGGTTGGGTAAAAAAATCTAATAAGTCTACACCTTTCAACTTTAACGAAGATGCTTTATATAGAAATATCCTTTGGCTCCTTAATAATTGCTGTCTCCAAGTAGGGGTTACTTGCTAGAAACAAATTAGGGATCCCAATGGGATTTTCTTGCTCTTCGATTATGTGTAATCTCTATCTTTGTCATTTCGAATACCAATGGCTCTTAAAAATGTTAAGTAACCCTGCTAGTGCTTTATTACTCACACACTTTGTTCATTCGTTTAGATGACATGTGTAGCCTTAACAATCCCATGTTCGAGGATACACTAAAAGATATATATCTTGCTTGTCTTAATATTGAACCTACATTCTCTGATAGAGTAATGTGGCATGATAAATGGGTCATTTCTAGGACTCACTTCTTGAATATTGAGATTACTCTGACTGCCGCATTCTTGGGTAATTTTTATACTCGTTTCTTCTGGAAAAGAGATAATCTCAAACTCGTATCCCCGACTTTACAGAAAGAAAAAGCAATAGACCCTTCAAAAATTCATTACACACCTGTCTAGGAATGCTTTTTCTTATAATGTATGTCTCGTCAGACAGTTTTGTAGCATATGAAGAAATCAATACTCTTATTACCAAGTTCATTAATAATGGGTTTTCTAGAAAATACCTTGTTGCTTGTATCTAGAAATCCTTAAATAAGTACGACTGGTCTGGCCTTAAGTTTGACATTTAGAATATGATTAGTCTCTTTAAACTAGAATAAGATTCACTAGAGTATTGAATGTCTCATTGTCTAAAGGAAACCTCCTGTTTTCCTTCTGAATTAATAAAATTTTTTTTTGAGGTAGTAGGCCCATATTCTATGGGTCTACTACCTCTTAGAATATGGTGCCTGGGAATGGGTGGGCACACACACACACACACACACACACACACACACACACACACAAAATTATATGAGTCCTTTCTCATGCTTCACTACTTAAATTGGATAGAAAAAGCCTCGCGTTTTTTTTAAAAAAAAACCCTTTTCTTCTTCAGCTCTACATCTCTATTAAACCATCCATTACATGATCACAAAAGCAGTTGTCACAGTAATAACATGTGTTTGGATGCTTGGCCAAAGGTAAGATATGGTTAGCCAAAATTACACCATACTCCCTAGTGTGTGGTGTGCTGTTAAAGTATCCTCTAAGGGGATGTCCATAACTGCGATACAAAAAAATATTATGGTATGGAAGAAATTGTGCTAGCAAATATAACCGTTGTGAAAAACCTCGCTTCTTTGAATGTTCCACATAATAATATTGTGGCCCTAAACCCATGGCTTTAGTTACCATCGCCAAATGAATATTGTTCCTAAAGTGCTCTTGACCCCAAAGCGTCATGATGCATGGTTTTTAGGACCCCTTCTGAAGATGCAATAAAGGCACAGTCAGTTGTTGGGGAGATGAGGATACTCTAGTCCAAGGGATCTCGAAAGAGAAGAAAAACCTACTTCACAAGCACCAAAGAGTAAAAAGTGCCATGGACAGAAGATACGTGGGAACGAGCTCTTATGCATGCCTACAACCTATATCTTACAGAATAGCCCATTCTAGGTGTGAATTTCTAGTGAAATTTACACGAGGATGCTCGTGTGGACTCACAGCACAGCATACGACGTTTTCACTTTTTTACCGACAGTAAATATTTTTTACCACAATAAATATTTTTTACCTACAGTAAATATTTCTCACCTACATGGTAAATACAAATCACTTTTTACCTACAGTAAATTTTTTTTACCCATGGTAAATATTTTTTACTGCACCATAAGTATTTGGTAGGTAACAGTTCACCGTTACTAGAAGTAGTGATTGGGCATCAACAATGCAGTTACAGGAGGAGAAAAGGAGAAAATCTTATGGTAAAGGTGAGTCAACAGGGATAAATACTTTTGAGTTGAAAAGAGACATGCTGATTTTTTCAAAGAACACATGTCAAAAGAAGCCATGGTTGAGGATTTTTTGAGAATTTGATATTCAGGAGGACCCAGCTGCCACCTCCCCCCCGCAGGTCCCCCCCTGACATGTGCAGAACCTCTAGTTTCAAGAGCCACCTTACCTGCTCTTAAATGCTGGTCAAGGCCTTATCCCCATGTGTCACAATCAGAAAAATCAACATTTACCCTCCCCTCACATCACTCTAGAGAATATCTTGATGGTGACATATCAGGTGACCTCAATCTGTTGACCACCCTAAGCAAAAAGTAACCCCAATTAGCGGATTTAAGCATGTTTATCCCTAATCCTAAACCCTCTCAGAAACCTATATAAGGAGGCCTTCTCTCACTCAAAACCAACACTTCACCCCCTTCACCAAGCAATGAAGCTATGACGACATTGCTCACAACGAGGAGCTATGGATGGAGCTCTACTCTCTCTCCCTCTCTCTCTCTCCCTCTAGTATGCTACATTACTAGCCCTAAAACCTAAATAAGGAGTCTTCTCTCATGCTTCATGGCCACCATCCTCGCCATCATTCTCTAAGGTATTGATGTGTTGCTAGTAGGATCATACCTACTTGCTGGGTTGATTGTTTTTTTGACAAGGGATTATGCCATCCTTGGCTTGCTTCTCTATATCCTTGTTATGTATGATCAGATGCCGTTGTATTGTTAAGCTGATGTCTTGTGTATATATATGCTACATAAAGTCCCTAAGCTTCGTTTCTATGTGTTTTGCCATATGTTTTGATGCCATCATAATGCCAGAAGTCTCACTTGCCTATGTGCACTATGTGTGAGGTCCCTAAACCTCTTAATTTAGGGTGGTGCCCCCTTTGTTTTGTTCTTTGCTTGTTTGCATGAGGCGTGGTTTGTGGAGTGTGCACGAGTACAGAGGCCACCCGATTGCACTGCTCTTTTTCGCGCCATCATTTTGGTGCCCCCACTGAGGAGGGCTACATAGACCTTCAGTCCACAAGCAATGAAGATGTGCAATCTACAACATGGATGAATGGTGTGAGGAGTTTGCAAATTGGAGAACAGAAGAGGAGGAGGCTTTAGAGGCCTTAAAAGCTTTCATCGAGGTCTTGTTACCTGATTGCAGTGTCATTGAAATGCAAGATGTAAGTTCTTCTACATGCCTTGTTCGTGATCGTCGCCAACGAAGGAGAGTGAGAAGAAGAGCTTGATATACCTCTCCTCTCAACCTATGAGTGCTCCAGAAACCTCCAACGCACACGAGCTTGAAATATTCTACATCAACATACACGAAGGTACTGTGACACACATTAAGGGAAGAGAAAGCATCACCAGACCTCTCTTTCCTGAGGAGCCGACTAAGAGGAGGAAGATCACCTCTACACCTAAGTGGCCCAAGGCCGCAGCGCGTGCTCAAGCGTAAGGTAACATTTGGCTTAATCTCATTAATAAGGGATTACATGACCACTACAGGCAAGAAAAAGGCTAGTGAGCAACCAACTTCAACCTCCAACTTGCAACCACGACTCTCACCCCTAAATCCTCCTGAAGCAAAGAGGCAAAGGCTTGCCTACAAGATTGCCGCCCGTCTGCGAGTGCTCCCAGTGCACTTTGTGAATCCAGACACCACCAATCCCAAGCCAACCTCCTGTCCGCGTGAAGATCACTTTGGATATTGTCCAAAGTGCTTTGGAGACCGGGTGAAAAGCCTCCCTGCCCTACCTTTGCTGCTAATTTTCAAGAAGTTATCTCAATCTAAGGAAACTATCTTAGTTGATGATGTGCTGCACATTAATGGTGTCACTTTCATTCGTCATGCTGATTATGGTAATAGCATCCAATTGTTGCTTGCTAAAAGGCTCAGCATTGTACAAAGTGTTTCCATCACGCCTTACGTCTTCACAGATGCATCAGGAAGAGTCGAAGTGATCCGAGGTGCTGACCTTCTGTGGCTGATCAGGCTCATTGGTCCCAAGGTGGTGCAACTAAGCTAGGCTCTTGTGTGTAAGTATGGATGCCAATAATGAGAATGATGATCCCCGCATGTTTCCTTTCCATTTTGCGCGTCATATCCGTGTGAATATTTTTATTGATAGAAAAATCTTTTATCAGCAAAGAATAGCCCTGTTGTTTGGAGCCGAGAGACTTGGGGAAATCTTGCGCTCTCCTCATCCTGTCATTCTACCCTTACTAGAATATTACCATTTCTTTGATGTGTCGATCTTCATCCTATTTTGAGCTAAGTTGTGCTAAAGCTCCAAATTGTAATTACCATACTCTATTTTAAAATAAATTGGAGCTGTTTGTGTAATTGTTTACTCTCTCACTTATGGCCTTCCATAATTTTTATGGTAAGCCTGGGGAGGTTGCTCCAGACTTTTTGGATAATTTGGAAATGGCCTTTCTGGTATCGGGAAGGGATGACGAAGCTACTAAGTTAAGGGCCTTTCCTTTGGTCTTGAGGGAAGGTGCAAAATTATGGTATCAAACTTTGGCACCTGAAGAAAGAAGAGACTGGGAGTCCTTAAAGATGGCCTTCATCGAAGAATTTCGCGGCCATGAGCCTCCAGAGGAGATTTGGAGATAGCTCTTTGAGCTACGCCAAACATCACCCAATGACTATAGAAGCTATGAAGGAAAGTTTTCCAACCTGTGGGAGAAATGGTGTGCATCACTAGGTGAAGGAGAAAGGGCGCCAGAATGCCTAAAGAAGGACTGTTTCCTGGCAGGGCTTTACCCCATCCTTCGAGAAAAGGTAAAAGGTAAATTCCTAGATACCTTTGATAAAGCTATGACTTATACAAGGGAGAAGGATAGGAAGTTAAAATTCCAAGCTCAACTACAAGGGGGAATGGAGCCTCCACCGCTAGCTCAACCTACGACAAGGGTAGTAGCAGGGACAGGAGCAACAAACCAAGAGTCCTCTCAACAAGAATTACTTCAACAAATCACCAATCAACTAGAGATCCTGTCCATCAATCTGGTTCAAGGTGTAAGGGCTCCCCAACCAGGAAATGAACGAAATAGACAAGAAGGACAAAGGCAAGCACGTGAGTACATTTGCTACAACTGTGGAGAGGTAGGTCACGTCATGTATTATTGCCCCCATCCACGACGCTATCAAGGAAATGGAAATCAAAGACGGCCTCCTCACCAGCAAGTCACTCCTCCTCGAGCTAGGCCACTAAATGGACAAAATGCACACGTGGCTCCACCAATCCAAATATTGAGACCCCCTCCTCCACCACCACAAGCACCAGCAGAGATCCCTCCACTACCATCGGGAGGGGAGGACAGGGCTGTCTCTGTCATAAGTCTTGACAATGGTAAGGATAAAGGGAAAGAAAAAATGGAGGAAGCTGTTGCCATGCCAATAAAGAGAGTTAGGAGACAAAGAACTGATGAAATGGAAGCTTCAGAGCCGGATAAAGGGAATGAGGGTTCCTCCCAAGTGATAGGAGACAAGAAAAGGAAGATTAGGTCAAGGAGGCACATAGGAGTAGAAGACTTTCCACTTGGGGTAGGATCCATACCTTACGACCTGGTAGCAGATGTGAGTAAGCAAGGACCAAAGATTTCATGGCAGTAACTCCTCCACCTTTCCCCAAAGATGCGTAGAACCTGGTCTAAGATGGTCAGCACCAGGAGGGCTAAGGCAAAGTCAGTTGGGTCTATTAGTGCAAGAGGCATGAAGGATATCGTGCCAGTCATTGATGCAGAGATTAAGAGTCAGCGAGTCTCCAATGTGTACGTAGATGGTGGAGCCGAGATTTGTGTTATGACAGAGAAATTAATGCACAGGTTGGGTTTGGAAGTAAACGAGCAAACTTCCTTACAAGCTAAGATGGCAAATAATGTAAGGGTGGCTTGTGTGGGAAAAGGTTAATGGAGTGAAGGTTTCAGCTTTTGGTGTGGCAATCTCAATTGATGCTTATGTGATCCCAACTAAGGGGGAGGGCTATCCGCTAATCCTTGGAAGACCTTGGCTTATGGCTATGAAATCTAGGCAAGATTGGGAGACAGGTTCCCTTGAGTTGCGACCAAATCATAAGGTAGGTGGCAAGCAACAAAAAATTGTGTATGACATGAAGCAGGGTAGACAACAAGACCTAGAGATGGAGACTTCTATGGATGAATGGAGCACAAGCAGCTGCTCTTCATCTGAGGATGAGTCATCTGAGGAGGATGCTAGCTCTTTGGAATTCATGGGTATAATACTGCGAAACCCAGAAGGAGAAGGTGGTCAAGACTCTCTAAACAAGGAAGAAGCCACATGCTTAGAGGAGATGCTAGCTAAGGACCTACTAGAAGAAGAGAGAGAACCCTATTTGCAGGTACTAAAGAAGCATGCTGGCCTCTTTATAACTGATTACGAGCACATTAAAGGAGTGACGGTAACCCAACACCATATCCAATTAAAGGAAGGTGCCAAACCAATGGTGCAAAGGCTAAGGAGATTAGGGCTAGTGCAACAAGATGCACTCTTAAAAGAAGTAAAAAGATTACTCAAGGCAGGATTTATCTACCTAGTGGAAGATTCGGAGTGGGTGTCTCCAGTTGTGGTAGCACCAAAGAAAAATGGGAAGTGGAGGGTATGTGTGGATTACAAGCCTCTAAACGCAGCCACAAAAAGGGACCATTTTCCTTTGCCTTTTCAAGATGAAATACTAAATGAAGTGGCTGGTCATGAAAGGTACACAGTGTGTGATGGGTACTCAGGCTACTTCCAAATCAGAATTGCAGATGAAGACCAAAGAAAGACTACCTTCATAACACCTTGGGGGTGTTTTGCTTATAGAGTTATGCCTTTTGGTTTAACTAATGCCCCAGCTACTTTCCAGAGGTTTATGAACTTGGTGTTTCAACCTTACTTTGGTAAGTCTATACGAGTCTTCATTGATGATTTTTGCATTTACAGCTCTAGGGAAGTACATCTGTCCAAGGTTGATGAAGGTTTCACCCGTCTGGCCCAATTGGGTGGGCAATTGAATAAAGACAAGTGCCACATAGGTGAGAGCAAGGTCACTCTACTAGGCCATGTTGTGTCTCAAGATGGTATTGAGGCTGACCCTGAAAAGGTAAAGACATTGTTAGCTTTACCTACTCCTTCAAACGTGAAGCAACTAGTCTCCTTCATTCAAAAGGTTCGCTACATGGGACGATTCATACATCTCCTTTCTCAGGCAATCTATCCTTTGCAGTAGCTCACTAAACACACTACATTGACATGGAGTGAGGAGGGTGAAATGTGCTTTCAAGAAGTTAAAACCATTTTGAGCTCATTGCGTGTCGTCCTACAACCCACATGGGGTGAATTATTCTATGTAAATCCTAGTGTAGGTCCAGAAGCTCTAAGAGCTGTCTTGATGCAAAAAGACCCAAAGACATCTCTCATGAGACCAGTCTACTTCTTTAGTAGAGTGATGACAGCTGCTGAAAAGGGTTTCAGCGCAACTAAGCAATTGGTGCTAGCTCTTAAGTTTGCAGTGGAGAATTTTCGGGCTTACTTACTTCCGAGACAATTTGTGGTGATCACAACTGAGGAGGTTTTTCCATATGCCCTACAACACATGGAATTGTCTCAAAGAATAGCAAAGTGGGTGGTGCAGCTTCAAGAGTTTGACTACACACTACAAGTAGAGGATTCCACCCGTGCTTGTTTGGCAGATGTCCTCACACAAAGGTGTTATGAGAAGGCCAAGAAAGAGGCACCTAGCTCTTAAGTTTGCAGTGGAGAAGATTCGAGCTTACTTACTTCCGAAACAATTTGTGGTGATCACAACTGAGGAGGTTTTTCCATATGCCCTACAACACATGGAATTGTCTCAAAGAATAGCAAAGTGGGTGGTGCAGCTTCAAGAGTTTGACTACACACTACAAGTAGAGGATTCCACCCGTGCTTGTTTGGCAGATGTCCTCACACAAAAGTGTTATGAGAAGGCCAAGAAAGAGGCACCTAGTAAGGTACCGCCTATCCCGGAGCCTGAAGTTTTACTAGGAGCACACAATCTGTATTTTGATGGGGCTTACAAGCGGACCAAAGACAAGGCATCAGCAGGCATAGTAATATTAGGTCCAGAGAAGGAGAAGATCTTTGCAAAAGGGTTTCATCTAAAAGAGGTTCATTCTAACAATGAGGCAGAGTACCATGCCCTTGTTTTAGGGTTGCAATGTTGTCTTTCTCAGGGCATCACAAAGCTAAATGTTTTTGGTGACTCCATGTTGATTATTAAGCAAATGGTTGGTGTATGGGCCTGTAAAAATGACAAATTGTCTATTAAGATGAGGGAAGCAAAGGCCTTGTTGAAGGGTTTTAAAGAAGTTCGAGTGCACTTTGTACCTAGAGATCAAAATCGAGAAGCAGATGCCTTAGCAGGTGAAGAACTACAAACTCTCATAGTAGGTGCTATCCTTGTGAAAAGTCCTTTATACCAGGGAAAGGAGGAGCTGCATGATTTACTTTACTTTCTTGAGCATTGTGAAGCACCCTCTGGTATGAGTAAAAGTGAACGTAGGTGGTTGGCAAAAAAGGCTACCCTTGTGAAAAATCCTTTATACCAGGGAAAGGAGGAGCTGCATGATTTACTTTACTTTCTTGAGCATTGTGAAGCACCCTCTTGTATGAGTAAAAGTGAACGTAGGTGGTTGGCAAAAAAGGCTACCAGCTATAGCTTAGTGAATGAGGACTTGTATTGTAGAGGGAAAGATGCTGTCTTAAGGAGAGTTCCTGCATCCCAAGAGATAAAGGATATTTTGTTTAGTTGTCATGAAGGTGTGTGTGGTGGCCACTTTGCACAAGAGATTACTAGCAGAAAGATTTTACAAGCAGGGTTCACGTGGCCAAGCCTCCATCGAGATGTACAACATTGGTGCCGCACATGTGAGGTTTGCCAAAAAGCTGGACCAAGGCGTCTTACCCATGAAAATCAACATCCAATCAAAACCTATGGGCCATTTGAAAATGGGGGATAGATGCAATAGGGCCACTACCTTGCACTCAATCAGGGAAGGAATACATCATTATGGGGGTGGAGTACATGACCAGATGGGCAGAAGCTCGTCCCACAAAGCGCATCACAGCCAAGGACGTGAGTGATTTCATTTTTGAATGCCTTTGTTGCCGTTTTGGCACACCTTTGGAGATTCTCTCGGATAGGGGACCGGGATTTCGAGCTGATTTAGTCGGGCAATTGATGAGCAAGTTAAAAATCAAGCGCAGGCACTCTACACCATACTACCCTCAGTGCAATGGTCTTGTGGAAAAGGTAAATGGTCTTATATGTAAAATCATCACTAAGCAAGTGCATTTACATCCTAAGGCATGGGACAAACACCTAGATGCAGCACTTTGGGCCTACAGAACATCCTTTAAAACATCCTTGGGGTATACACCTTTTCACTTGGTTTACGGGCAAGAGGCACTATTGCCTATAGAAGTGGAGCTAGCGAGCCTCCGAGTTCTAAAAGCACATCAAGAGGATAGTCAAGAGAAGCAGGTGGAAGGAAGAATCATCGATTTGGAGAGGTTAGGGCTAGATCGAGAGTCAGCAGTGAAGTACTATGCAGCCCAGGCAGAGAAGAAACGAAAGAAGTTCAATCGCAACCTTGTCAAGAAAGGTATCAAGGAAGGTTCTTTAGTGCTTAGATACGACAATCGCTTTGATCGCAGGAAGGATGGTAAGTTCTTGCTTAAGTGGGAAGGCCCTTTTGTAGTGATACAGAGGTTCTCAAATGGTAGTTACCAACTAGGTGACCTAGATGGTAAGGTACATCAGACCCCGGTAAATGGTTGGCGATTGAAGGCCTACCAATGTCGTCTTTCACAGCCATATGCTGGTGAAATCAATGCTAAGGATGGTTCAGAGGAGAGCTCATCATATTCGAGCTCCAACTAAGGTAACAATCATGTACATAGTCATTTCAAAAAAAAAAAAAAAAAAGAGAAGACAAAAAAAGAAAAAAAGAGAATGCTACCAGTGAAAGCGGATATTGACAATGGATGGGGTATGGCTTTCAAGGGTCTAGGAGACCAGTTGTTAGTCATGGATGGATACAATTATTCATCAGAAAGGACTAAACATGGTGCATCAGCCAAGAAAGCAGTAACATGGCAAATTCAACTGGTACCAGGTGGGTAAGTATTCAAGAGAACCCTATTGTAGCACAACCTACAGCTAGAGGCATCAAATACCTCTAGCTTAAGGGGGAGGGCTATATGATGCATGGTTTTTAGGACCCCTTCTGAAGATGCAATAAAGGCACAGTCAGTTGTTGGGGAGATGAGGATACTCTAGTCCAAGGGATCTCGAAAGAGAAGAAAAATCTACTTCACAAGCACCAAAGAGTAAAAAGTGCCATGGACAGAAGATACGTGGGAACGAGCTCTTATGCATACCTACAACCTATATCTTACAGAATAGCCCATTCTAGGTGTGAATTTCTAGTGAAATTTACACGAGGATGTTCGTGTGGACTCACAGCACAGCATACTCCGTTTTCACTTTTTTACCGACAGTAAATATTTTTTACCTACAGTAAATATTTTTCACCTACATGGTAAATACAAATCACTTTTTACCTACAGTAACTTTTTTTACCCATGGTAAATATTTTTTACTGCACCATAAGTATTTGGTAGGTGACAGTTCACTATTACTAGAAGCAGTGATTGGGCATCAACAATGCAGTTACAGGAGGAGAAAAGGGGAAAATCTTATGGTAAAGGTGAGTCAACAGGGATAAAGACTTTTGAGTTGAAAAGAGACATGCTGATTTTTTCAAAGAACACATGTCAAAAGAAGCCATGGTTGAGGATTTTTTGAGAATTTGATATTCAGGAGGACCCAGCTGCCACCTCCCCCCCGCAGGTCCCCCCCTGACATGTGCAGAACCTCTAGTTTCAACAGCCACCTTACCTGCTCTTAAATGCTGGTCAAGGCCTTATCCCCATGTGTCACAATCAGAAAAATCAACATTTACCCTCCCCTCTCACATCACTCTAGAGAATATCTTGATGGTGACATATCAGGTGACCTCAATCTGTTGACCACCCTAAGCAAAAAGTAACCCCAATCAGCGGATTTAAGCATGTTTATCCCTAATCCTAAACCCTCTCAGAAACCTATATAAGGAGGCCTTCTCTCACTCAAAACCAACACTTCACCCACTTCACCAAGCAATGAAGCTATGACGACATTGCTCACAACGAGGAGCTATGGATGGAGCTCTACTCTCTCTCCCTCTCTCTCTCTCCCTCTAGTATGCTACATTACTAGCCCTAAAACCTAAATAAGGAGTCTTCTCTCATGCTTCATGGCCACCATCCTCGCCATCATTCTCTAAGGTATTGATGTGTTGCTAGTAGGATCATACCTACTTGCTGGGTTGATTGTTTTTTTGACAAGGGATTATGCCATCCTTGGCTTGCTTCTCTATATCCTTGTTATGTATGATCAGATGCCGTTGTATTGTTAAGCTGATGTCTTGTGTATATATATGCTACATAAGGTCCCTAAGCTTCGTTTCTATGTGTTTTGCCATATGTTTTGATGCCATCATAATGCCAGAAGTCTCACTTGCCTATGTGCACTATGTGTGAGGTCCCTAAACCTCTTAATTTAGGGTGGTGCCCCCTTTGTTTTGTTCTTGCTTGTTTGCATGAGGCGTGGTTTGTGGAGTGTGCATCTGTATAGATGCCACCCGATTGCACTTCTCTTTTTCCCACTATCAATAGCCAAGGGGACCAATGCGAGATGGAGTTCTGGAAGTATCTAGTTATTTCCCCCCATTCTAGTACACACTTTTGCACCAAGTCTCCGGTGATGCACCCAAAATTCTATTTCATAATCCTAAAAAGTGAATTAGTTTATGAGATGATTTGTCTAAGGAGCGACTAAGGATATTACACCCAACACCTAAAGAATGTGACTATTTTTGTGTGTGAGTGTGTGTAAGAGAGAGAGAGAGAGAGAGAGAGAGAGAGAGAGAGAGAGAGAGAGAGAGAGAGAGAGAGAGAGAGAGAGAGAGAGAGAGAGAGAGAGAATAACCCCAAGTAACATTTTCTTGCGAGAGTAAATTCCCACATTAATCACGTGCATTCATGGCTTGATTGTAAAACCCTCAATCTATAGATTTTATTTTTATTTTTATTTTTGCAAAACTCACAATTGTGAATGAAATATATTAATCAACGCAAAATATTACAATGTCTTGTCATGCTCGTGCTGAGCCTTGACATCATCTAGGGACCATAATTACATTGTCTATCAGGGCAGATTTTTAACCACAACCTTTTCATATAAAAGGTTTTCTAAAAGGCTTTCCTAATGGCTCTAAAAAAGAAAAAAAGGCTTTCCTAATGGCTCTAAAAAAGAAAAAAAGGCTTTCCTAGATGCAGCACTTTGGGCCTACAGAACATCCTTTAAAACATCCTTGGGGTATACACGTTTTCACTTGGTTTACGGGCAAGAGGCACTATTTCCTATAGAAGTGGAGCTAGCGAGCCTCCGAGTTCTAAAAGCACATCAAGAGGATAGTCAAGAGAAGCAGGTGGAAGGAAGAATCATCGATTTGGAGAGGTTAGGGCTAGATCGAGAGTCAGCAGTGAAGTACTATGCAACCCAGGCAGAGAAGAAACGAAAGAAGTTCAATCGCAACCTTGTCAAGAAAGGTATCAAGGAAGGTTCTTTAGTGCTTAGATACGACAATCGCTTTGATCGCAGGAAGGATGGTAAGTTCTTGCTTAAGTGGGAAGGCCCTTTTGTAGTGATATAGAGGTTCTCAAATGGTAGTTACCAACTAGGTGACCTAGATGGTAAGGTACATCAGACCCCGGTAAATGGTTGGCGATTGAAGGCCTACCAATGTCGTCTTTCACAGCCATATGCTGGTGAAATCAATGCTAAGGATGGTTCAGAGGAGAGCTCATCATATTCGAGCTCCAACTAAGGTAACAATCATGTACATAGTCGTTTCAAAAAAAAAAAAAAAAAGGAAAAAAAGAGAAGAAAAAAAGAAAAAAACAGAATGCTACCAGTGAAAGCGGATATTGACAATGGATGGGGTATGGCTTTCAAGGGTCTAGGAGACCAGTTGTTAGTCATGGATGGATACAATTATTCATCAGAAAGGACTAAACAGGGTACATCAGCCAAGAAAGCAGTAACATGGCAAATTCAATTGGTACCAGGTGGGTAAGTATTCAAGAGAACCCTATTGTAGAACAACCTACAGCTAGAGGCATCAAATACCTCGAGCTTAAGGGGAGGGCTATATGATGCATGGTTTTTAGGACCCCTTCTGAAGATGCAATAAAGGCACAGTCAGTTGTTGGGGAGATGAGGATACTCTAGTCCAAGGGATCTTGAAAGAGAAGAAAAACCTACTTCACAAGCACCAAAGAGTAAAAAGTGCCATGGACAGAAGATACGTGGGAACGAGCTCTTATGCATGCCTACAACCTATATCTTACAGAATAGCCCATTCTAGGTGTGAATTTCTAGTGAAATTTACACGAGGATGTTCGTGTGGACTCACAGCACAGCATACTCCGTTTTCACTTTTTTACCGACAGTAAATATTTTTCACCACAGTAAATATTTTTTACCTACAGTAAATATTTCTCACCTACATGGTAAATACAAATCACTTTTTACCTACAGTAACTTTTTTTACCCATGGTAAATATTTTTTACTGCACCATAAGTATTTGGTAGGTAACAGTTCACCGTTACTAGAAGCAGTGATTGGGCATCAACAATGCAGTTACAGGAGGAGAAAAGGAGAAAATCTTATGGTAAAGGTGAGTCAACAGGGATAAAGACTTTTGAGTTGAAAAGAGACATGCTGATTTTTTCAAAGAACACATGTCAAAAGAACACATGTCAGAAGAAGCCATGGTTGAGGATTTTTTGAGAATTTGATATTCAGGAGGACCCAGCTGCCACCTCCCCCCCGCAGGTCCCCCCCTGACATGTGCAGGACCTCTAGTTTCAACAGCCACCTTACCTGCTCTTAAATGCTGGTCAAGGCCTTATCCCCATGTGTCACAATCAGAAAAATCAACATTTACCCTCCCCTCTCACATCACTCTAGAGAATATCTTGATGGTGACATATCAGGTGACCTCAATCTGTTGACCACCCTAAGCAAAAAGTAACCCCAATCAGCGGATTTAAGCATGTTTATCCCTAATCCTAAACCCTCTCAGAAACCTATATAAAGAGGCCTTCTCTCACTCAAAACCAACACTTCACCCACTTCACCAAGCAATGAAGCTATGACGACATTGCTCACAACGAGGAGCTATGGATGGAGCTCTACTCTCTCTCCCTCTCTCTCTCTCCCTCTAGTATGCTACATTACTAGCCCTAAAACCTAAATAAGGAGTCTTCTCTCATGCTCCATGGCCACCATCCTCGCCATCATTCTCTAAGGTATTGATGTGTTGCTAGTAGGATCATACCTACTTGCTGGGTTGATTGTTTTTTTGACAAGGGATTATGCCATCCTTGGCTTGCTTCTCTATATCCTTGTTATGTATGATCAGATGCCGTTGTATTGTTAAGCTGATGTCTTGTGTATATATATGCTACATAAGGTCCCTAAGCTTCGTTTCTATGTGTTTTGCCATATGTTTTGATGCCATCATAATGCCAAAAGTCTCACTTGCCTATGTGCACTATGTGTGAGGTCCCTAAACCTCTTAATTTAGGGTGGTGCCCCCTTTGTTTTGTTCTTTGCTTGTTTGCATGAGGCGTGGTTTGTGGAGTGTGCACGAGTACAGAGGCCACCCGATTGCACTGCTCTTTTTCCCGCTATCAGGTCACGCGCATCACTCTGTCCTGATATGTCCACCACTTCGTCTGTGTAAGTGATGTTCTTAATTGGGGGAATAAAAGACGCTCAAAACGGAGTAGTGTGCTTGTCCTAGTAGACTCACTTGACTGCTGAAGATGTGCAATGTTTATGGCTAAAACCTGATCTTGATTATAAGTCATAGCATATAATGTGTATGACACACCTTACGACAAAGTAAGCTGTTGGCTGTAAACTCTTTGAAAGTTACTCAAGACTGATATTGTGCACTCTGAATCTTAAAAAACGCCGGTCTTTTATAGTCCTACATTTGATACCTGAACCAAATGGGTATTTGTAAAAATTTCCCAAACTACTTGCCATCTCTTAATGGGTCTAGCATTACATTAACTCACCTCTTTGTGATTGGCATATGTCTTCTCTAGTAATTTGCCCAAGTGGCTGGCTTATCGATAATAGTCTCATTTGATATGTTGGTTTTATGAGTAACTGTTTGTTTGTGTCCATCCAGCGTTAGGGGCAATACCTCTTAAGGAATTGTAAGTACCGCTTATTGACCTTGTGAAAGCATTCGGGAAATGCCATACTATCTACTGCCATAATAATAGTGATGCTCATAAAATGTCTTTTTGGTACCCTCTTTTTACATTGGTCAAAAGCATGTCTTTATCTATTATTTACCCTAAAAAAGCCTTACTCCTGTATTGCGTGGTGTCTGAGTATTCCTTTGCAAGAGGTCTCTTGTATTTGCCTAGTCGCACACTACCTTCTTCTTACAGATAGTGGGTTTGCAGGCGAGTGCTGTAGCGATTGTGACTCAACATTGGCTTTTCTCATCCAGATCATGTGCTGAGAGAAATCCCTGGAAATAGGGTCTTTAAGGACGACCTCTATGACGGGAATACTTGGCCGAATCTGGGTCCCTTCTGTTATGGAGAGGCATCATCATCCATAAAACCCTCAATATGGTGAGTACTTTATTCACTTAGCATTGTGTTCTGTGTGCGTATGTCGCACGTGTCAATGCAAGGAACTTGCCGATACACCGTGTACGAGCCACAAATGGCTCCAAGCACACAACAAGCCTAAAGTAGTAAGCTCAAAGATGACGATGGTGTGTCACTCACTGCTCTACGCTTGCTTCATGGAGGATTCCTCGCCGCGAAGAAGAGGGAGATGTCGCTACACCGCGCTCAACCGCTTCGCCGCCGTCGTGCCTTCGTAATGCTCGATCGCACACACACTCCCTCTCTCTCCCTCTCTCACTCTCTCACACATACACACACACACACAAGGAGATGAAGAAGAAGAAGATGGAGATGGAGCAAGAGCACTCTTCAATTGCACAAATGAGAGAATGAGTGAATTTTAGGTTTAGTTGACTTTTATATGAGCTCGACCCATTCACACTTGGGCGCCTATGCTTAGCCAACTAATCCCTTGAATGTTCCAGTTAGAGTGCGCCTCTCATCGGCGATCACTCTTACCCTTTTCCTATTGGACCGACAAGCCCTGTACCTGACTCTACCAAATAAATAATACAATGTCCGCCGTAGGTTACAACGCCTGTCATAGGTGATAGGGTGTCCATGAGCCGTGAGGGTAAACATGCCCCCCCTTCCTTATGTAGATTCCGTCTTCGGAAGCTATTGAGTTGAAGCTTGTTCGTCGAGGTGGAAGAGCATTTGAGATGAATGTCCTTAGCCTTGTTCAGTCTCAGTGCAAAATCAAACAACATTGGCACAGTAATTGCATTCTCATAAGCGATTAAAAAGCATATGGAGTTTTAGGCAGAGAAATTGATTGGTAACAGTATTATAAAAAATTTGTTAGAAACATTAAATTGCAATATAATCAAATGCATAAACAGATGTAAAGGTAAAAAATTAAACAAGTCTGGGGTCGCTAATTTAACGGTTGAAAGGTACTAGAGATTGACTATTAATACCATGGGTAAGCTTCTTAATTTTCTCTGGTCAATTAAGTTCTTTAATCGCAAAAAAAGGAATTTCTCATGAAATCATCGCCTGACTGATTACCTTTTGTTTGACCCCCCAAAGTCTTTTCACAGTGATTCAATTTTGATGTGTGTGCTTATTTTGTATGCCTTGGGTTTTTTGCTTTTCAAGGAAAAGCGCCCACACTGGGAACCTCTAGGGCTCTAGTACCATAGGCGATACATGTGAGTGAAGTACCCAATCAAACTGAGATTTCTCTTCCAGCATAAGATTTTACAATGTGGCACTTTGATTTTTTGTTTGTTTATTTTCAGCATTTTAATTTTGTAACTTTGGGGGGTCATATGACACTGATACACCTCCCCAGGCTCATCACACAAGTAAACTCCCTTTATAATTCTTAAGCTAAAGGTCAATAGGGTCAAGCCCACTAGAAAGCCCTAGTACATTTCACACAATGCTGCCTAAATTGGATTAAGAACCTAAGTAACCATTGATTATTAGGAAGGCATTCCCCATGGTATTAAGAGAAGATCTCTAACACCTAACTTGGTCAAACTAGCTTAGTCGGACTGCTTGATTTTTAAATCTAGACAAGTGATTATGACAAAAAATTCATTGAATTTAATGTTTGATACTAAGCAAATGCCTTGAATATTATGCTACCAATCACAATCAAAGCAGACAAACATGGATGCAAAAAGATAAGGGGCAATGCTAATGGACAAGAAACACCTGTTTGTGTCGATGGTCGCGCTTGATTTGAAGTGTGAATGAGAGAAAGATCCCTTGAAGGTCCCAATCCTAACAATAGCAACACGTTCCTGTACACACTAAGAAACACAAAGAATACCTCTAGGAGGCACATCAGTGGGAAAAGGTACCAACACTTATTGAACACAAAAAAAAAGGAATCCTAACCTTTGCACTCCCCCTAGAGAGTCAAGGGAATAAGATATTGTAGAGATTGGGGGGAAACCCTAAGGCTAAACCCCTATCCTCGTCGTCGAGATAAACAAAGTCATCATCCATGAGACCATATGTGCCATCCGTGTAGTCATGTAAATCTTCTTCTTCATCATAGGTACCCATGTTTACTAAGAAGGTCACTAGACGCCTATAGTCATCTTGGTCAAAAGGATAGGCTTGTGCAATGGGAGAAACACTCTCTACTAAGTATGGATCAGTCGTGGTCAAGAGACGTATCAGCCACTCTAACTCCTCAAAATTCCTCTCACATGCTAGCGTACTTACCAAATCCCATTCACATGCAAGCACCAGAAAGACCATGTGAAACATTTGTGAAAAGTAACGAGGGTACCTCTCACCCAAGGCAGGAGTGGATGATTCTAGCGTACTCGCCATATCTGTACACGCAAATAGATGATGGTTAGAGTGCAAATATTACAAGGGCCGTGTTCTTGTGCATAATGTGTTTTTATGATTTTGTGTTATGGCTCTTGCTCTTTTACTTTTTTATCTTGTTTTTGTGAGTATAAGGCTTTATATATACATTCCCTAAGATTGGAGATTAAGAGGTCGGGGAGAAAGGTTGAGAGGGAAGCAAGTGAATGATGGATGTCAACAAACACTCCCCCTTCCTTGGGTAGATCATACCATTTGAAATGATGTCGTCACCCTTTGAAACCAGTTGGTCCAAGTTGTTATAGGTGAAGGATTTAACCAATAGTTTTCGACTGCTCTATGCGTTTCATCTAGTTTCAAGGGTGGTAAGGTACTCTCCCATGATTTTATTTGCAACATCGTTGTAGGCGGTGAACTTACAACGGGAGGTGTAAACTCTTTCTTGCTTGTATGGATATGTACAATGGTAGGTGGAGGTGTGTCGAAGCTTCTATTTCCGTATAGGAACTACATGAAGAGCAAGAAGCTTCATTTGCTTTCCCTGTTCCGGAGCTAGGTGGAACAAATTGTTCTTTCTTTGGTACCCAAACTAGCTCTGGAGCGGGTGTGTACCATTCCATGATTTTTTCCTTTCCACGATCTTCAATTCGTTTTGGAGCCACACGATTGAGCTCACATGGGCCTGGTGACAAGCAAGAACACAATCTACGTTTTGGCACCCAGATTTGATCATTTCCTTGATAGTAGCCTTGGGCCTTCAATAGTCGTTTAGAAATCCACTGCCATGTTTTCTTACTTTTCTTGGAGCGAGTGGGACGTTTCTTACAAGGCTTCTGTTTTTTAGCACTAGCTATGGTCGCTAAAGAAGATTTAGGGACCCACTTGTATGTTTTCTTCACTATATTAGGATGAGTCTTGTCAGAAGCTATATGCATTGCTTGTAGCATATTTAAGGGTACAGGAATTTCATCCCCCTCAGGTGTTACCCAGGTTGTCCCCCTATTTCCCCAAGTGTCTATGGTTGCTGCTAAGTGGACCCAATCCACATTGTCTGACTCAGTCATCCCAGGTAGTACATGCATATAACGAGAATCTTCCCCAACATCAGTGTCCGCTTTACAAGTGTAACAATACTGCAATGGAGCTGAGTGAACTGTGGTGTCAGATCTATGATCAATTATAAACCTGTTTCCTAGAGGATGTTCTCGATCCGTCACAAGATCCACTCGAATGACAGAATCTTGGAACTGCAAGTAGACATGGTTTTTAGACCAGTCATGCACCATTTTTGCTTCCCTCATGAAAGGACGTCTTGAGATCATCTCCGATGCCATAGTGTGTTTGGAGAAATCCATAACAATGAAGGTAAATCTTATTTTATGTCCAAAGAACTTGATCTTGAGATCTTATAGCATCCCAATAGGTTTAACAATAGACCCATTGGCCATCTTCACTACTATGGTTGTGGTCGCAAGGTGAGGTCACATCGATTACACATGAGTATCGGCATTGTAGACGTGATCGCTTGATTGGTTTGCAGAAGTGTGGTATTCTTTTGTAGCTTAATAGGACACTCGGCTACACGATGTGGACCTCCACACTCATAGCATTGAAGAGGTGGTCTCTTAGCAGTGTAATTGATATTTTGGCCTCTTGCCGTAAGAGCATCTATTTGATATATAGGTTTGACTTGTCCCCAATAGTCCTCCATGTAGTATTGTGGACTTTCTTCAAGCACATCCATCCCATAGGCGATATTAGGATCTATATCTTCCTGACTGCCTTCCAAACAAGAAATAGATGACTCACAACCCACTTGATTCACAGAAGTGATTCTCGGATGTGGTGGTTGCGGTCCTAGCACTGGAGGTGGTAAGGGTGTTGTTTGAACAACATTTTGGGCCCTAGGGACCATGTGTTGTGCTGTTTGTTCAAGAGGTGGGGCCGACATCAATGCAGGCACTCGAGGTGTGTCTGTCCATGCTAAGGTTGGTCTATTGGCCATCGCGCGCTTAAATACTACGCAATCCTTAGCTTGATGACCATACCTCCCACAGGCATTGCAGTTCCCATTGAATTTTACTCTAAAAGTAGGGCATTCACTGATACTATGCGGTCCATAGCATACGGAGCACCATTGTTGATCCCTTCTTGGATAGATATGATTGTTTTGTGGAGCATGATTGTCTCTAAGACTCTCTTGAATAGCCTTGGTGAGATCTGGTAAAGTCATCTCAGATATCTTAGGCTCCTTAGCGATAGGCTTTAGGGTCATTGGCTGATGCACCGATGCTTGTGAGCTAATAGATTTAGACTCAACAGACACTCTTTCTCCTTGAATCATTAAATTATCCTCCAATTGGATCGCATTGGTGGTGACTGCTTCCCAAGTGGTGATACCTCTAATGACTAGGCCATTGTAGATATCCTCATGTCGTAATCCCCTAATGAATCTATCAAGCAACTGGTTATTGTTGAAGTGCTCATTTGGATTACAACGAGAATTCAAATGCTTCAAGCGACTTATAAAGTCTCTCACCGACCCTCCTTCCTCTTGTTGGGATTTCTGGAGCTGAGAGGCTACACCCCAAAGCACTCCCTCGCGTATGTATTCTTTCAAGAACAGTCTCCTAAGAGTAGGGTAAATCATTTTTTCTTCCACCCTTAGGGTTCTATACCAATCCCCAGCCTTTCTAGTTAAGGTTAGGCTTAAAGCATTGCTCTTATGTAGGTCATTGTGTTCTCCTAGAGAATCGCATATTTGTTCAAACACTTCAATATGCTTTCTCACATCCCCGTCTCCACTAAATTTTTGTGTGAGCTTGGCTATTTGTACTGCCTTACTTCTAGGCTCTCTATCAGGCGCGTTACGCATAGTCTCAGCAATAGATCGACCGATAGCTTGAGCAAATGTTTCCAAGTCACCTAAATGAGCAGGCACCATGGGTGAAGGCGCTTCAGAGACTACATGTGGAGTAGGTATTGGCATTGGGCTTGGCACATAGGAAGCCCTTGGGTTCCACGTTGGGTACGATTTTGTGCCATGTGGTGGTCCATAGTTCATATGGGTGGGCCTAGGCATAGCAGATGTCGGACGTGACATGCTAATGCTAGCTGGTATAGTCCCATGGAAATAAGAACTTGTGTATTGTGGTTGTGGAGCATAGGTAGTTGAAACAATGGGATCGGAGTAGAGACTACATGAGTGTGATGACCCATAGGTGCATACGATTGTACACACTTGTAGGTACTGTTGCAGGCATTGAGCTACCATGTAGTGGTGCTTTACTAACAAATAAGGTCCATGGCGTGTTTCTCGGCATGCCCATCATTGGGGTAGGCATGGTAGCCGTTGTGTCATCAAGGGAAAGATGAGCTAGACTTGGAAAGTTGAAGCTATCACTTGTGGGCTCAGATTGCTCTGAGACCCCTGGAGAAACAACATATGGGGGATCCATCGGACTTACCAAGGGAGTCTCCATTTACGATAAGGTTGGTTGTTTAGCCTTCCCTATATCCAAGAATCTCATGAGACCCGTTGAAGGCATGTTGATCCCCTTGTTCTGTCTCTCTAACTCAATGACCCTATGGATGACCTCACAAACTCTTTGTTGTTGATCTTCCACACTAGTAGCACCCATTGTGGATTGTAGGACATCTAACCAACCCACGTGATAGGTGTGACCTGTGTATAGGTTGGTCAGAGTCTCTGTTTGTAATTCGTACTCCTAGTTCTCATTTAAGAACACTCCATCTAGGATTGAAGTGCTAGGGGTGTCCTTTGAGCTAGATGCAATGTTGCTTTCTAGGGGTTGTCCCTTAGCGGTTGCTAAATCAGGAGCACTTGATTGCTCTCTTAGCAAGGATATTGACATAGGAGCTTTTGCTTTTAACTCTCTTCGTTGCTATGCCTTGCGTAAGCTCTCGACTTCCTTTTCCCTTGCTGCAAGGATATATCGCTCAACCTCTTGCACTTCGGCAAGGCTTCTACCATCGGGTAATATGACCTCGGAGGGAAATAACTCTGAAGAGTCAGGAGGTGCAGTGAATGAAGTATTCACGTGCACATTCTCTAACGGTATAGGTTCTACGTTTGTCACGAATGGAGAATTTACTTCCACACCCCCCTCATTTACATCATTAGCTCCATGTTCGAAGCGAGTGGCTCTACTAAAGGTTTCCTTCCGGCGGCTAAGCACACTCGGCCTGGACCGAGGACCCATGGCATGCATGTCTTGGCTCGAGATATCGGGATTAGGCATTGGGAAACCCTCCATGACGTCGTAGTCAAAGGAAGAGTCACTAGCCGCTATGTTTGGGTCTTGGTTTGTACTACCTTGGGTCCCCGCCGAGGGTCCAGAACCTAAAGTAGGTGGATATTGAGAACTCGCGTAAGTCAAAATTCTCTCTAGTTGCTCCGTCTCTAGCACACTACCAAAGCGCAGATGCATGTGCGCTTGGCACCCTACAAACGTCGGTGAATAACCTCAAAGGTTAACCGCTTACCTCTTTTAAGCGTCCGTTTTCACTTGTGTTTTTTACGTTTTTAATGTTTTTTTTGTGATTAAAGTGTGTGATATCTTGAAATGAGCATATCACTTAGAGGGTTGCTGTGTGCTTTACAACACAATTTTTGGGCATCTGACTTTCCATTAGTCCTCAAAAAATCCATTTTTTATACGTGTGAAGCTAAAATTCGTTTTTTTTAAAAGGCGACTGAGGCCTAGGCCTGAGCGTGAGCTTGGGCTTGGGTCTGGGAGATATTTCCGATCCCAGTCCTACCTTTAAATTTATTTATATATATATATATTTTTAAATTTTAAGGATAAGGTCGCTACAGCCTGCGCGAGAGCACACACATACACTCTATCTACCTACTTCTAACTAATACACCTACTCTTACACACTAACACACTCTATTAGCTCTCATAGATCTACTTCCTACTTACTGTACACAGAAAACTAACTACCTTAATACACAGAGAATAAACACAGTACCTTTGAAAACTCCATTAACAAAGAAAACTAACAACCTTAATACACAGAGAATAAACACAGTACGTTTGAAAACTCCATTAACAAAAAAACACACAGTATAACACCAAATCCCTCTTCTCAACACACACACCCTCCTTCCTTACCTTTCCTACAATAGAAATTGCACCACAGAGAAGCACAGAGTGCTACTCGAGCTTAATGTATGGCATTCCCCGGCAACGGCGCCAAAAATGTGCGCGTATGTTGCACGTGTCAATGCAAGGAACTTGCCGATACACTGTGTGCGAGCCACAAATGGCTCCAAGCACACAACAAGCCTAAACTAGTAAGCTCAAAGATGACGATGGTGTGTCACTCACCGTTCTACGCTTGCTTCGTGGAGGATTCCTCGCCGCGAAGAAGAGGGAGACGCCGCTACACCGCGCTCAACCGCTTCGCCGCCGTCGTGCCTTCGTAATGCTCGATCGCACACACACTCCCTCTCTCTCCCTCTCTCACTCTCTCACACATACACACACACATACACACACACACACACACAAGGAGATGAAGAAGAAGAAGATGGAGATGGAGCAAGAGCACTCTTCAATTGCACAAATGAGAGAATGAGTGAATTTTAGGTTTAGTTGACTTTTATATGAGCTCGCCCCATTCACACTTGGGCGCCCATGCTTAGCCAACTAATCCCTTGAATGTTCCAGTTAGAGTGCGTCTCTCATCGGCGATCACTCTTACCCTTTTCCTATTGGACCGACAAGCCCGGTACCTGACTCTACCAAATAAATAATACAATGTCCGTCGTAGGTTACAACGTCTGTCGTAGGTGATAGGGTGTCCATGAGCCATGAGGGTTAACATGTTCTAGGACTACAACTTGTGCGTTCAAATCTTGTATGCTGTTGTGACTTCAACATGCCTAAAAATATGGAGAAATTTTAGGTGGAGTCATCATCTTATCCAAATCTACAGGTTAACTATCTGTTCAGGTCTCTTGTATCCTTAAAAAATTGTGAGCTAGACTAGTTTGGCTAAAATGAAGGTGCTTAAATTGAATAAGTCGTAATCTTTGTTTGTTTAAGCTCTAGCTAATTGGACATATTTTTTTAACGATGATGCTATGGTTTTGGGAAGTTTGTTTTTAGCTGGTATATTTAAAGAAATCAAGGAAATTTTTCTATTGCTCTGTGAATGAGGGCTTGTAGGTCTCAAAATTATTAATGAGGTTTCACTGGTTGGTTAGTGTGGTATAGCCAGATATTGAAAAATTGGTTGAGGTTTTTGAGCATCTCATTTTCGAATAGTCTATTGTTTTTTAGGTCGGTTAAAGCCTGAATACTTTTTGCATGCATACATTATTTTCCTGATTGATCATCGGATACATCTTGCCTTTAATGGGTTGGATCACCGGCTTTATAATATCCTAAGCATGTCTATGTCTAAACTTACCCCTACTTGCTCTCATTATATCAGTGCATAGGAGAATGATTGCATACCTGCATGATTCTGTGTGGAAGAATATAAAAAATGTTATCTCCAACTAAGTGTGTAGATTTATATAAAGGGCTGATGGTATATTTAGTACTCGCTAGTATGTGAGATGGTCTTTTTATTAAACCTACGATGGTCTATGGTCCCCCTTTTCTTTTTCTTTTTTCCAGTTTTGGTTGATTGCCTATTCCTGGGAATTAGACCTTCCCGGCTGGTGTTCCTGTGATTGTATCAGAACATATTTGACACTTAAAACATGGGGTGATGATATTATGGATACTCTCTGGAGAATGTGTGGCTGACTTTGGGATAAAGTGTCGACTGATCTCTAGTTTTATTACTTCTCTCGCTTGACTATTGTTAGCTTGATGTTATGACCTGCCCTCCTGTGCAGGTTTTTTTTTTTGAGAATGGCATTTTGGATTGCACTATAAAAATAATTGCTTATTTGTCCGCTTTCTGTTTTTTCATAATAAAAAGAACAAATCTGCAGTTTTTGGTTAATAATTGGAAAATCGGTTAATTTATGGGAAATCGACTCTGATGGCAGTGAGTTTTCGATTAGCGATTTTAAAAACAGATATTTGGTACTGGCTATATGGAAGATTATGTCGGCTATGACATAGGAAGTGAATCATCTGTTAATAAGGATGGTATTTGAAAGTATTTAATTGATTCTTAATTCTGGTATTAGTGTAGTTCGAAAAACTCCAAACATTTGTTTCAGACTCCTCTGGATTGGTCTACTGGTCATGTTCATTGCGGTACCTGTCTGATGTATGTTGGTTTAGCTTTCACTAATATACTATAGAGGCACTTTTAGGCTTTGTAAGTGAAATAAAATTCAAGCTTGTACTTTGTTCAAACATAAACTGGATTGGACTTTATCTCTTCAAGAGGGTTTTTAGCCTTTTAATATCTAATGTCTAGTGTAGGATTATATGTCTCGAGCTAACTTGGACTTGCGCCTATGGGGTTAAAATCTCCCCAACCCGGTTAAAGAATGTGTTTTGGGTCATTTCTATAAAAACCTGTATATTTTTTTGATAATCTCTTTAAAGCTTTTAAAGCTATGGGTAGGCATCGAATACATCTAGAACTAACTTGATATATAGTAGCTTTGTGGGGATTCTCACTCTCCGGGTTAGATTGGTTGAAAACCAAGGATTCTTATTATGGTTTTTTTAAAAAAAAACAAATCACTTGTAGAGAACTGTTTGTTTTTTCATTGCGACATGGATAACAACTGGGATGCCCAATATCGCTTATGTACAATCACGTGCTAACAAATTGTTTTCTTGTGGCTATGGGTGCAGGTGAGGGCTACCTTCTTTGATAAAAACATTCTATTCTATGTGTTAGATGACTTGTGGCAGATCTTTACCTTGAAGAAACATCACCCCAGACTTTAGGATTACTGTCTCCCATGTTATACTTTGTTATCTTCATTACCTTGTACACAATTTATTTTCAACTGCAAATAAATTATTGTACAAATCCAGTGTATTTGCCTAGAATTGTTGGTCTGTGAACATGGAGTGTTTGTTTGCGTATATGTATTTATTTAGAACAGCTACACACACACACACACACACAAATAAAATTGCATGAGTCATTTCTCAGCTTCACTACATAATTGGACAGAAAGAGCATGGCTTAGAATCAATAAAACTCTTTGTCTTCACCTTTACATCTCAATTAGCCCATCCATTACATGATCACACAAGCAGCTGTCACAATAATAACACATGCTTGGACGCTCAGCCAAAGGTAAGATACAATTGGCTAAGATTACACTAAACTCCCTAGTTTGGGGTGAGTGGTTAAAATATCCTCTTAGGGGTAGGCCAAAATGGGGATACAAGAATACCTTATGATGTGGTAGAAACTGCACTAGCAAATATAACCGCTCAAAAAATCCATGCTTCATTAAATGTTCCATATAATAATACTGTGGCCGTAAGCCCAGGGCTTCCTTTACCATCGCCAGACGGATATTGTTCTTGAAGTGTTCTCGACCCCAAAGGGTCATTCATGTTACTATATTTTGATATGTCCACCATTTTGTTTGCGCAACCGATGTTCCTAATAGCGGGAATAGAAGACACTCATAACGGAGTATGGTGTTTTTCCTAATGAACTCGCTTGACTGCTGCAAATGAGTAATGGTTATCGCTAATACCTAATCTTGACTATAAGTCATAGCTGATGGAGTATAAGACATAGCTTAAGACAAGTTATTGAAGAAAATTGTAAACTTTTGATTTAAACTCTTAAAAATTGCTCAAGTCTGTTATAGTGCACTCTGAAGTATAATACACTTGTCTTATATAGACCCACATAGCAACCTCTACCCAGTGACTATCCGTACTAAAAGCCTACTTTACTTGCCAACTCTTACGGGTATCCCGTAACGTATTAACTCACCTTTGGTTTCTTGACATATGTTTTTCCTAGAAACTTACCCAACTGGCCGTCCTACCTATAATAGTCTTTCTTGAAATGTCTGTACTATGAGTTTTTTTTAGTCTGCGACCATCCATATTTTTCGTCTATGGCCATCCAAATTTAGAAATATTTAAACATCGTTTTGATTGAGAGAACCTCTTTAAACACTTTGAACTTATGATAGGCAGTGGGATGTTTTCGTTTTGATAAATGGTAGCATTTATTATGGGAATCTCACTCTCTAAGAAAGATTTGCTGAAAACCAAGGACTATCTTATAGTAAGAACTTAGCTTTAAAAACTCTTATTTTTCTCCAAAATACAAAATACATGTTGAGAATTGTTGTTTTTTTTCATTGGGACATGGACAACAATTGGGATGCCCATGCATCACCTGTACACAGTAACAAATTGCTAACCGAGCATTTTCTTGTTTGCTAAGGGTGCAGGTGAGGGCTACCTTGTTTGATAAAAACATACCGTTCTATGTGGTTGTGGACATGAGGCTTATCTTTTACTTTGAAGCAGCATCACTCTAGACTTAGGGATTACTTTCTCCCATGTTATACTTTGTTTTCTTCACTGCCTTGTACAAAATTTATTCTCTACAACAGATAAATTGTTGTACAAATCCATTGTATTTGTCTAGAATTATTGGTCTGTGAACATGTAGTGTTTGTTTGCGTGTATGTATCTATTTATAATTGCCACACACACACACACACACACACACACACACACACACACACACACACACATGTATACCTATACAACAATTTGATTATATATATAGAACAAAAAGACGTTGTTTTTCTTTCATACACAGATCCCTATTTACCTTGTTTAAATATCCTCAAGTTGAAAACCAAATTAGTTGGTGTGCTTTAAAAAAAATAAAAAATAAAAAAATAAAAAAATAAAAAAATAAAAAATAAAAAATAATAAAAGGGTGCTCGCTGCTGCTGTATCCCCTGCGCTGCGCCCCCCCCCCCCCCCTCCCCCCATCGCTGCCCGCCTGCCCTCTCTCTGCCCCCCCCCCCGCTAGCCCTCGCTGCCCCCCTGCTGCCCTGCGTGTCCGCGCGCTGCCCCTCCCCAGCTGTGGCAGTTCGCGGCATAGCCGCTGCTGTAGCCCCACCCGCCACTGCCTCCCCTATCGCCGCTGCCATCTGCTGCTAACCCCCCCTGTTGCGCCGCTCTTGCCATTGCCCCCGCCCGTTGCTGCTCGCGCTCTTGCAGTAGCCGTTTCCCCCCCCCCCCCCCCTCGAACCACCTGCTTTTTTCTCCTCACTGTTACATCCTGCACATCGGTACTCTCAGCATTGACTCCGTTTTGGGGCAGTGCCTGGCGTGTCAAGTTGCAGATTCCGCCCGCCATCCTCTTCCTACGCCATAGCAGTAGACACAGATGGAGGCTCCAGCTTTGCCACAGAGGGACTCACCTGAAGCCCCCTCGCCCGACCCCGCTGAGCCCACCATTCGACTTGCTCTTTCGCTGACAGAGCAAGCGAGCCTTGCCACAGAGGTAGAGCGCTTGCAGGCGACTTCGGTCATCTGCAAGGTTCTCGGCACCCGACCTAGCAAAGGAGAGCTGCGAGACCTTCTCCAGGCCCGCCTTCTCGCAGAGGTGGGCAAGATCCTGGATGTCCAGATTCTCGGATGGGGGTACTACCAGATCGAGTTCGAGACTTCCGAGATGGCCTCCAAGGTCATAGCTATTAGTCCACTGGCCATCCGAGCATCACGCGCCCACTTTCGAAGTGGCGACATGGTTTTGACCCGACTGCGGATGTGCTAGTAGAGGAGGCAGACATCCCCATCTCAGTCTGCTTTCCGGGTTTACGGAGGGAGTACCTTCCACTTCTCTCCAGGATTGGTGCCACCATCGGGACAGTCCTGGAGACACCTCGTACGACAGCATCAGTAGCTGCCAAGGCGGCTGGCATCCCTTCAGTTCGAGTTTTGGTCAGAGATACCCACACGCTCTCAAAGGTCATCATTCTGCCTCGGGTGAGTGGGGGTTGGTTTAGAGAGAGTGTGGAGTACTCGGGTCTCCCAAACCAGTGCTTCATTTGCAGACAGATGGGCCACCTAGCGAAGGCATGTCCACGGAGGAGGCCACGACCTGCACCTCAGCCTCAGCCCTAGCCTACCAAGGCTGGGCCGCAACCACAGCCAGCGGCACAGCTCACAGATTCAGAGCCACCCTCCGAGCCTGGGGCTCCAGCGGAGGAGGGGTGGCAGCAGGCCCGTGGCCGTCGACGCCATGGGCCACAGCGATAGCCTGGCACTCAGAGTGGCCCTAAGGTGCCTACTCAGCAGCAGTGGGTTCCCACGGGGAACCTCTTTGGTCCTCTTGAGCAGGAGGAGCCCCCTACACCAGCATCCACCTCCACTTCACCCTCGCCAGTCACCCCCCTTCAGAGTTACCCTCCTCCTCCTCACCCCCCCCCCGCCGCCTTCTGCTCCCGTCCACTCCCCACCTCGCCCCCTTGCCTTTGTTGCCTCACCCCGCTTCTCTTCTCCTCCACCCCCCCCCCAGCTCCTTCTCCCCCCCCCCCCCTGCTTCAGTACCTCAGTCGACTTAGGAGACAGGTCCCTCGCCGGCGGCTAGGAGGTCTCTTGGCAGCACTTTTGCCACAAGTCGCCTAGCGAGAGAGGGTCAGCCTTTCTTGTGGACCCCTCTACAGATTCAGACATCTTCCCTTGCAGCTATCCCTCGGGGTATGACAAGCATTGACCTCCAACGCCGCTGGGATTTCTTCGATTACGGGTTCACTCGCTTTCTCGGCGATTCCGCAACAGACCACGAGGCAGCCTACTTCAGGGTCCATGGTTTGTTCCTCGTCGCTAGGGGGACAGAGGCCTTGGACTCAGCAGTTGGTTTCTCTTTCCCCCTCTATGGTAGGACCGAGACAGAGTGGTCCCTCGACTCAGTGGTGGGATGGTTGCATACACAGGTTCTCGAGTTCTCTCACCACATGGGAGAACTTGGAGTTACAGATCTGTTGCAGACTTTGTGGCCACTAGCCAAGTTTGCGGTGACACCCCCAGATTCAGCAGGATGTAGGCACATTGTGGTGTACTTTTTTGCTGATACGCAGTGTTTTCCTTGCTATGTATACATTCATGATGACTCCTGGACAGAGGAGGTTGCTTTTCGCACGGCTCGCTCTGCTTGGGCTTGGGCCAGGCACTCATTGCAGTCTCGCCTATCTAGAGGATGCTCGGATGCAGATTACTCCCCATCCAAGCCAGCCTCGAAGATAGCTCGTCTTGCTGCTACGACAGCATCTGTTCTCTCTCGTTTCCCATGAGGATCGTCTCGTGGAACGTGCAGGGACTAGGTGGGCCCCAATTTCAGCGACAATGGGGCCGATTGCGTTTGGAGCTTTAGCGTTGCCTTGTGGGAGGAGAGATTGATCTCCTTATGCTTCACGAGCACCATTTGTCTGAGAGCCGCATTCGGTGATGTGGTCAGATTTTGCGTGGACGTTATGATACCTTTTGGTCAGGTGCTTTTGGACCTGGAGGCATCCAGGGAGGGGTATGTATGACTATTGCGGACTCATTGCATCAGGCCATTGTGGGCAGAGGGATTATTGTGCCAGGCAGGGCTCAGTGGATCACTATGTAGGTTCAGGGTGGCCTTGTGGTCTTCCTGAACATCTATGCGCCCAATGTGGCGAGTGCTCGTGCAGAGTTTTGGTCACAGATTGTTGAGTCCGTACCACAGGTTGACCATTGGTGTGTAGGAGGGGACTTCAACATGTTGGAGGACCCTTCTGACAGGATCGGAGGCAGCCATGCTACTGTGCATGGAGTCCAGTTAGTAGCTTGGGAGAGGTTGTGTATGGATTTGAGGGTCTCGGATACATGGCATCATTCTGGCTTTGTGAGGCCTCCAGAGAGTCTTGCCTTCTCTAGATCGGACCGCAGAGTGGGAGGAGTGAATCTATCGCGGATAGATTGCTTCTACACTAGTGACCACTTCAGTGACCTGGGGGGATCCGTGGGCATCCTGGCAGGGACTTCCTTCTCGGACCATGCACCAGTGATCCTCATAGTGGCAGACAGGCAGAGGAGTGGGAGCACGATGCTTCGCATCCCAGAGCGGGTCTTATTGGACTCAACACTCAGAGAGAGGGTAGAGGCTCTCTAGACAGAGGGCATGGACAGCCAGGCTCTACCTGCAGACAGGTGTCCGTAGGCCTAGCTCAACTTAGCCACTTTTTTCTCCAGGAGTCTCTGGCTCGACGGGCTGTAGCGAGAGAGGAGGAGCAGCGTCTCAAACGAGACATTGCTTCACTACATAGGATGCAGGAGCAGCATCCAGACAGTCCATGGTTGGAGGAGCAGTTACAGCAGGCTCGATAGGAGCTTGCTTGCATAGAGGAGAGGCGTCATGAGTTTGCCTTTCACCGACAGGCATCTCAGTGGGCTCAGGTGGGTGACAAAGTTATAGGTGCCTTTTTTGAGACAGTGGGACCTCAGCACTCACATGCCAAGGTCAATCAGTTGAGGAGACCCGATGGGTTAGTTGCTTGTGAGCCCGAGGATATGTGTACAGTTGCTATTGACTTTTACCATGAGTTACTGTCGACTGAGCCCCAATCAGAGCAACAGGATGCATGCAGGGAGCAGGTTTGGGCACATATGCCTTGTCTTGTTACTGAGGAGATGCGCCACAGGCTAGAGATGCCTCTTCAGCTCGAGGAGCTGCACACGGCTCTTAGGGCCCTCCCTCGTGGTAGCTGTCCCAGTGAGGATGGGCTGGCTCCCAGCTTCTTCTTGGAGTACTGGGACCTGCTTGGCTCAGATCTTTGTAGTGACTTTCATTACATTCTGCACACAGGAGTGATGTCGGATAGCATGAGTGAGGGCCTGATTTACCTTATTCCAAAGGAGGGTGGCTCCTTGGATGAGATTCAACAGTGGCGCCCCATCACCATCCTCAACTCAGCCTACAAAATTCTTGCCAAGGCTCTGAGTTTGAGGATTCATCCACTTTTGGAGAGCCTTATACATGGGACTCAGATAGGTTTTGTCAAGGAACGCAGTATCCTTGACAACATCTTCACTTTTTGGGAGGCTTCTGCCCTTGCACGGCTCCGTGGGGAGGACCTTGTGATTCTTCTTCTCGATTTTGAGAAGGCATACAACAGAGTTGACTCGGAATTTCTAGAGGGCACGCTATGCAAGATGGGATTCTCAGATGCTTGGATCAGAGGGGTGTCAGCTTTGTACAGACAGGATCACAGTCAGGTGCTTTTGGCAGGAGGTAGAGGTGAGCGTTTCATGCTCACATGATCGGTCAGACAGGGTTGTCCTCTTGCCCCTTTTCTCTTTCTGTTCTATGCGAAGGCGATGAGCAGATTTTTGGTGTCACAGCAGGTTGGTCTGAGAGGCTTCTGGACGCTGAGTTTGCCGACGACTCAGCCTTGTACTTAGAGGGCCAGGAGGCCAATCTACACAGATGTAAGCAGGCTTTTGATTGTGCATCGGGCGCATTGATCAACTGGAGAAAGACAGTGGCTTTCTCGGTTGGCAGTGCTCCTATGCCAGATTGGATGCCAGGAGAGGGTTTCAGGTGGATCCCTCCAGGGACTACAGTTCGGTACTTGGGTTGTCAGGTTGGTTTGGACTTGTCCCCCGAGCAACAGATTGCTCCTCTTCTCCTATCTATTAGGAGAAAGCTGTTACATTGGAGCTCAGCACGACTTTCGCTGGCTGGTATAGTAGTAGTTGCCAACCAGGTGTTGTTGGCAACTATGTGGTACATACTTCTTGCTGGATCTTCTCGAGTTCTTGTATTAGCCAGGTAGAGAGGCTGATCAGGAACTTCCTTTGGTCAGGTCACGATACTCAGATTGCCCGATCCAAGGTGGCTTGGTCGGTCATCACACTTCCTTGTTCTCAGGGAGGGCTTGGGATCATTGATCCTGTACAGCAGAGCATAGCCCTTCTTGGGAAGTTTGTCGTTAGAGGACTTCTTCCAGGCGAGGAGCCCTGGAAGGAATTCTTGTTGCAGAGGGTTTGTGCCAGGGTGCCTCAGTCAGAGGCCCTTGGCAACCTTCGACCAGATGGATCTTTACAGAGTTGCGCCGAGTTGGTTTGAGCAGGAGACTAGAGGACAGATTCGCTGTGAGTTTGCTTCGATATTGGGAGCTCTTACGGCGTGGCCTAGAGCAGAGACAGTCGACGTGCACGGAGGAGCGCCTACGGCAGCCCCTCGTTTGGAACCCCATGGTTAGCACTCAGAGAAGCCACTTGGTTGGGAGTCGGCCTCATGTTTCTTGGGGTCCCATGGCGGCAGGTCCAGCGCGTTCTCTAGGTGACTGGCTAGAGCTCACAGGTTTGTCAGAGGGGGTGCAGGCTGTCCAGCTACAGGGCATGAGAGGGGTGCAGAGCATGTGTCAGGACATCTCAGAGTCAGTTCCAGCTGAGTGGCTCACGCCTCTCGAGCCAGTAGCACCCCGGTGGACGGGAGCCTTCACACGACTGGAGGTTCTCATTTCAGTCAGGGCTTGCTTAGAGACTGTCCCAGCCCTGTTCTTCGAGCTTCAGGGTGGGGGACAATTACATCGAGTTGCAGTAGAGGCCCCGCAGGTAGCAGAGTGCTGTTTCCAGAGGATCCGAGTTGTGGGCATCTGTGGGAGGACTTGCGTCATAGACCCTGACCCAGCAGCTCTTGAGACTGGACACTGGAGGCTATGGGCTTGGGAGTGTTGTCCACTGGCACGAGTACAGTGGGATCCTGGTGAGTGGCTATGGAGGGACCCCTTCTCTTTTGCAGACCGCCCAGGAGTCCCCTTCTATCAGTACACTGTTCGGCTTGGACGTCATATACTTGCAGCACAGAGAGAGGCCCGCCCCGCTGCAACACGTCATGGGCAGGAGGAGGGCCTCACTGTCGAGTTCTTGGAAGCTTTTTGGCAGAGGCTGTGGGACTCCACACAGCCGAGGTGCGTCACTTTGTTCCAGTGGCTGGTTGCAAATAGAGCCACAACAGTAGGGAGCTGGCTTGTGCATAGTGGTCTGTTGGCCGCATGTGTAGCCTGTGACCAATTGGTGGAAAGTCAGCGTCACTGTCTGTGGGACTGTCCCTCGGCCCAGCAGGTGTGGCTACGTGTTCTTTGGTTGATGCCTGCCCACTCCACGGCTCAACAGTACACTTGGGGGGCAGCGGCTTGGTCCACCCTCACGGGCCCAGCACTTCAGTTTGAGCTATCTTCCACCAGCAGGATGATAGTGATACAAGGGGGGCGACCTACACTCCAGCCTACTACAGAGCTTACTCCACAGGAGTGGTGTAGTGAGAGAGAGGAGTGTTGGGAGCTCATCAGCGGCCTAGCTCTCTGGTTCATCTGGCGGGCCCGCTGTTTCCGCATCTTTGAGGCTCGTCCTGTGCCACCAGCAGAGACTATTTGTGACTTTTTGCTAGAGCTGATCCATACTCTCAGAGGACAGCTTGAGGGACTACAGGGCAGCTTCGACCGCATGCGGGAGCGCCGCGAGGCTTTTCTTCGACTCTGGCGCCTTGGGCCTTTCTACACCATTGTCCAGGGGGTGCTCAGATGGCACTACTATCCACCTGTGTGGCTCTTCCCTCCTCCCATCTCTTGATTTAGCCTCATTGTATATATGCTGTTTTTTCATTGGGAGAGTCTCCCCATCATGCTTGTTGTAGCCCTCTCTCGCAGAGGTGTATGTAGCCCTATGGGCAGTTTTCATTAACTAATAGAAGGATCTATTTCTCGGAAAAAATAAAAAATAAAAAATGGGGGATAACCCTCCTACTTCTAAACATCTCATGGGAACCCACCCCTTAGGAGATTTTTGCATAGATAGTGGCTTTCATTACCTTAAACCTCACGCCCGTTGGCTCTCTGTCCCCCTTAACTACAATACAACTCGTAGTATCGTATGCTAACCCACACACTTGTTCTCTCTCTCTCTCTCTCTCTCTCTCTCTCTCTCTCTCTCTCTCTCTCTCTCTCTCTCTCTCTCTCTCTCTCTCTCAACTCCCCGTATGTAAGCAAGAGTGGCCATAGAGGTGGCTTGGGAGGCAATAACTATTGAATACCTGATCGTGGGGCATCTTCTAACCTTGAGCATGCCAGGATGTGCTATATAAGGTGAGGGTTCTCTTGACCTTCACTTAGTTTGTGGGTATTTTTTCTCTGTGTGTGTGTATTTTAAAGAGAGGTGTGAGGGCTTTTTGATACTGAGCAGCTATGGAGGTTGTTGAGCTACCATCTTAGGTCGGTACTCACCTTGATAATAGTACCTTGATGACATACAATAATGGTTTTTATCTTCATATTACTAAAAGGAGGTTAGGTTTTTTTTTTTTTGCTAAATCCTGCAGTCACCGACTGGCTATACGTGGTTTTTTTTATAGTATGTTGCGGCTACATAACTATGCTGGAATTAATTGTTTGTAGATGGTTGGTGGGAAAATAATTATGGCTTGCAATATATATTTTTAGATGGTTATAGTTGAAACTAATCACGATGATTACTATTGGTTTTTTTGGTTATTTTAAGGTGATTAGTTTCTTGTGACAAAAGTTTTTTTTTGATAGCTTGGAAAAGCGCCTTTGATTCATTTTGGATGAGGATTTTTGGTAACCCATGCACACCAGAGTAGTGGTGCTTGATGTGGCAATATTCGAACAACGAAAAATGGGGGATCTTTTACTTGATACTATCGTTTGTCTTGATAAATTATAGCCTAAAGTCGGGTCTATTTTACTCTTTATTTGATGCATGGAAATATCAACATACTACTGCGTGGTGTAATGGGGTTTTTTCTTCCCGTATGCCATTTTGGGGATTGTTACACTTGCAAAGGATCTTGCTTGTTAGCTTATATAGCATGATGCTGACAGTGCCTGTAACATATATGGGTTTTTTCTCTTTTTTGATAGACAAACTATCAATAGGTTTGTTTTACTAATCTTCCTAGCTTGGGCTCATTTAGCGTGTTTTTTTCTCATTAACTTACAAACTCTGGTAGGTTTACAAACTCTGGTAGGTTGAAGTCCGTAAGCCCAAATGGGTATGAGAAATTTGAATTGTCTTGCCAACATAAGCCGGGTTTTTTTCCAAAAAATGGGAGGTATCTATAGTTGGTGTTGTGGATACTTTATGGCTTCATGGTACTTGATAAAGCTAGTGAAATCGGTGCCTAACAAAATTGGCAAAGTTATTCTGAAAAATTGATCTAAGAGATGATATAAGGATTAAAAAACTTGGTTCATGAGGGATTGATGGCCTTCTTGATCAAAATAAATATCTATTTAAAGTCTTAATCTTATAAAAATTGAGGTTATATAAATACCATAATTATATGTCATACCTTTAAAATCCTTGGGGTTGCAAAAAACAAAGGACTGAAATACATGAACACTTTGGATAGTAGTTTTAAGTTTTGTAAAAAAAATTGTAAGTTGGATATGGATAACAACTGATATAATCCATTGACACCTGTAAAACACATCTAAGACTAACGTATTTGTTGTCTTGTTTGGATGGATGCAGGTGAGGAATTGTTAGCAGCAAGCTAACACAGATACCATTTTTTGGAGTTCTCTTTGTAAAACACTTATTATTTTGATAAATTAGGAATATTGTAACTCCTAGTTTCTCGGATAAACTTTGTAATTAATGAGCTAGGGCTACAAGCTTCTAGATTGTATCAACCTGTCATTACCCAACTTTGATAGAACTCCAGATTATAAGTTTTGACCACCCAAAAACCATGGCTAAGGTATAAAAACCAAGTTTTTGTAAGTTTTCTATAAGTTTTGGATAAGAAATACACAACGTGAGCTAACGACTCTCACTTCTCTCCTTCTCGTGCTTCCTATTCCCTCCCTGATTGTCACATTGCAGTCATGTTTGTTGCATTACAATTACAAGAGCTCTACACATTGACGTAAGCAGTTCACAGTAATTCATAGCTTTTGGCGTCACCGACCCGTGGTCTACTAATTTCATCATAACTAGAAATTACACTTTTAAATCAAAAAATAAGCATAGGCGGGGTATTGGGGCATCATTGCTAAGCATTTAGATGCATTCTGGATCGAAAACGACTAGGTCAAAAATCCACTACTATTAATAATTGTGATTTTGGAACTTGATCTAAAGTGGGGTTTGAGACCATAAGCATGTGTGCTTAGGTCTTATAAACTTGTCCTAGAAGTTTTGTTACGTTTGGATGTCATTTGATGTTGTAACGGATGTGATTTGTTTTTCGATGAGCGATTCGCTTTTGGTGATTTCAGTCACTTGAGTGTAGTTTGAGTCAGATGCGAGTTGTTAGTTGTTTTTCGAGAGATTGACAACCTCTTGTAGCCTCTATGCACTAGTCGAGTTAGCTTCATCCCATGGATTGATAAATTAATCGTGGTTCTCGCTAATACTGCAATAAGATAGGATAGTGAGGTTAGACATGCGTCCCACATTTGGCGCCGTTGTCGGGGATCAAAGAGACCTAAACTAGGGAAGAATACGAGCATCTTGTGAAGTTATCTTTTAACTTCCTCTAAGTTCACCTAGAGTTCAAAACTTTCTTTTAGAATCCGCATAGCTTAAGATTGTCGTCTTTTGCTGTGTAGAGGTAGCTTGGAAGTAATCGCACTTGCTAAATGCCTTTAGGATTGTAGAAATAGATTAGGATTTTGAGAATTATCGATAGACGAGACAAGTCTTAAGACCAATGCTCAGGAAACCACAAAAAACAAGAAAACGAGTGTTTGTGGACACTTTCCACAACCCCATTGCATGAGAATCTAGGAGTAGGGTAAGTAGGATCAGGTGGATTTCAATACATTGCTCTCTCTGAAACAATCAAGTGTGAGTTGTTATTAGAAGTTGGAGAATTTCAGGTCTACGACTAGAAATAGCTCGAAAAGACTTGAAACCACTCAATCCAAATGGAGAGTAAGCTTAAAAGTTGTCTGAACCAGTTGGTAAGCTCAAAGACACTTCGAGGTAAAAATTTTAAGAGTTGGCCAAAACTAAAATTATTTACTTTTTCTTGACATTTTAAGAGTTGGCCAAATTAATTTTTTACTTGATTCATAAGCTTAAAATAGCTCATATAAAGACTGTCTTTGAAAAAATTGCAAAAAAGTGTTCATTTCAAGCCTGAAGTTAATAATCATGATTATTAACTTTCTGCTCTAAATTGACCAAGGTTCATACCATTGCCTCATTGGATGTGTACAAACAACTTTTGTAAAGGCCCAAGTGATTTAGATCACAAAATTGGCAAAAAATTGGGTAAAAACTAAAGTTTGTACTGAATTTTTAAATCTTGAGTGTAAATTGGGGGAAAATTTGTCCAAACATGTCAAAAATTGATTCATAGGCTTATATTGATGTGATAAACATGTGTACATGCTCAGTTGACCAAAAAGATGCAAAAAGTTACCAGTTGTAAATAATCGCGATTATTTACATATGCCTCATTTTTCAACTTTTTTGACCAAATCAGCATACCACTAGTTTAACCATGTTGTAATAATCCCACAAATCAAATTTGGTAAGATTTGGATCACTAGATTAAAAATTGTGACCAAATTTGCAAAGTTAGTCTGCGGACAAAAAATTGATGACCATTTGACCAAAAATTATTCAAACTTGATGAAACTTGGCTAGTGACCTTAACTTGAGGTGCTTAACAGGTCTCTGTCAAATCTGGGGCAAAAGGTTGCAAAAATATAGCTGGAGTAAATAATCACGATTATTTACATCTTCTTCAAAACTTGAGAATTTTGCACATTTGAGTATACCACAAGGTCAAGCACATCAAGTAGACTTCACAAATCAATTTTGGTAAAATTTGGATTCCAAAAGTGAGACTTAAGCCAGATTTTTGAAATTAAAGTCGGCAGACACAAAACAATTGATAAACTTGATCAGATTTTGTCCAAACTTGTCCAGGGACTTTAACAAGTTGTATACTTGCCAAACTAATCCAAAAAGTGTAAATAATTGACAAAAGTAAATAATTGTGATTATTTACTATTGCTACCCAGAGAAATTAATTTTGACTTTTCAACTTATACAGTGTTAGACCAACATAACACAAAGCCACCGAGCAATTTTGGGTTCAATCGGATCAAAATTGATACATGTTCACTTAGTTTCCAGGTTGCAGATTAAACCTTTGAATTTTTTGCTAAAGTCGAATCTCAAAGTCAAATTTTGACTCCCATAGCTCGATTTGAAGCACCTAGACCAATCACAAGAGTTAGCAAAACCTCTACGGTCTTTATAGAAGAATAGCTAACTTGATCAAATTTGTACAGGAATCAAGCTGCAGACGAGGAATCAGTGGCTTGACAGAAAGTTTCTATCGAATCAAGTGGAAATTGATGACAAGTCAATCCAAAGTTGAGTACACTATCCAGGGCTTCATAAGTCTATATGAACCTTAGATCTGGTCGTGTACTAGGAAATCAGGGCATACTTGGAGAAACCTCTAGTAGAGTATCCATCAAAGAAAGCAAGAATCAAGGAAATTCCTTGCATACAATTCTTGAAGAAGTCTCAGACACTTTTTCATATTCAACATCTGAAATGTCTTCTTACGCGACTCACTTGGAAACTGGAACGACAATGTGCTATAAGCATATACTCTCTTTTTACAAGACTAACCACCATGGAGCCAGGTTTACTTGGATCCTAACGAGGAGTATGCTATTCGCATTGACGACCATGGTATTGAGTTCGAAGAAGAGATTAGGACAAACAAACAAGGAAAAATGTACATGCACAGAAACGGAACTCAGTATGTACAAGTCAAAAACCCTGATGTAGTAGACAAATGGGGGTTAGAAGCAAATACCATAATACCAGATATGTCAGCAAAAGAAGGACCACCAACTTTAGATTTTGAGGGATACGATCAAGTAGATTTGAAGCCTTTGAAACGGCTTAGTACTGATAACCCTAGGATCGGAGTCTATTGTTGGGAGGATAGAAATATAAAAGATCTTCTATGGACTCCGCATGCCAAACGAGGACAACTAACATCCATGCAGATCATCTATATCTTCAAGATCAAGAATAAGGGATCAACGAACCTACCAACCTACCTGTTTAGGGATTGTTATAACAACTTCTTTGTTATGATGACTCCTGAGGAGGTAGAACAAACCAAATACCAAGGGTATTCCATATGGGATTGGATATTGGGACAAGGACCAGAAACAATTCCAAGAGATGAACACCGTGAGAGATCATTTGAGAGTAATGTGAAGAAACAAGAAACCACCTCATCATCACGTAGAAAACTGGGTGACACTAAGGCCCCAAGCTTTAAGCAAGTGCTAAGAGTAGAACGTATATTTGATTTCCATACTCAACTCAAGAAGTTTGGAATGACATTAGAAGGAAAAGCATTGACATGGTTCCAAAACATTCCACCAAGGTCAATCATGGACTTGAATACATTAGCTCAAGGATTTGTAGCTGCTTGTTCCAAAACGGGGATCAAACATAATACGGTAGCTCAAATCTACAGCTTTAAACAGAAACATGGTGAGTCTGTTAGGGATTGTGTGACTCGGATGAAACAATACATTGCCAGATGCCCAGGGCTAGAGATACCTACAGAAGAACGACTTGTATCCTTATTTCTAGAGGGACTGCTAAACAAAGAACTTAATGCTATACTCTATAGTAAAAAGCATACAACCCTAGAAGAGTGTGTGTCAGATGCTATTGACTTATGAGACAATTGTGATATTTTCAATGAAGAAGATGTCCCTAAGGATAACCAAAGTGAGAAAACTGCATCCACTAAACCAACACAAGTGGGAACGGCTGCTGCAGCACCACTTTCAGCCATAGAAGACATGCTCAAAAGGATGAACAACATGCAAAAAGCACCTATCAGGGGACTAGGACAGGGGATACCTCAACAGGGACAACCAATTAGGCCACAAAAATGGTGTGCAATTGAGGGTAAATGGACCAACCATGAGACCCACAAGTGCTACTTCAAACCAAAGGATGATGGGAATGTTCAGTACGTTGGAAAAAGGGGAAGTAGGAACAAACCTAGCACACTCTACACTACCTCTCTATAGCTCAAGAAATATTCGGCACCCTTAACTAGCCACACAGAAACTCATATGCACATATACTTTTTGTAAAACTCCACTATCAGGCTCTCCTTTGAGCATCATCGACCACACACACTCACACATAAACAACTCAGCACCACAAGCCCATCAAAAACACCATCATATCCCAACATCAATCGATGCATCCAACTCGCAAATCGGTAAACGCACTCACACAGGGAGGCGACACATGCCTCAACCACACATACAAGTTACCTGCACAATCTCTCTACCTCCCTCTCTGCTCACATACACACAATCTTGGAGCCACCGCTACCACGAACATACGACAAAAAACATGAGGCAGACAATATTGACGGAAAACTCAACAAAAAACCACAACCCAACTATGTATCACATAAACCCAATTAAATACAATCAAATACAATGATGGAAAATTCGATAGCTGCCGATCCTCTCCACACTGGCGATCTCTTTCCAAGCTTTCTCAAAGCAGTTCTATTGGTGGTACTTCTCTTTTACTCACAACCAAACTCCCCCACTCGTCATGCTTATCCCATAGAAGGAAAACTTCTACTTGAGCCATGCACTTGGAAGCCCCTCTCAATCCTCCTTGTTTGCACTGGCCATAGGCAGCCCACCTTGTGATGCTATGGATGCCTTGGTGGTCCCTGCTTGGTCTTGGGCTATAAGCAGCCCTCCTTCCTTCTCTTTCCCATGTTCTCGCCATTGGCTATGCTTTCTCCTCCCTCGAAAGCCCCAACTGATGGCGTTCCACTTGCTCTCACCTTGGTAGTCCCTCCTAGTTTTGCAAGTCCCTCCTCACGGTCCTCAGCTCTTCCAGGCCAGCGCACCCCTTCGTTTCTAATGTGGACGGCTCCTCTGTAGTGCCACCCCTACATGTAGTTCACGCTATGGGTTGCCCTTCATATGGCACCCTCCTTCCTTCTTTTCTTGCTCTCCCCATTGTAATGCTGGCTGCTTCTCCTATCCAAGCGGCCCTCTTCTGCCTCTATGTCGACAACCCATCTCCCCTTCTCCTTGTTCCTTGGCCCACGGCATCACATCCTTGACAGGTTCCTGACCCTCTGTAGTAGCATCCTTAGCTGATCGTCAACGGTCCCAACCTCTTCTGGCTTCACTCACCTGCCGGCTTGGGCCCCCCCTTGGCCCGTCTACTGCCTTATGCAACCCCCCTTCCTCTGGAAACCCCCCTCAAGCAGCGCCACCCTTCCATTACATGCCCATCCCCCCATGCTCAAGTGGTGGTTTTTCCTTGTTTGGCACCTCCAACAACCCCTTCTCGCAATCCCTCATGCAACCACACAGATGGTGCTCCCCCTCCATGCAATCAACGCCGCCTATATCATGCAGATCATGCTCATCAGCCATCCTATGGTTTTGGCCTTAAAATAATGCTTTGGCACAATTTGGGTAGGATGTCTGGAAATTTCAGTCTATCTGGCCTTATCCTGTCAAGATATGGTCAAATTTTCACTTTCCAGGTGAAAATAGGGTAAACCCCACCTTCTGAACACAGTGGTCTACTCAAAATTCCCACCAGATTAGCCTATAGACATCCTACGCGTAGGATGTCTCCTGGCTTAAAATTAATTTTTTTCCTGACAGAAATGCTCCTGATGCTCTACAGCTCTATCAAAAACACTCATAGTAACTTTTAGACTTCACTTCTGCTTTCAAACACACTTTTGCATCTTTTTGCATCTTTTACAACCTTGTGATGAATCTACCAAGTAAGTATACATGCATGACATGCTCTAGATCCCGAATCATGATGTCCTACTTACTCTACTCCTACTCATCATGTGAAATGGTGATAATGGTGTTTTGGTTGCTTTCTGGCCTCTCCGGACTCTCAAGCTCTCCTCTCACCGCTTCTACCACTCCAACTCCTACTCAAGAACTCTACTAATATCTAAAACTATCTCAGTCTACCTAAATCTATATAAGTCGAAGGATCTCCCTATACTCCCTCTAAGACCTAGAGAGTCCTGCACCCTCTGATCCTATCTAAATGTAAAACGAGACTCTTGGCAAGCCAAAGAATCCCTATCGTCAAGGACTAGTCTCGGTCACCTACCTAAGGTTTCGTCCCCGACAGCAACGCCAATGTTTGACGGATACGCCGCGACGGACGTCAGCATAGCGAGAACTCACCTAACATATAATGTCAACTAGGATATCTGACCAAAATTTTCAGGTCTTCATTTTCGAAATCTAAAGTGCCTAATGTGTAGCTCTACTCAATGCGAACGCGTGGATATGCTGCAATGCAAAATCAGACAACGTATGCTCACCGAATCACCAGATGAAGCTCGTAGATCTTGTCGGGGGCAACACGCTGCACTTCTCCGCACTTGATTTCGACCACCGGTACACACGTAGTGTCAAGATGAAGTTCACACTCTCTCTCGTACACAATACGCTCACTCACAGACTTCAAAACTTCTTAAAATGACAAAAGGTTTTTCATTAAGGTCAAAAAGTGGTATATATACCTTACAATTCTCAAACCCTAATGTTCCAAATTAACCATCTACTCCATCTAAATGTCAAAACTGGGATACAATCTGGAAACTTCTGTAAGCCCCAATATTTACAAGGTTAAATGTCGGGTTTTTCTCAATAAATGAATACATACAAAAAATAATAATCTGCCGAGCCGTCATTTTCTGTAGGGTGTGTCCAGCTTCTAACACACATATAGATCTATTGAGCACCACACTCCAATCAAACCTACATGCACACACAAGAAAAAGAGGGCAATCACACAAGATTAGAGAGGGATTAACCACTAATTAGTTAAGATCTAGTTAATTTAAGCATCATAGGCAATCATAAGAAGTAAGAGAGGGGCATAGTGAGAGAGAATGAATCATTGATTAGTGTTAATCAAGTCTCATGAGCAAGGAGAAGCTCAAGGACTCCATATCCACACACCTCAAAAGCTCTCGCCAAAGAGTGCTCTCAACAAATGACTTGAGAACCCTAATTTCTTTTACACACTACCTTATATACCTAGGTTAAAAATATGCAATGTCCGGGCACCCAAGGCTTTTAGGGCTCACCACTTACTGAATCTGCAACCTAGGTACAATAAGTGACCTATTCTTTACAGCTTGGAACTCCCATTGAGCCCGTAACACATTAGAAATATTACAATGGCTTGAAATAAATCGGGAATTTACAATACGTGACCATTTTGGGAAAACGTGGAAAATGTGTAATTCCAATCTTTATTGCTTCTTCGAATTCATCCTTGATCTGCATTCGTACATCTTCGGTCTTTAGTAGCTTTTGTTAACTGATGTTGATTCAATTAACATTCCCCCCTTCCTATTTTAGTGCCCGTCCTCGAGCACTGTTGAAAAGTGTCCGTGGAGGCAAGGGAAGGTTTTGATTAGTTGTTGATGGGCTGATCGTCTTCATTTTGTTGTTGGATTTGTTGATGAGGTTGAATTTTTTGCAGCATCTTCATTGGTCCAAATATGTCTGATGTGAGAGATGATGTTGCATTTGTTCGTTGTAATAGCATAATGATGAGGCTGATGTTTATCTATGAAAAGTATGTACAAAGGAAGTAGAATGATGAGGTTCTAAATTAGGGTCTAATACTTGGATGACCAAAGGAAAAAACCCAGTGGAAAAAAAGTGCCTTTGAGATACATGCATTATTGGAGTACTTATTAGCATGGGAAATATTAATAAAATATTGAAAGGATTGATAGATATGGAATTAAAAAGGGAGCAAATATGAAAGGGTAGCATGATGGAACATTGGTTTGCCTGTTGTAGTTCACTCAAGGTGCATAGGTGGAAGCAAAAAAGAGTGTCTAATGCATATGTCCGATGATGGGACATCCTATTTATGCATACACAGAAATGCATGGAAAACAATATGCTGTGCAAGTAAGATTTTGAGAGGTTCTTCAGAAAGATGGTGTAGCTATAAAAGCATATGACATGGATTTGCAACCTGGCACCCCTTTAAGAATGGCTTTCGTTGACGAGGATATGTGCTCTCATCTTACTGTGCACTGTGCGTGAATGTTGGACTCTACGACACTTCACCAATTGTAAGTTAATAGACTTTGACTCTTATGCATGATCTCATCCAGCATGAGCAACACAACTTTAGATATGCTCAACTCTTCCAGCTTGAGCATAAGCCTAATAACTACGACTCTTAGCACAAAGTTTAATATGACTTGAAGCTTTGGGAGTAATGCGTTGCTCATTTGATGGCTCATCAGCCCGACTCTGACTATGCCAAAGAGTGTTTTTTGCACCCCGGCGACTTGTTTTTTTACATTCTTCTGCTTACTACAAACATTTCTTCAGGCAAAAGTAAGCTTGAATCCTCAAAAAGAGGATTAATGAAGGACCACATTTGCATTGAAGGTTTCTTTTGCCATACCTATTTTATCATCTTTGAATTTACATTTTTCTTGGTTGGGTCGTCCTTCTTTGACACTGTGAAGACTCCATTATCTGTTTGATTTTCCAAATAGGCCTGTTGATCGGAGTCTTTGATGTTGTTGTAAGCCTCTGTTGATCGTTGACATTTGACTTTTGACTAGGAACATTGGAAGACTTAGGAATCCAAATCTCTTGATGACCTTTGTATCTCCATTGTTGAATTTGCTTCGCTCTAGGTCTTGTTGATTTTTTGAGATCTTCATGCAGGCTTAGTGTAGTTGCAGTTGGCTTGCGATTGGCTGGTAGCCAAATCTTTGTATATCTTGCATAGAATCCTTGTCCAAGAGGAACATTCCTTGAGATCCGTCCTTGTTCTATATCCTATTGAAAGTTGAGGTAGAATTTAGCATCTTTCGATGTTGATTTGTCGTATACCTACTGCTTAGGTATTCTAGGACATTGTCGAGGCTGATACCTTGTGGGACTTCTTTCTTGGGAGGGACTTGAAGTTACTTCATATGCTCTTACCTTCGGTTTTGGTACCCATATGTGTTTGTTACCTTCATAGTACTCCTGTTCCTTTAAGCTCCATTGTGATGATATCCATCCCATGTGTTGTCTTTCTATGTTGATTTCTTGTCCTTAATCCAAACTAGATCATTGACTTTGAGTAAACTGCTCGGAACAAACACTTGCTTGACTTTTCTTTGATTTCTTGATTACTTTGGCTGACATATCTTTGCTTTTCTTGGTGTCTCCTTAGAGGTTTCAGTTGAGTCAGCAATTGACTTTAAGTCTTGAAAGCCTGACTTGCTTGAAGAAGCTGATCCATGAGGATTCTTTGATGTAGAGGCATATGATGTCACACCTTCTTTGCTAATCGGTGGAAGTTCCACTTTAGCTTTACCTTTTTTTGCAAGATTTTTCTTCGATCCTTGTGACTTTTGCGACTCTGAATCTGAAAATTTTGGTTCTATTGAAGATCTTTGTCCAGCTTTTGCCATGGTCTCATCTTGATCTAATTGTGTCTCTATGGAGGGTAGCTTGAGACTTTTTGTTGCAATCTGACTTATAACAGCTAATTTTGTTGGCAATGAGTGATTGAGCTTTGGACTTCCTATTGCTTCTTGGTTATCTGCAACCCTTCCTTGTTTACTTCTAGCTTTGATAGCATTCTCTGCTCAACAGTTATCGTGGTTGCTTTTTGTTCTGTTTGATCTCCACTTGCTATTGCCTAATTTGCTTTAAGCTTTTCTGAAGTTTTGTTCGATGGAGATGAATCATGTTCAATAAGATCTTCCATTTGAATTCTGCTTGAGGACTTTGTACTGTCGTTTGCGAGTGACCAGTCTTGGTCTTCATTCTTTGATGTCTGTGATGACTGCATCTTGTTTGATTTCTGTAGCTCTGACATCTTCTGGGCCATTGGAATTCCCATTATGATGTCGTCTAGCATATCCTATGTTGTGATCACATGAAATTGAGCTTTGATGATCTCTGAACTTACTTCAATGGTGGTGGAGATGATCCCCAGCATTCTTCTTGTTTGTCTTCTGATATGCTCACAAATTCAGGAGCATCTTCCAGCTGTGGTTGGCCACATATTTTTCAAGTGCAAAAAGACATGAGGTTCTTGTCTAACTGAAAATCTAGCTTTACTTCTCTTGACATCTTTTCTTCGCGTTCACCAACAATGTTGCACTTGATCTTCTCAGGATTTGTATCCGAATTGACTGCTTTTGCTATAGCAGTGTCCTTTGGTTGAGCTTTATCTGTATTCTCTTTGCTTTGACCACCTGCTTCCGTTGATGTCGACTCGTATGATTGTGATATTGCACTTTTTTGTAATTGTTGAGCATTGTCCTCTTGCATCTGGGTAACCTTTGACCTTAATAGATCCATTGTACTTTCTGGCAGAATCTGTCTCTTCGGAGGAGATTTTGGTGGTGACCTTTGTGTAGCCTTCTGGACTTTAGCTCCCATTGACTTTGACTTTTCTATCACCTGTTCTGGTAGCTTGAGGCTTTGCACCATCTTCAGATAGTCTTTGACTTCAGTCTTACCATCCATAGGGGTTTGTACAAGGTCATGACCTAGATGATATATATTACCATGTGCATCTTGATATGCATATGTGAGCTTGATCACATGTAACTTTTTGAACACTATGGGCTTTGTCGGCTTTTGTCTCTGATTTGTGGAGATTAGTTGAAACTTCTGTCCGTGATGATCTTCATAGAAGCATTTTTCTATAGATTCTGATGGAATCTGGGTCAATTGGAAACTTCCAACAACCATATGATCTTTCAATGGTTTCTGCTTTGAAGAGGTCTATTGGTTAGAAGCTTTAGGGCTTCTAACTGGTGTAGTATTTCCTGGCACATAAGTTGAGCTTGTGGGTTTACAGCTTCCCCCTTCCTAGGGTGATCACTATAGCCTGCTTCATTGGAAGAGTTCAAAACTATTTGGCTCTGATGTAGTCTCATGTTTTGGGACTGTGAAGGTACACTCTGGGTAGCATTATTGACGTTTTGCATTTGTAAACCTTCTACATAGTTTCCTATGTATCTCTGTGAAACATGACAAATTATTCCCCAAGTTAAGCTATAGATAGCTTTATCTTTGCCCTGATATTGTCTATCCCATGGGTCTCCTATGATATGAACTTCTGTAGTTTCAGGACCCAAGGCATCATAGATGCTAGACTCTCGTCTATATCTACGACTGTTTTGGTCAAAGTATATGCTCGTTTGGTCACAACATCGAAGCTTGATTTCTGATGGAGGAGAGTTTGGCTCTGAACAAATTTTTGAGTTCACTCGGGTAATATCCTTCAACTCTAGAGAGGATGGGCTATAATAGATTCTTTCCTCTGAAATGAACCATCCTTTCTGATCTATCATTGGACGCACTTCTATGAGCTGGTATGTGGGCCGTTCAAACATAGGTTGATCCTTTTTGCACAGTTTTCCTTTTTGGTCTACATAGTGTGCTTATGAATTATGTGTACCATATGAATTATGTGTACCATAAAAAGCTAACATCATTCTGTCTGATGTGTCCCTTAGACTGGTGAATGATTGCACACTTGTGGCAGTGGATGCAAAATCATTTACAAACCTTACAGACTTTTCAACCTTTGGTGATATCTCGACACCTTTACTAAATTCATGCAAGAATTTATTGTTCAAAGAATCAATTTTAAGCTTTTCATGTGCCTCTGCATCTTTATGCTGATTTTGAATTTGCAGTGCTTTTAGTGGTGCTTCTAATGGTAATGTAGAATTATTTGATTGCATGAAAAGTGACGAGTTAAATGCACTTACATTGAGATTTGCATTTCCAATTTTCTCTGTACCTTGCTTGTCAGTTGATATGTCCCTGTTGTCTGGATTTCTTGGACAATCTTTAGCAAAATGTCCACCTTTTTGTCCACAATCTGAGCAATATGCCATGACTGGTGGTATTTTAATTGGCTCTATCATGTCAAGCTCTTGAAGAGGAGCTTCTATTTTTGTGCTTGCCAAATAGTTGTCATCTTCTTTTAGAACACTGAGCATCAAGCTGTACAGTGCTCCATCTTGACCTTTGTACCGTCTTTGGCTTAGCTCTCCAATGAGACTGGCTTCTATTGGTTGATCTATTGGATCTTCCATTAGTGGCTCTCGATTATAGATCTGACCACTGTAATCCATGTACAATGACCCTGATTGCATATGCACTAAATGGATGCTTGGCAGATTTGTGCAGATTTTTGGATAAACACTTGGGTTGACTTTTTAAACTTCTATCCGCACCTCATCTTTGAGCTTGCAATACCTGGCTCCACTGAAGTCAGTGAACACATGGGAGTTCTTTGAATCTGGCTTTACTCTAATCAATAGGATCTTGGCTCCTGTGCTGCTTTTGCTGCTCATAAGATACCTATGACCTTCTATATCTGTGTACAAAAATTTATCCCCATTGTAGCCATATAGCTGTAAAATATGGTCAGTTGCAATTGCACTTGTGCTGCCACTACTATTGGCTTGCTCTGCTGTACTTGAACTATCGGCTCGATTTGAGTCCATGTTGGCTGGTTTGTAAAAACTGTCGATTAGCAGAATTTGGTGTTGATTAGTAGAATTTCTCCTGCTTAGTTTTGATAAAACTGCTTGTGGAAAAGCACTTTTGCAGTTGACTACTCTTCAATGTCACAAGAGTTGATTAACTCTAGCTCAACTGTGTCAGCCTTTTGAAACGATGAAAAACTGGGCCTTTAACAGACTAAGCTGCAATCCACCGTGATTTGTGCTTGTTCGTCCAATTTCGAAGCTAATTTACAGCACAATTACTCGCACTAGCCAATTTCTAGCATGTAGAAATTTGAAAATTTCACTGCCGCTTAATCGACTATGAGTTGGTCAATTTCTCACTTTTTTCCACTGTTTGCTTGATTTTTTCTTGCGGTCCGTGTGTTTTTTGCGTTTCGGCCTCGTTCTAGCCTTTTTTGACTATTTATGGCTTTTACTAGCTTTTTGTGGTTTTTATTGACACTTTCGGTGAGTTTCTTTTTATTTTTTCTAATTATTTGTGAAATTTTGAATTTTCTAAAATTTTTAGTATTTTTACGATTTTTTGGGAAAGTTTTGATTTTTTATGAATTTTTCTGAGAATTTTAGAAATGTTTTGATTTTTTTGAACGATTTTGGATTTTTTGTGAGTTTCTTAATACTTTTGTGATTTTTCTTATTTTTCTTAGAATTTTTTGTGAGCTGTTATAAATTTTTTCCTATTTTGATGATTTTTCTGTGAGATTTTTGGATTATTAAAGACTTTTTGTGCATTTTTATTTTTTTGAAATTTTCTATGAAGTTTTTAATTTTTAATGAATTTTTACGATTTTTAAAACTCTTTTTTGAAAATTTTTATGATTTTGTATGTGATTTTTAAATTTTTGAAGATTTTTTTCTAATATTTTTTCGTGAATTTTAGGATTTTTTAAAGAATTTTCTATTTTTTATGATTTTTTTCTATTTAGTTTTTATTTTTTATGATTTTTAAAACTCTTTTTTTATTTTTTATTTTTTTGTGAGTTTTGAATGAATTTTCTATTTTTTGTGAAATTCACTTTTTTCTGTTTTCTTTAAAAGTTGAAGCCTTTTAATTTTTGTTTGTTTTTGGTTTTTTGGTTTTTTTTTGTATTTTGATTTGAATAAATTAAATAAACTAAGTTGAACTAACCTAACTAAAATAAAACTCTTACCTACCTGGCGTTGACTTTGTAGCGTGCAGCGAGCCGAGTCCCGAGTCCCGAGCATGGCGCATGCGCGTGGGCCTGCAGTTGGGTTTGGCAGCGCAGAGGACGCGTGGAGAAGACTGGACTCTGGAGAGGGTGCGTGTCACTGTATGCCAGCGAAACAAGACAAGAGAGAGCGCGAGCTGATGGAAACCGACAAGGTGGGGGAGGTGGACAGAGCCCGCAGACTCGATAGAGAGTGTCTAGAGAGAGAGAGAGAGAGAGAGAGAGAGAGAGAGAGAGAGAGAGAGAGAGAGAGAGAGAGAGAGAGAGAGAGAGAGAGAGAAAGTGGGGGGAGGGTTCTCACGCAGGGGAGAGAACGAGAGTTAATAGAGGAGAGAGAGTGAGTAAGAGGGGAAGGGTTCACGCGGGGAGGGAGAGATGGGAGAGATGCTGCCACTACTATTGGCTTGCTCTGCTGTACTTGAACTATCGGCTCGATTTGAGTCTATGTTGGCTGGTTTGTAAAAACTATCGATTAGCATAATTTGGTGTTGATTAGCAAAATTTCTCCTGCTTAGTTTTGATAAAAATGCTTGTGGAAAAGCACTTTTGCAGTTGACTGCTCTTCAATGTCACAAGAGTTGATTAACTCTAGCTCAACTATGTCAGCCTTTTGAAACGATATAAAACTGAGCCTTTAACAGACTAAGTTGCAATCCACCGTGATTTGTGCATGTTCGTCCAATTTGGAAGCTAATTTACAGCGCAATTACTCGCACTAGCCAATTTCTAGCATGCAAAAATTTGAAAATTTCATTGCTGCTTAATCGACTGAGTTGGTCGATTTCTCGCTTTTTTCGATTGTTCGCTTGATTTTTTCTTGCGGTCCGTGTGTTTTTTGCGTTTTGGCCTCGTTCTGGCCTTTTTTGACTATTTCTGGCTTTTACTAGCTTTCTGTGGTTTTTACTGGCAATTCAGGCGAGTTCCTTTTTATTTTTTCTAATTATTTGTGACATTTTGAATTCTCTAATTTTTTTAGTATTTTTATGATTTTAATGATTTTTGGGAAAGTTCTAATTTTTTATGAATTTTTTTGAGAATTTAAGAAATGTTTTGATTTTTTTTATTTTTTTGAACGATTTTGAAAATTTTGTGAGTTTTTTACTATTTTTGTGATTTTTCTAAATTTTTTGTGAGCCGTTATAAATTTTTTACTATTTTGATGATTTATTTGTGAGATTTTTGGATTTTTAAAGACTTTTTGTGAATTTTTGATTTTTTTTTTTAAGTTTTCTATGAAGTTTTTAAATTTTTTATGATTTTCTATGTGATTTTTTTTATTTTTTGGTGATTTTTTTCTAATATTTTTTCGTGAATTTTAGGATTTTTAAAAGAAGTTTTTATTTTTAATGAGGTTTTTCTATTTTATTTTTATTTTTTATGATTTTTAAAACTCTTTTTCTCAAAATTGTTTTTGTGAGTTTTTATGAATTTTCTATTTTTTGTGAAATTTTCTTTTTTTTATTTTTTAGAAATTTGAAGCCTTTAAATTTTGTAATTGATTTTTTTAATTTTTTTTGTTTTCTGTTTTTTGTTTTTTATTTTTTATTGTATTTTGATTTGAATAAATTAAATAAACCAAGTTTAACTAACCTAACTAAAGTAAAACTAACACCTACCTGGCGTTGACTCTGCAGCGTGCAGCAAGCCGACTCTCGAGTCCCGAGGATGGCGCGTGCGAGTGGGCTTGCAGTTGGGTTTGGCAGCGCAAAGGGCGCGTGGAGAAGACTGGTCTCTGGAGATCGTGTGCGTCACTGCTTGCCAGCGGAAGAAGACAAGAGAGAGAGAGAGAGAGCCCGAGCTGGTGGAAAACGACAAGGTGGGGGAGGTGGGCAGAGCCCGCAGACTCGGCAGAGAGTGAGTAGAGAGAGAGAGAGAGCAAGTGGGGGGAGGGTTCTCACGCAGGGGAGAGAGCAAAAGTTAATAGAGGAGAGAGAGTGAGAGAGTTAGAGTAAGAGGGGGAGGGTTCATGCGGGGAGGGAGAGATGGGAGAGATGGGGAGAAAGAGAGAGAGTAGGGAAAATGAGAGAGAGTAGGGACTAATTTTTTTTTTTTTAACCGAAAAAAAGGGCAACTTGAAGCTCTACCGGTTTTTTGGTCAAAATTTAAAGCTTTTGCCGGTAATTACACTAAAACCCGTGAAAATTTCTCGGTTTTCTTCAAGGTAAGCTCAAAATCTAACCGGGATTTTTAGGATTTCAGCCGGTTAAAATACACTGGACCCATTTTCTTTTTAATTTGGTCACGCACGGACAATGAGAGAGAGAGTGAGTGTGACGGGAGTGTATGTGTGTGTGTGTGTGTGTGTGTGTGTGTGTGTGTGTGTGTGTGTGTGTGTGTGTGATGGGTGGTGTTCACCCGGAGAGAAAAAGAAGAAGAAGAAAGTTTTAATGCTGCAGGAAATTATCCCCAAGGACCGTAATGATCTATCCGACTCGAAGAATTTTTTGTTTGCGCCGCAAGGCACGGCGCGAGCCGAACTCAACTTTTTCTTTTTTTTATTTTTATTTCCAAAAATATGCCAAAATTAGCCGAAAACTCCAAAAATTGCCAGAAAATCCCAAAATTTGCCAGAAAAATCGAAAACATTTCCGGAAAACTCTAGAAACCTTAGAAAATCATTGTAATTCACAATCGAGCATTTTTCGACACACAAAAGCATACCAAAAATAGCAGATTTTATAAAAAATGCGATTTACGACATAAATATCAACCCGGTCCTCGGAAATAGCAAAACGCTCAAAACTCGACCACGGAGGGCACAAATGCAAACAAAATGATGCCATAAATACGCACACACGAAATAGCTCGTAGAGATCGTAAAATCAAATTTCTATGAAATTATCCAAAAAAATTGCACAAACTACATCAATTCAATTACCAATAATTTTATCAATAAAATCAAGACTAGGCAACGAAACTGACAAACTTAGCGACAAAAAATAGGTCAAAAATTGACGCAATTAGGGTGTGTAAATCATTGTTTTGAGCACAAAAACGTAGCACTTCATCATTACACACATCAATTATGCAATCAAAACATTGAATTAACCATGCAAATTTAAACACTTTTTAGGCACACACACACTAAAAATTGGCAGTTTTTACCAATCTTTAGGTGCGCACACAAAAGGGTTAAATTTGTCGGATTTGCAATGTGACTTCACAAATCAATAGTTACGCATGAGCACAACACCATCAATCATCATAATTCAAAAATGATAACGCACACATTGATTTCTAGGTGCTCAAACATAGGCAAAATAGTGCACACACACCTAAAATTAGCATACACACACTCAATTAGAATGCACACACACACCTAAAATTGACCATCCAAACATGCAATTAACTCGATTAGGCACCCAATTAGCAACACACATTCATCAGTTAGCAATTGAAACTTATCAAATTCATGCGTCGCCAATTCTTAAAAATTTCGGCATTACAACGGCGTGAAAATAAATAATCGCAAAATTTTCAATCCCTAACATCACATTGCATTGCATCAACATAGCATAGCATTACATTGCATTATGGTGGGATATCTACACAATTCTACACATCTCTAGATTCTAGGGAGGTTGAGAATACCACTTTAATTACCTTTCCGTTGAAGCTCAATTGAATGGTCGATTGCTCCAATCCTTCATAGCACATTAGTAAATTAGCAAAAATTAGTCAAATCAGCAAGGGGTTAGTGAGAAATTAGAGTGTGTAAACACACAACTGGCAAGATATGGTCACACATTAGGGAATTATGAACACAATGCTTCATGCACACACATTCAAAATCTACAAAAACATAAACACACAAGTGAAATTAGTAGTGAAATTAGTGAGGGAACGCATTCGTTTATGCCACAATTACACTAGCGTAGGCCATCGTCCCCGGCACGGCGCCAAATGTTGGGGGAGGTTCGTTAAAAACTATACTCAAATTGTTGTTCCTATGACGAATCAACTTAAAAGCAAAGGAAAATCTTTTCAGTGGGGATCCGCTCAATAGCACAATTTTAATACACTCAAGGACACATTAGCTAGAGCTCCTATAGTGGCTATTGTAGATCCTTTGAAACCATTCATTTTGGAAATGGATGCCAGTGATCGTGCTATTGGAGCAGTCCTGTTACAAGACGGACGGCCGATTGCATTTGAAAGTAAGAAGCTTGATGCAGCTCAGCAGAACTATTCTGCTTACGAACGCGAAGTCTATGCAATATTGTCTGCCTTAAAGACATGGCAGCATTATTTGTATGGTGCTCAGTTCGAGATTGTGTTTGACCATGAAAGCATCAAATGGTTTACACAACAAACAAATTTAAAGGGTCAAAAAGCCAGGTGGACCGAGATCCTTTAGGAATATGACGCCAAGCTAAGGTATCGCAAAGGCCAATACAATGTAGTGTCAGACGCTCTAAGTAGAATGCCAGAGATCAATTCGCTCTTGTTCACGGAACTTCGTAGTGAACTTTTAGATTCTTTTCAAGGAAAATATGAGCATGATGAAGCATATTCCAAAGTGTGGAGCCATGTTCAAAAGAGGGATCCTTCTCACTCCAATGACGGTAGTGTATAGTTAACCTCCACACCTAGTTCTCCTTTATCAAGTGATGAACTACAACGATGGAAGCATTTCACCATCGACAATGGGTACCTACTCCATGAGGGGAGAGTCTGTGTACCGACGGACACGGACATTCGGCACCAAATTCTTTATGAATGTCATGATAGTCCAAGTGCAGGGCACCCGGGATTAGAAAAACTTATGCTCTCGTACGATGACAGTTTTACTGGCCAGGTATACATGGCTTTGTTCAAGATTATATCTTGCACTGCCAAAAATGTCAAGTTAACAAGGCAGAGCGCTTGAAAGCAGGAGGACTCTTACATCCTTTGGAGATTCCGAATGGAAAATGGGAAAGTATCTCTATGGATTTCATTGTAGGTTTACCAACCACTATACGAGGTCATGACTCAGTATGGTGTTGAGATGTCGAGCTCTGCATCTTGAGCTGGCATCCACTACGGGTCTTGGCCGCTTACGGAATTTACTCACTGGCGCATTAGGTGACCGATACGGAGGATCTCTGCCAGTGATTATACAGCTGGACTACACTTATAGTGCCAGCCTAGTACGCTTCTAGCGTGTTCACACTTAGTGACCTCATGTACATATGTGCTACTTTTCAGCTTTAGCACTTAGTCATTTTGTACTCTCTTTTTTGTGCGAAGAAGAAGAAGCTTTCCATCTCTGTGTGGTGTGTGCTTGTCTTGTGTAGCTCTCTTGCATCCTCTTTCTTTACATGGTATCAGAACTTGGTGCAGGCAAGAGAGGCTAAGAGAGCAAGAGCATCACAATCCCTTCGTTCGCAATCCCTTCGTTCGTACAAGTTTCTGAACAGGTCTCCAAAGTGCAGTACACAGAGATTTACTATACAAGTACAGTGGTTGTATGTACGCTTGATTGTGGACACTCGTTGAGTGTAGAAAGCGTTACAGGTACCACGATAGCAGGTTCAGCAGATTTGCAGGTTTTTGCAGATTGCACCTATTTTGTCTTAGTGCTTCAAGATGTCTGACGGTTTCAGTGAGATCGTTACTGAGAAGCTTGAGAAAAATAACTACCCTGCATGGAAGTTCAGATTAAAAAATTTCCTAAAAGGAAAAGGTTATTGGGACTATGTAGAAGGAGACAATGAAAAGGAACCAGAGATTCTCGAGGCAAATGCTACAGCAGAACAAAGGAAAGCTTTGAGGGACTGGCAACAAGGCCAGAGCAAAGTGATGTATTAGCTTTCTATGAGCATCACAGATGGCATGATGGGCTATCTACAGGATGCTGAAACCCCCGCCATTGCATGGAAAAACTTAGGCAGAGTGTTTGAGGTGAACACCAAGGCCAGGAAGCGAGCTAAATCAGGTTAAGAGGAACAACCTCTCCATCAATGATTATGCTTTGAAGATCAAGAGTATCATCAAAGCTCTTGGATCTATTAAAGTCTCAGTGGAAGACGATGACATTGTCCGTGCATGCTTGGATGGTTTAGGAGATGAGTATGTACATTTCAGGTCTTCCATGAATACAAGAGACGACATCCCCGTGTTCCAAGATTTGATTTCTATGCTTATTCTTGAGGAGAAGAACCTTGACACATCTTCTTCTCATGGCATAAATAATTCTGAACAGGCCTTCTATTCTAACTCCAACAGAGGTAGAGATAGAGGTTGTGGTCAAGGCCCAAGGGGTTGCAGGGGCCAATTTCAAGAAGGTCAATCAAATCAAAACAATACAGGTGGCAGGGGAAACCAGTCTCAAGGCAGGGGGAGTCAAAGAGGTCGTGGTGCAGGATCAAGCAGGCAGCAACATACTACAGATAGCAGAGAATGTTGGACTTGTGGTGAAAGAGTTCACATGTCACGTGACTGTCCAAAGGGAAAAGCAAGTGGAAAGAGAGAACAAGGCAACTATGCATCTACTAGCAGAGATGCAGATGACAGCAAAAACGAGCGCATGTTTGTTATGCAGCATGTAGTGAATACAATGACTACAAAGAATTCCACCCAAGATGATGTTTGGTATGTGGATTCAGGTGCCTCTAATCACATGACGTCTCGTGGAGAGTGGTTTAGAGATATGCGCAAACCAGATGTGTCAAGCTATGTGCAGACAGGAGACGACACAGCTCACCCCATTGCTCATGTAGGGGACATACCTCTAAATACGAAGAGTGGGAAATCAAAGTACTTAGCAGATGTACTTCATGTCCCAAACATTACAAAGAATCTTGTTTCTGTTGGACAAATGGTTGAGCAGGGTTTGCAGGTTCATTTCAATCCGAATGGCTGTTATGTAGAAGATTTCCAGAATGGCTATAAGCTGATCACAGAGGGCAAATGTGTGGGCAGAATGTTTACACTGAATGTAGACATGCCTGAGGTAAAAGCTGCATTATTTGCACAGGGCACAGGTGTTGTGGCTGATGTTGACATTTGGCACAAACGCATTGGCCATGTCAATGAGCAAAGATTGCGCAGCATGCAATCAAAACAGATTGTAAAAGGTTTGTCCAAATTCAATGTGGATGGTATGCATAAAGTGTGTGCAGCATGCTAGTTTGGAAAACAGTCAAAGGGCTCATTTCCACATGAGAGCAATGTATGTAAAAGCCACTTGAGGTGGTGCACACAGATGTTTGGGGTCCAACAGATACTGCAAGTATACATGGTTGCAGGTATTATGTCTCTTTCATTGATGACCATACAAGGAAAGTATGGGTCTACTTCATGCGTAACAAAAGTGAAGTGTTTGGTCACTTTCAGGACTTCAAAGTCATGATTGAGAAGGAGACAGATATGCAAATCAAGACATTGAGGTCAGATGGAGGGAAAGAGTACTTCTCCAACGATTTTTCAGATTTTTTGCGAATGCATGGTATACGCAAGTAGTTTACATGCATATATACTCCACAGCAGAATGGGGTTGCAGAAAGAAAAAACATGCACATTGCAGAGGTTGCACGTGCATTGATGAATGAGAAGAACATGCCTCATCATTTTTGGGCTGAAGCTGTAAATACAGCTGTGTACATTAGGAACAGGACACCTACAGCTGCGGTGCATGATGTAACACCTGAGGAAAAGTTTACAGGTACAAAGCCTGATTTGGCACACTTGAAAGTGTTTGGTTGCATAGCTTACGTGCATGTACCAGATGAGTTGCGTAGGAAATTGGATCCTAAAGTAGAGAAATGTATTCTTGTGGGATATTCCCTTGAACAAAAGGGGTACAGGTGCTACAATCCTACTACACGAGAATTACGAGTGAGCAGAGATGTAGTCTTCGATGAGATGAGCAGCTGGTACAGTAATGCACATGGCACTATTGGGGCTGATGTAAAAGATGATGTGGTTGTACAAAATGTGAGGCCACAGTCACAGGTTTTGAGTGGACCACAAGAGCCCTCTTCTCGTGGCTCTGTTGAGAAGCTGGAATGGTAGACTACGTACGCAGGTTACTCCACCAGCAGGTACAGGGAATGTATCACGAAAAGGAAAGGAAAAGGTAGATGAACCTCCCTTTATGGCTGATGCATCATCAGGGTTTTCACATGTAGACACGGATTCAGATGGTTCTGAACAAAGTCTTGATGAGGAATTTGGAATTCAGGCTGTCAGGACACCTGGTGTAAGGAAAGTACAAGAAGATGCTAGAGGGAAAAGGAGTGACCCAGGACCGCACAGATCTAACAGAGTCAGAAATTGACTTATGATGGGTATCTAGCGCATCACCAAGCCTACATGGCTAAGGTGATACAGGATGTGGAGCCCACATGTTTTGAGGATGCAGTTGGAAATGTGCATTGGGATGATGCAATGAATGAAGAGATGGCTACATTGGAAGCAAACGACACATGGGAGTTGGTGCCATTACCAAGTGGCAAGAAAGCTATTGGCTGTAAATGGGTGTATAAAACTAAGCATAAGGCTGATGGTAACATTGAGCATCACAAGGCAAGGCTGGTCGCAAAGGGTTATGCACAGACGTATGGCATAGACTATGAGGAGACCTTTGCTCCAGTGGCAAAGATGACGGCTGTGAGAGCTGTCATAGCAGTGGCTGCATCTAGACGATGGATTATGCATCAAATGTATGTAAAGAATTCCTTCTTGAATGGTGAGTTGCAAGAGGAAGTGTATATGGATCAGCCACCTGGTTATGTCGATCCAGGTTACCCAGATTATGTATGCAGGCTTCTCAAAGCTTTGTATGGTTTGAAGCAGGGCTCTAGAGCATGGTATGATAGGATTGCCAAGTATCTTGTCAGTATTGGTTTTAGGAGAGCTCATGCTGATCATTCACTCTATGTACGTGAGAGTGATGTGGGGATTGTGGTCATTACCATATATGTAGATGACCTTATTATTGTGGGTGACAATGCTATGGAGATTGACCAAGTGAAGGGTCTTCTCAAACAGGAGTTTGAAATGAAAGATTTGGGCGAGTTGCGCTACTTTCTTGGCATTGAGGTGATCAGGACTCCAAAGGGTGTATGGCTGTCACAGAGATTGTATGCTTTGGACATGTTGTCAAAGTATGGTATGGCTGATTGTAAGCCAATTTCTATTCCCTTGGATGTGAATGCAAATCTGAGTGCAGAGAAGGGTGATGTTGTTGAGGATGTCAAGATGTACAGGAAGATTGTGGGTAGTCTAATCTACTTGACTATCACGAGGCCAGACTTGAGCTACATAGTAGGCTTGGAGAGTCATTTCATGCAGCTTTCGAGGAAGCCACATTTGGATGGAGTACGACGCACACTTCGGTATGTGCAAGGGACTCTTGACTATGCATTGTTCTATGCAGTAGATGTCCCATTAGCATTGTATGGGTATACAGATGCAGATTGGGCAGGTAGAATTGTTGATAGGAGATCTACGAGTGGCTTCATGTTCTCTTTTGGGAGTGTTGTTGTTACTTGGAGCAGCAAAAAGCAGCCTACGGTTTCTTTATCGAGCACAGAGGCCGAGTACAGAGGTGCAGCAGTTGCGGCGTGCGAGGTAGCTTAGCTACGCACATTACTTGAGGACTTGGGAGTGCAGGTGGACCAGCAGATTGTCATCCATTGTGACAACCTCAGCAGCATGCAGTTGGCTAGGAACCTAGTGTTCCATGCCAGGACCAAGCACATAGAGGTCCATTACCACTACGTTCGAGAGCGAGTGTTGGCGGGCGACATCGACTTGGTCTACATCAGCATAGAGGAGCAGATAGCGGATATCTTTACCAAGGCCCTCGGAGCTGAGAAGCTTCGACGTTTCCGGACTATGCTTGGACTCTACGACATGCAGAGCTTGAGGGGGAGTGTTGAGATGTCGAGCTACATCTTGAGATGGCATCCACTACGGGTCTTGGCCGCTTACAAAATTTACTCACTGGCACGTTAGGTGAACGACACGGAGGATCTCTGCCAGTGATTCTACAGCTGGACTACACTTATAGTGCCAGCCTAGTACGCTTCTAGCGTGTTCACACTTAGTGATCGCATGTACATATGTGCTACTTTTGAGCTTTAGCACTTAGTCATTTTGTACTCTCTTTTCTATGCGAAGAAGAAGAAGATTTCCATCTCTGTGTGGTGTGTGCTTGTCTTGTGTAGCTCTCTTGCATCCTCTTTCTTTACATATGGATGGTCATAGACAGGTTGACTAAACTATGTAAGTTTATTCCGACCAAATCAACGGTTAAGACACTAGAACTAGCCAAGTTATTTGCGGACAATCTATACAAATTGTATGGTTTGCCAAGTAACATTGTTAGTGATCGTGATCCCAAGTTTAACATCCACTTTTGGAGAGCTGTATTTAAATGATTGGGTACACAACTAAACCTCAGTACAGCTGATCATCCAGAAATGGATGGTCAAATAGAACGGGTTAACCAGGTGCTAGAGGATATGCTAAGAGCATACATCAACAAAAAACAGTCAGACTGGGAAGAATACTTACCTATTCTTGAGGTTGCCTACAATAGTGCTAAGCATGTCACAACAGGTTTTAGTCCTTTCATGCTAATGTACGGGTTTCAACCTAGGTCACCAGTTACGATGGGGTTGGCAACCGAAAAACTCCAACAGGTTAAGGATTTTCTCCAAGACCATATGGATATTCTGAAACTTGCTCGCCAGAATGTCTGGCAAGCATAGGATCGGTATAAGAAATACGCTGATGAGAAACGTCGGCAAGTTACCTTCGAAGAATGAGAGTAAGTATTTTTACGTGTGCCAAAACATTCAGAAAGTCTGACCACTGGACTGATGCCTAAATTATCTCCCCAATATTGTGGGCCTTTCAAAATACTCAAGCGAGTAGGTGATCGTGCCTACAAACTATTACTACCTTCACATTCTCGCATTCATCTGATGTTTCATGTAAGTCGTCTACAAAAGCGGTTACATGGGGATGACAATGTCATTGATCAACAAGTTTTGGTTGTTTACATTGAACCTCCTACCTTACCGCATGAACCTGAACGTGTTCTTGATTATCATGAGTTGCGTACATGTCATCACGTACAACAACAAGCCTTAATCAAGTGGAAAGATCAACCTGAAGAAGGTGCCACTTGGGAAAACATTAGTGTTCTTAAGAATAAGTTTCCCACTTTTGTTTTCAAGGACGAAAACTCTTCTTAAAAGGGGAGTAATGTTAGGACACCGGCAAGGCCGGACTAGACAAGGCAGGTCCGGGCTGGCCGGTGTGAAACAGGAAGTCCAACTAGGGCAAAGGGCCAAGGGCATGCCTATATAAAAGGTGGTTGGGTGGTGGACTCTCAGTCACCCCTGTCTTACATCAGGTGGTACACGATAGACTCCTCTCTGCAGACAGCTGCTGAGGCCTCATGGGCCCACACGATATCGTCTCTACTCTGTCATCACGCCTATCCGCTGCTACCACATGTGCATCAACAAAGGGTCAGATTACCTGAAGCTCTTCCCTGGCAATTGGCCTTGGCACCAATGGACTCACCAAAACTTTCTTTGCCTATTGCTTCTTCAAAACCTTCTTCGTCCTACCCTGCGCATAGGCTACTGCCTCCTCGTACGTGCACGGTCCATCTATCTCAACTTTATCCCCCACTTTTACATGCAATCAGTCCACAAACTTGGTCATCTTCAAAAAATATGCATTCTCTATAGCAGCTACCTTAACCAACTTGCTCCATACGGCCTCGAACTCCCACACGAATGCTCGAAAATCACCGTCAAGGCTTTACTTTAGGTTGTCTATCATCTGCTTCACTTCACTCCACTGTGTGTTGGCCACATATTGGCTTCGGAATGCCGCTTCCAAGGTGCTCTAGTCCTATTTTTCTTCAGTCTGTAAGCCCCCATACCATACCTTTGCTTTTCCACGAACCAGGAGCGGGAAAACTTGGGCCACTCCCTCTTCTTTGGACAAGCCACTCTCCAGCAAAAAAAGGACGTAGTCTTGCAACCATACCTCAGCATCTTCAACACCTGTAAAAGTCAAAAAAATCGACCATGCCATTCTTGTTAGATCCTGCTCTTCAAATCACGACACCGTCTTTGACTTCAGAGAAGCAATCAGTAGCTCCTCTATGGGGGCACCAGTGATGGAAAGGGGGAAGTAGGAACAAACCCAGCACACTCTACACTGCCTCTCTATAGCCCAGGAAATATCCGGCACCCCTAACCACACAGAAACTCATATGCACACATACTTTTTGTAAAACTCTACTACCAGGATCTCCTTTGACCATCATTGACCACACACACTCACACATAAACAACTCAGCACCACAAGCCCATTAAAAACACCATCATATCCCAACATCAATCGATACATGCAACTCCCCAATCAGTAAACACACTCACACAGGGACGCGACACACGCCTTGACCACACATACAAGTTGCCCGCACAATCTCTCTACCTCCCTCTCTGCTCACATACACACAATCCCGGAGCCACCGCTACCACTGGCATACGACAAAAAACACGAGGCGGATAATATTGATGGAAAACTCGACAAAATACCACAACCGAACTATGTATAACATAAACCCAATCAAACACAATGATGGCGAAGTCAATAGTTTTCGATCCTCTCTACATTGGCGATCTCTTTCCAAGCTTTCTCAAAGTAGTTCTAGTGGCGGTACTTCTCTTTTACTCACAACCAAACTCCCCCACTTTTCATGCTTACCCCATAGAAGGCGAACTTCTACTTGGGCCATGCACTTGGCAGCCCCTCTCAATCCTCCTTGTTTGTAGTGGCCATAGGCAGCCCACCTTGTGATGCTATGGATGCCTTGGCAGTCCCTGCTTGGTCTTGGGCTATGAGCAGCCCTCCTTCCTTCTCTTTCCCATGTTCTCACCATTGGCTATGGTTTCTCCTCCCTCAAAATCCCCAACTGATGGCGTTCCACTTGTTCTCACCTTGGTAGTCCCCCCTAGATTTGCAAGTCCCTCCTCATGGCCCTCAGCTCTTCTAGGCCTGCGCACCCCTTCGTTTCCAACACAGCCAGCTCCTCTGTAGTGCTACCCCCCACATGCAGTTCACGCTATGGGTTGCCCTTCATATGGCACCCTCCTTCCTTCTCTGCTTTCTCTCCCCACTATAACACTGGCTGCTCCTCCTGTCCAGGCAGCCCTCTTCTGCCTCTCGTTTCGACAACCCATCTCCCCTTCTGCTTGTTCCTTGGCCCACGACATCACATCCTTGACAGGTTCCCGGCCCTCTGCAGTAGCATCCTGAGCTGCTCCTCAGCGATCCCAACCTCTCCTGGCTTCACTCACCTGTCGGCTCGAGCCCCCCCTTGGCCAGTGTTGGACGGATACGCCGCGACGGACGTCAGCACAGCGAGAACTCACCTAACATATAATGTCAGCTAAGGACGAAGCTTGACCCTCAGGCGCGTGGAAGCAAGCATAAGGTGTCAACCTTTACTCGACCGACTCCTAACTAATTCCTATAGAGGTCTCTACCAATTGTCTAAGTCACAGCCTTCAAGAGTGCATAAGAGGAAACTTCCTACAACCCTTTCTAGAGCCGAACACCCATTAGACAATCTGGAAACACCATAGAACTTGAAGGAGACCCTACTAACACCAATAGGTCGCTCTCCCTAAGGTCTATGAACCAAAATCTCAACCCAAAACACACGGTGCAAAATCACGTAGGATGTCTGGCCGAAATTTTCAGGTCTTCGTTTCCGAACTCTAAAGTGCCTAATGTGTAGTTCTACTCAATGTGAACGCGTGGATATGATGCAATGCAAAATCGGACAACGTATGCTCACCCAAACACCAGATGAATCTCGTAGAAGAAGCTCGCAAAACCGGATCGTACGCGCACAATGTAGGTATCGATGCATAGCTCTTGTCAGGGGCAACACGCTGCACTTCTCTGCACTCGACTCCGACCACCAGTGCACACATAGTGTCAAGATGAAGCTCACACTCTCTCTCGTACACAGTACGCTCACTCACAGACTTCAAAACTTGTTTTAAAAATGACGAAAGGTTTTTCATTAAGGTCAAAAAGTGGTATATATACCTTACAATTCTCAAACCCTAAAGTTCCAAAATCAATCATCTACTCAATCTACCTATCAAAAATGGGATACAATCTGGAAACTTCTGTAAGTCCCAACATTTACAAGGTGAAAAATCAGGTCTTCCTCAATGAATGAATAATTACAAAAATAATAATCTTCCGAGTAGTTAGTTGCCGTGGGGTGCGTCCAGCTTCTAACACTCCACCCCTCCTTGTTCATGTCGTCCCCGACATGGGTGCTGATCCGCTTCTTCATCGTATGGTCTCGCGCATCTTGATTAGTGATTCGTATCTTGCATGCAGGTTCATCATTGTTGGGCCAAAAATATCTGTGTTTATTGTGAAGAAGCCTGTGTAGAATGCTTCTTCAAAGGCCTAGAGGTGATAGGATGGTAGAAACATTATCCTCTGATACATTGCATGTATCACCTCCTTGGAAGGCTGACCAGACAGATCATAAGCGCATCTGTAAGTATCTTGGAAGAAAAAGATATTGTCTGTCACCTGGCTTGGCTTGAAAGTCTCAAATACTGCTAAGAGGGTTTTGCATATTTTTTTCATCATGATGCAAGTAAGGTCAGGTGAGCCAGTGAACAATTTGATGGCGTCCATTAGGGTTTTCACCATGTATTGGACACTTATTCTCTCACCTGCCTTCAAGTCCGGTAGCTTAGGGTAATTCAGCCAAGTGGGTTGGCTCCTTTGCAAGATATCCTACGCTTTCCACGTCCTGATCCTTGGTAGAGGACAAATGCTGAGGTTGTCTCTGATATTTTTCGGTGCCTCTACCAAGGGATGAGGTATTGTGGGTACTTTGTGAGCTAGGCCTTCCTCCATATTGGTTGAGAATCAACAATTAGCTTGACCCCTTCTGGTTGTTATGTATCTGCGTTGTAAAGTGGTACGGTCGTCTCTTCTCTTCTCCGCTTGTTGATGGTGGTTGCTTCATATTTTAGCAATGGATATGGGAGAGAGGGTTGAAGCCATTCACTCCTGAGGTTGCTGGCGTCGATCTTCTGGATGGTCATGGACTTGAAAACCCTCTGCTCCCACTCCAAGGATTCCTTTGATGTCTCTCTGATCTCCACCTCTATTGCTTTACGCAACTTTTCTTCCTCTTCATGTGTTAGATCATGTGGCTCTTGAGAGGATCCTTCTAGGATTTACTCTTGCATAGGCGTGTCCACCGGATCTGCCACATTTTCTAAATCAATGCCCTCATTGGCTGCTGACCCTGTGCCCTCTTGCTCTTCTGCTTGCTGTCCTTTCAACTCCTCTATCTGCGTTAGGAGTTTTTGCTTTTCTGCTTCAGCTTCTTCGCCCATATTCACGAGGAGGTCATTTAATTTGACGTTTATTCTCTCCGCCTCCTCGAGCTTTCTTTTCATACTTTCTACTTCCTCTTGCAGGGCTTTTTGGCCTTCTTCCATTCTTGTTTGCATGACGATAGACAATATCTACTTTTTCTCTAGAGTCAGCTCCTTCTAAAGTTCTTGCATCTGTTCTTCATAGAGTTGACACTCCGTAGTGATGTGAGTTGAGCTAGTAGCTCTGACTCTGGCAGGTGATGCTCCCAACCTCTAGATGGTATGATCTTTTACTTTGAGTTGGTCCTTGAGCTCAAGGACCTCATCCTGGCTTGCTTCTTGATCTATCTCTACCTTTTCTTTGGCGTTTCTCATGGCTTCTACTTCTTTAGACTCTTCCGCCAGCTGTAGGGTCAGGTTATCTCTGTCCCTCTCGACATCTAGCAGTGATTTGCTGAGATGCTGACATTCTTCTTCAACTCCTTGCATTCTTTTTGTTGCTGCTTGATTTTCTTCCTCCATTGCTTGGCATCTTTGCAGTGCCCTTGCTACGCTGGCCTGTAGCTCAGCTTCCCTCTCCTTCTGCCTTTGGCTTTGTTCTTGTAGAGTGTCTACTTCCATCTTAATCTTCACTTCAATGGCTTTGAGAGCTGCCATCTTGCTTTTCGAAGCCATGGACTGCGCTCTCAACCCGGTTAGCTTCGTCATCACCACATCCCAGTCATTGGAGGGTGGGTGCAGATCCACTGTATCCGTGGCAATTTCGTTTAATTCCACTAGCCTGATGCCTTGCATTTGTTCTTTAGGCCCTGTGCTCGCTAAGTGGAATGCGACTGTGGCGGCTTCTTCCTTCGTGTATCCTGCAGCTAGCAGGTCCAAAAATGTGTGATAAGAATCATCTGACTCTTGTTGCTCACTTTGAGGCTTAGCCTCTTCTTTTGGCTCCGGCTCCTGGCTCTGCTCTTGCTTGGCCTCTTCCTGTTCTTCTGGCTTGTCTTCAGCCTCTTTCTCTTCTTGTGGAGGGCTGCTAGGAGGTGGTGAGGGTTGTGGGCTGGGTTTAGGGCTAGCCGGTAGAGATGTAGACTTGCCCTTTAAATCTCTGTCTGCTTTAGTTTTTCTTTCTCTCTCTTGGCTCTCTTGCTCATCTAGCAGTTTTTGCCGTATTTGCTCCACTTCTTCCTCTGTGAAAGGGACATGTGGTATATTCTCTAATGCGGCATCAAGAATCTCAAAATTCTTGATATAATCCTCGAATTTGTCCTTTTGCACTCTTCGGGATGATCGCGATACTGATTCTAGAGATGGCTTCCAGAGTTCGCTCAAATCGCCTTTAAGGGCTCTCTCTGCTCGGAAGCTCTCCATTAGCCTCTCTAATCTTGCCGCTTTTTGTGACCTTGTTTCTTTTGCAGGAACTTGGGAAAATTCCTTCTTTCCTTTCTTTTGCTCTGGCTGCTCCTCTTGAACAGGCTCTAGCCGTCTTTTCAGTCTCGTAGCAACCCTTGGTGCTCTTTGTGGCTGGTCCTCTTTGTCTTCTTTTAGCCTCAGCCAGTCATTCTGGGACGGGGGGTCAGGCCATCTTCCTTTTGCATGCAGTGCCCCATAAATCACCTTAGTGATTAGTTCTCCTAGCACAATATATGTTGGCTTCTTGTTACCCATCTTTACTAGGTTGTCATGTATATAATGCATAATTGATTATCTTTGGGGTGCCTTTTGTCATTGCCCAAGTGAATGTCGTGGAAATTGCACCTGGCGGCATTCTATACTTCTCTGGCCTCTTCGTACACATGTGGAAGTATTGGTTGTACAACTGGCTCATGATTGCCACTCTTGGGTTGGCAATATCTTCAAAGGTATAGTTTCCTTTCTTCTCATTGTACAACTTAACCTCATCCCTTCTTTTCGTTACACTATCCCCCTTGTTGGAGAGGTCTAGTGTATCTGCTACAACCTTCTCAGTAATGATTATTTCCGTTTCTGGCCTGCCTTATAGATCTGTTACTTTGGCCACTCCATCTTCTTTGATGGTTGTCACATTAAGACAGATTCGAAATGTCCTGCATTTTTCAAAGACCTTTTGCAAATGGTCAATATGTTCCTCTCGTAGAAGAGAGTGTACACACAGATCGTCCATGTAAATTTCTAAGAATATTCTTAGGTATTCCTTGAATGCGTGCGTTATTAAACTTTGGAAGGTAGCTGGGGCATTAGTTAAGCCGAACGGCATAACTCGATACGCATAAATCCCCCATTATGTGGCAAACGCTGTTTTGTGTTGATCCTCCCTTGCTATTGTCAGTTGGTTGTATCCTGAAAACCCATCCAGGAAGGAATAAGCCCGTTTCCCAAAACCCGCTCAAGTACATGTTCTGTGATTGGCAAGGGATAATTATCCCTTATGGTGGCTGCATTTACCTTTTTGAGGTTCACACACACTCGCAATTTTCCATTCTTTTTGGGAACTACCACAATGGGTGACACCCAATCTATATGTTCGATTTCATAGATGAATTCAGCTTCCATCAGTTTATCAATCTCTTGTTTGATTCGTTTAGCAAATGTGTCATTATATGTATAAGGACGTTGTTTGCTAGGTTTTGCATCTGATTTCAAAGGAATTGTATGTTGGCATATCGATGGCTCAACTCCTTTGAGGTCTTTATAGGACCATGCAAACACATCTTTATACTTCTTGAGAAGTTGTGTTAGCCGTTCTTCTTCTTCAGGCTCTAAATTGTTTGCTATATAAACCGGCTGAGGATTTTCACCTGGTTCTGCAAGGTCTATCCTTTTTGCATTTTCTGGCCCATCGTAAGATTCTTGGTTGGTTCTTTCCCTGACTGGTGGTGTCATGATGATTTTTCTATCCTGGATGGTAAATTTCCCATAATGTGATGGTACATTCATGTTTCCCTTTTTGGACTCTCCTTTACCGTCACTATCTTCTTCAGTAGTCCATATCTCATGTAAAGATCGTTTCAGTTCTTGATATTTCTGTTTACGCTCCATTTTGGTCCACTCTTGGTCTTTTGTTGTTTCTTTTTTTGATTTTTGAGATTTTTGTGATTTTGTTTCTGTTTTAGCTTTTCGTTCCTATTTTATTTCCTCTCGCGTTCTTTCCCTTCGATCTTTTGAGAATCTTCCTGATATGTGATCTTTTACACAATCCTCTGCTTTTACAAGCATCAAATAGTGAGTTTCACCTTTTATCCTGGGCATCAGGTTCTCTCTCGCTTTGTTTCCTGCTCGTTTCCTCCTATAACGTTCTTGGCGTCTAGGGTGTTGATTAGCAAAATCATAAAACTTGACATTCTCGGCTTCCCTTCCACACTCACTCAAGGTGTCTGAACACTCATTATCTGCATCATCATTTACTCCCAGATGTTCAGAGGAGTTATAAAACTCTTCTTGTTCTGGTGGTTCTACCGTCTTATCTTCTCCTGGTATAATGTTTACCATGTAGTAGGGTAGCACATCATAGCCATCCTTATCGCAAAAATTTGTTGTTGGACTACTTGTAATGGTACAGACATCCAATGTTGCTAGTATGTGCTCCCATTCTAGAGGTTCCAAGGCATCTTCAGGGAAAGGTTCCGGAATATACTCCTTGTCCTCTATCGCTCTTTCTAAGATGCATTCCTCTCTTCTTAAGCTTCCACAATGTGAAGCTCCGCACATCCATAGCTCTTTTTGTTGCCCTAACCATGCTGGGAGTTCTGATCTTGCTACTGAGCTGAATCAAACTCTTCCACAGGTGTTTGGTTCACATCTTTGTAACTATGGTCTTTCACGTGTATTTTAGTTGTTGTCTCACCATGTCTGAGGTATATGTGGTCGTAGCCCCAATCTTGGACCATCTTCAATTGTCGTATGAATGGTCTTCCCAAGATGATCTCATAATTGTTCTTTTTGTCGAAATCGACTATTGCAAATGTATGCTCATACTCGATTTCGCACGAAGTGACAATCAATTTTTCTAAGAGTCCTAGAGGCTTCTCCATGAACCCATCTGCCAATTGCAATTTCATTATGGTAGCTCTCAAAGCTGGTTTTCCCCATTTTTTCCAAATTTCCTTAGTGGCGATAGCAACTCCCGCTCCACTGTCAAGAAAAGCCTTGGACAATACTCCTTGGAATTCTACTGGTAGCGTGGTGTTTCCATCTTCTCCCTCGCAATACTCTCCAACCTTGTTTAATGGTACTCGCCTTGTGTTTAATTGAGGCTTGCCCAACTCTCTGATCCCTTCCTGTAGCCTCAAGGTGGGGTCTTTCACTCCAAATTTTTCTAGGCATTTACCTACTATGGTCCACATGTTTGGTCATAACCTTAGGAGTTTTGCTAATGTGATTGTGCATGCCACCGGGGTGGACAATCACTCAATCAATCCTTGTGAATCCATCACTTTGTTAAAAGAAAGTCTATAAGATGGGATTGCTCTCACTTCCGACTTGGCTTCATACTCTCCTAGGTAAGAGGGTAAAGTTCTCAGCGAGTCTGGTTGGTTGTGCCCCGAGGTAATTGATCCTTGGTCTCCCCCTTGTGAATGTATCTCAAAGTTCATTTGTGACCTTGCCTCAAATTCTTCAATAGGAGGTAAGGTCACATTATTTTCTTTTCTCGTGCTATTCATGTGGTTACTCATGCTATTAGCCTCATTGGCCTCACGGATTTGCTTCCACAGATCGTCTAAACCGTTACAGTCCTTAGCCATTTCTGTCAATATTTTAGGTTGGAACCCGTCACTTGCCTCATCTGTTGTATTTGGCACTATGATAGGCTCTCCTCTAGACTCATAGGCATTAGTGAGTCTTTCCTTTGTTTCTACATGTTTCTCTAAAGTTGGTTGGATAGGGGTTGGAGATGGTACCTCATGCCAATTTGCAGGTTTACCCAGCGGGTCTTCCATCAATGATTGAGCTGTTTCGATCATCTTTTTACACATTTCCAACCTTTGTTTTTCTATTTCCGCATATGGATAAGTCATCCACCTTTGCTCCTGGGTTTGTTTCTTTTTGAGCCTAACTTCATAAGCTTTAGAAGCACATCTAACTACTCATTTACCTTGTCTGCCAGTACAGATCCTCTTGATCCCGCACTTTTGGGCTCTGCTATTTCCTTGGGTGCTATGGTTGCCGTGGTGTGTGAGCTTAAGCTAGCTAGATCCTCTAACCGCTCTAATCTATCCTTTGTACGTTTCAACTCCTCAGATAGAGTGGTTTGCTCTCGTTCCTTCCTGGCTTTCATACGCGCCTTTCTAGCTTTCCAAGTGCTTCTCTGATCTTTTGTTTCTGAACTTTGGGCATTGGTTTTTGGCTCTTCAACTATGGGTTGGTTTTTCATTCTTTGAGCTTGGGCTCGTGCTACTGCCTGAATAGGTATGATTGTTTCATTTTCCAACCCCCCACTGGAAGGTACTGTTTCTAGCATGTTCAAGGTGGTTTTTGCTCCTTTGCTCGGGTTTTTAGGGAAATCAGGAATCAAATGAGTAACTCCACACTCAATGCAGTATGCATTGACTCTAATGATTTCTTCATGAGGACAGTCTCTTAGCCAATGGTCTCCACCACACTTGTAGCAGGGTCCCTTGGGTTGTTGAGGTGCACCTTGAGCTCCTCTTTGTTGGTATGCATGTCTCTGTCCGCCCATGCCTCCGTTGGCTATGAAAAACAATGTTCGTTCATCTAAGCTATATCTTCCTTCTCCTGTTGCATGTGAAGCAGTTGGTGGTCCTGTATTTCCTATCATGCTCCATGGTTTTGGTGTCGAGGGTTCTTCCGATGGATAATAGACAGGGTTTGCCGCATATCCATTGGGATCTTCATAATATGCATGCATAGGCACCAAAGACTTATCCTCTGATTCAATTACGGTTGGTGTGTATCTTATACCAACTGGTCGTAATCCTGGTAGGGGTGGTTGTTGCCCTAACACTGGTTGTGGTCTTTCTACACCTACAGGTCCTGGTAGGTTTCCTGCTTGATATCTAGGCATCGGTGGAACTTGAGGAGAAGTTACCGGAGCTTGGGGAGCATAAGGTCTCTCTCTCACATATCCCTTGTTATAATAACATTCCTCGGTCCCATGGTTTGTCCATTTTTGTTCAATAGCACACCACTTGGGCTCTTTAGCCTAGGGTTTGGCATACAAGTTAATCTTTTTTAGCACTTCATCTACAAGCTGCTCTTGGTTTACAGCTACTTCTCCTTTCGGCGCTATCTTAGAAGACCTGCTTCCACTTTGTTGCGAAGACGAATTGTCGTCAAGGTCCTTGAACTCCCCCTCTTTGTAGACCGCACAATTGTCCACAAGGTAAAGAGCATCCTTAGTCAACTCATTCAACGTTGTGCTCCTCTTCATATGTAAGTCTTTCTAGAGATCCGCATTCCTTAGTCCTTGGATGTATATCAGCATGAGCTTGGACTGAGTTGGTAGTTCTTCCACAAGACAGAACTTAACATATCTTTTTAGTCTTAGGGTTGCCTTTCGTACAGATTCTCCATCTTTCTGTTTGAATTTATGGATTTGTGAGACGGTATTATGAGCTATCCCTCTTTGTGAGAATTCCTCGATAAACTCGTCAAACACTTCCTCCATAGACTCAAAGTCTCTACACTCTACAGAGTCAAACCAGGTAGCAACATCATCCTGTAAGGTTAGTCCAAACCCTGCAAATTGGGTAGGAAAGTCTAACACCTCTTCGGCTCTAATTACACGCACAAAGTCTGCTACATGATCTCTTGGATCTCTGCTTCCTGTGTCTTTCTTGTTTACCCATTTTTGCACTTGAGATGGTCTAATTCTCCGATGGTCTACAAACCTCATCATTGGATCTCCACGCCCTAATCGATATAGCTCCTCAGGTCTTCTGTAATAGGCCGGTTCCTCTCCCATTGGTGCTCCTAAGCCATAATTTCTAACGGTTCTCGCTAGAGGTGGTTCATCTCTTCGAACTCGTTCTATGGGTGGTCCTGTAGGCTCTGTTGACCCTGGAGTCTTTGGCTTACTCTCTCCTTGATACCTTGAATAGAGTGGTGGTTCTTGCAAATCCCTTAGCCCTCGTGCAGCCTGATAACCATCTCGGTTTCGGTCTTGTTCCACTGTTGCACTCTGTCGGAGCCATGCCTACAAAATGATGGATGGTTTGCTGGTTGGTTTTGGTTGTTGAATGCTTGCGGTCGGGTGGAATGTGAGGTAGCGTCATACTCATCTGAAAAAAGATTTGTCGACTTACTTGGGGTGTAGGTGGCTCTTGGCATTTCTTCAAAGGCATATGCTGATGCTCCTGGACCGGTTGCCCTTTCTACCTCCTCTAAGAGAATACGTTGGTATTCTCGCCCGTATCTATTAAGAAAAACTATACCGTTCCCCATGGTAATTTCATAAGAGAATAAGTAAAGAACCTTGTCTTTGCTTAATTAGTTTACGTATGGTTCTTTGCTGCGAAAGTAAGCGACTATACCCTCACTCTCATGCTTGTAGATTCCCACGTTCTCGTTATAAGTTGGAACCTTGGTTGTTTTCTTGTCATACATAAAAATATCTCCGGGCCGATCAATGTTTGGTGGCGGTTCTTGAGCTTCTGAAACCATTTTCCCTTTCGCCACGTTATCTCCATATCTGTTGTAATCTTAAGGGTTACTGACTATTAGATAGTGGCTCCCCTTTTTGTCTCGGAATCTATCTCCATCATCATAGACTCGGATTATCTCCAATCTCTGAGCTGGACTTTCTTTGATACAAATGCACTTGCGTCCTCGATAGTCAGAATAGACTAGGGCTCCCCTTGATTTTGTTCCTTCTAAGAAGATCACAGTGAGTTTGGAATCATTCAAAGGATTCAAGGAGGTGCTTCCTCCTGGCATTGGTCCGTCGTATGTGAAATCTCCTAGCTGTTGACTACCCATCATGAAGAAAGATTTGTCTGACGAAGTGTCAGTATCACTACCTTCCTCAATAATCGGTGCTAGCGGATCTAACCTTGCCTGAGTTACACTCTCTTCGGTGGACACTAAGCTACCTTGGTCACCTACCACCTTCTGGTCTCTAACAATGTATCTTCCTGATCTTAAATTCATCAAACTTATCAATGCAATTTATCACAAATCCAACCACTCACCTGGCAAAGGATCAGTCTCCGCACAACTTCTTGCTTTGTTGCTGAATATACCTGTACACAAGTGTTTAATTTCGGCAATCGAATCAAAGCATTTATCTGCTAGAGTTTATCTTAGTAATGATTGGTATAAGTGGAGAGTTAATCTCAACCACTACTGTATTTTACACACTGCTGATGTTCTGGATTAGGTCTGCTAATTTGAAACTGTACTTCCCTCGGATGTTGGTCAATTTACGTGAAAAAATCTGAATTCAGTTTCTGCTCCGTCAAATGGACAAACAAGGTCCAAATTCACTTCTGAAAGAAGTTCTGGAACCCTTAAGCCAAATGGAATCTCTCACTATCCAAGCCCAGTCAAATTTTCTCTTCAGTAAGTCCCAATAGACATCCTACACGTAGGATGTCTCCTGCTTTGTCTTGCCTGGATTTTTGCACTATGGTTTCCCCTTGATGTCCTGAGCCCACAGCTGTTTTTACTTTTTGATTTGGACACCTATTAGCTGGTCAATGAGTCAAAGATTTGTTCCAACAGCCTATTGCTAATCTTGATCAGTCTAATCAACTCCAATTGGACCATATATAATTGACTAGGAGGCTTGCCTTAGGCTATACAACACCTTGCTATGCCCACTGTCAAGGTCTAGCTTCAATTTCTTGCTTTAGACATCCTACGCGTAGGATGTCTTTTTCATCAGAATGGCTTCAAACTCAAAGCACAGGCTCCCCTTGAGTTGCTAATCACTTTGGTATACTCAAAATTTGGTTTGGAGTCCAAAATCACACAAAAGACATCTTACGTGTAGGATGTCATTTTGGCCTGTTTGACCCCAGACTTGTCCCACAGCTTCCCCTTGATGTCAGTAACCCAGTGGTATGCTTAGATTTTGGTTTGGATTTCAAAAGTCCCCAATTTTAGCTGTTCTTGCCTTTTTCAGTGAAAAGTGCTAAAGTCCGCTTTAAACCCAATTTTCTCACCCAAATGAGATGAAACCCCTCTCAGTCACTCAATATATCATGCAAGACATGCTCATGCAGCCATCTTATGGTTTTGGTCTCAAAATAATGTTTTGGCACAATTTGGGTAGAATGTCTGGCACTTTCAGTCTATCTGGCCTTATCTTGTCAAGATATGGTCAAATTTCCACTTTCCAGTTGAAATTAGGGTAAACCCCACCCTCTGAACACACTGGTCAACTCAAAATCCCAAAATTCCCACCAGATTAGCGTGTAGACATCCTACGCGTAGGATGTCTCCTAGGTTAAAATTAATTTTGTTTTCTGACAGAAATGCTCCTGATGCTCTGTAGCTCTATCAAAAACACTTACAGTAACTTTTGGACTTCACTTAGGCTTTCAAACTCACTTTTGCGTCTTTTTGCGTATTTTACAAACTTGTGATGACTTTACCAAGCAAGTATACATACATGAAATGCTCTAGATCCTGAATCATGATGTCCTACTTACTCTACTCCTACTTATCATGTGCAATGGTGATAATGGTGTTTTGGTTGCTTTCTGGCCTCTTCGGACTCTCAAGCTCTCCTCTCACCACTTCTACTACTCCAACTCCTACTAAATAACTCGACTACTACCTATAACTATCTTGGTCTACCTAATCTACCTAAGTCGAAGGATCTAAGCGAGACACACGCTTCCTAGACTCCCTCTAAGACCTAGAGAGTCCTCCACCCTCTGATCCTATCTAAATGTAAAACGAGACTCTTGGCAAGCCAAAAATACCAATCCTCAAAGATTAGTTTCGGTCACCTACCTAAGGTTTTCGTCCCCGGCAGCGGCGCCAATGTTGGACGGATACGCCGCGACGGACGTCAGCACAGCGAGAACTCACCTAACATATAATGTCAGCTAAGGATGAATCTCGACCCGCAGGCGCGTGGAAGCAAGCATAAGGTGTCAACCTACACTCGACTGACTCCTAACTAATTCCTACAGAGGTCTCTACCAATTGTCTAAGTCACAGCCTTCAAGAGTGCGTAAGAGGAAACTTCCTACAACGCTTTCTAGAGCCGAACACCCATCAGACAATCTTGAAACACCATAGAACTTGAAGGAGACCCTACTAACACCAATAGGTCGCTCTCCCTAAGGTCTATGAACCAAAATCTCAACCCAAAACACCCGGTGCAAAATCACGTAGGATGTCTGGCGAAAATTTGCAGGTCTTCGTTTCCGAAATCTAAAGTGCCTAATGTGTAGTTCTACTCAATGTGAATGCGTGGATATGCTGCAATGCAAAATCGGAAAGTGTATGCTCACCCAAACACCAGATGAAGCTCGTAGAAGAAGCTCGCAAAACCAAACCGTACGCGCACAATGTAGGTATTGGCGCGTAGCTCTCGTCGGGGGCAACACGGTGCACTTCTCTGCACTCGACTCCGACCACCAGTGCACACGTAGCATCAAGATGAAGCTCACACTCTCTCTCGTACACAGTACGCTCACTCATAGACTTCAAAACTTTTAAAAATGACAAAATGTTTTTTATTAAGGTCAAAAAGTGGTATATATACCTTACAATTCTCAAACCCTAAAGTTCCAAAATCAACCATCTACTCAATCTAGCTATAAAAAATGGGATAGAATCTGGAAACTTCTGTAAGTCCCAATATTTACAAGGTGAAAAATCAGGTTTTCCTCAATGAATGAATAATTACAAAAATAATAATCTTCCAAGTAGTTAGTTGCCGTGGGGTGTGTCCAACTTCTAATAGCCCGTCTACTGCCTTATCTAGCCCCCCTTCCTCTGGTGGCCCCCCTCAAGCAACGCCACCGTTCCATTACATGCCCATCCCCCCATGCTCAACTGGTGGTTTTTCCTTGTTTGGCACCTCCAACAACCCCTTCTAGAAATCCCTCATGCAGCCACATAGATGGTGCTCCCCCTCCATGCAATCAGCGTCGCCTCCTTGACAGACATCCTCGGTTCTTTTTTTAGCCCTCAGAAAATATAAGCCTCCGTTTATATTTAAAGAATCTCCTGGCTGTCCTTCCCACTCCATCAACTAATCCCCTCAAGTCTGCCAACAATCTCCTTTGATTTCACCTCCTGCACACCCTTCACCTCCGTATGGCAAGCATCCCACCATGATAGCAACCCGTGGTCGATCATCCGTGTATAACTTCGCATCCCTTAACACAGTGACCCGTGATCTTGTAACAAGGTCAACATGGTTGCAAAAAAACACATGTAGCTCTGCGTAGACAATATCGGGGCATCGAAATACTTGACAACAAAGTGATGACTGCCACAACCATTGCAATCTTTGATCTCGGTGAACTTGTTCACCAAATTGGCACACGCGCCTTTAAGCTTTTGGCTAGTAAAGCTCCCAAAAACCACCATCAACCTATAAATTGCCACATTTGACATACATATCTCCACCGTACCTGCTCCAATTATAAGACCTAGGAGACTGAGACGTCGGATCCTCCTCCCTACCACCCTATATATAGGCCTAGCTCCTAGCTCTTGCCCTAAGCGGATCCCCAGTCCACACTAGTCCAGTCCAGGCCCTTGGCCTAGGTCCCTGACCCCCTAGGTTGGGCCTTGCCCCGTAGGACCCTTGTCCTAACATTACTCCCCCCTTAAAGAAGAGTTTTCGTCCTCGAAAACTAGAGTGAAAACAATAAGTTTCACAAGAGTCTTAAAACAATAGACTTGATTGTAAACGAGTCAAACTATCTTAAAGCTATACCATAAACAGACATGAGAATCATATCAAGAGTTGTAATGTCCATATGCTTTTAAGCAGACCCTAAAGTGTATGCTCTTAGCAGATCTGAATAGTGTAACCAGCTATAGTTTGTGCTCGTAGCACAACACTTAGGTTTTACACATGGCACCGCTCATACACTTTATGGATTGCTTCTAGCTTACCGCATTGAATACTCTTTAGATGATCCATTCATTGGCTATGACTTGTAGCATGTCAATGCTCTTGGTATGTCCATGCTCGTAGCAAGTTTATGCTCTTAGCATGTATGTTGTTTATGCTCTTAGCATGTCTATTATCCTTGCTTAAGTTTCAGAATATAAACCTTTTTTTATAACATGCTTATAACTTAAGTTAGAGGAATGATTGATGATTTACTCCTTTCAGTCGAAAGAGAGATTTCATCCTTGAAACAACTGGAGATGTAGTCTCATGTCGCCTCAGATAAAAGAGTGTTAAACACTAGGGCCCATAACAACTAGTGTGCATGCCATAACAAACTTTTATCCTAGCCTGTAGAATACAAGAATACATGAATCAACATAGATTGATCCTGCCGTAAAACTGGCACAAAGGCTCGTAGCCTGCATATGGTGACTAGAGCGAGTAAAGTATGATCGTATCATAAAGGAAAATTTGCAACCAAAGGTAACTAAATCTAGGCTAATCACAAGGGCCTAGAATACCTAGTGTACATTAGCAAAGATAAGACTGAATCAGAATATTCCATCTTAGGAAGAACATCCGAAACTTGAACATATGTTAAGGTTGAATACAGAGTACGCAACCAAACATAAGTATACATGTTGTATAGAAGTGAATTTTTATGTAGCTAACACAGTAGACCATAACACTTGTTCTAGGTTTGAAGTGTGTAACTAAAATGCACTTGTGCAACAGTAGAAACTTGGTGTTAAGCAACTATCCATTAAAGTTGCATCTGGTAGTCATAACTTGCTAACTTAAGCAAGCCCTACCATCTTGTAGTCATAACTTGCTACCATGAGAAAGCCCTACCTAGTACCCGCCAATTTCTGGCCACTAAAATTGTTCCCAGTACTTGTGCTAAAATGGTCTTGGGGAATGGAATTGACTAGCACCTTGGGACTTTGTCACGACACATAATTAAGGAATGGCGACAGTGTCAATCCCTGAGAACTCATATTCTCCACATGTGGAATATGTCTCACATAGGGATGTTATAAATATAACATCCAACAAGTACAAAAAGTACTTGTGTGTGGAGGAATCATAAAACACTCAGCGACAGGAGTGAGAGGGACCCTCATTAAATCTGCTCCATACCTTGGCTAAACTGAACTCCGTGAGTTCCTAGACCATGTTGAATGTCCACATAACGTAAAATATGTGCCAAAAGAATGATCTCTACCGTCGTAGTCATGTGATCGTCTTAAACATGTTCACCCAAAAGACAGGTTATGTCTGTGGTGCAACTTCTAGTCCATCGTATGGAAAATATGATATGTGGAAAGGAAAGGTTGGTACTGTGTACACAAACCTTTTATCCTGACCAAAAACATGACCGTGTCATGTACATGAGAAAATTACTTATTATCACATAGTCCACATGTAAAACACAGCGTAAAGGAAACACTTACGGTGAAGAGGAAAAGTACCTCATACTTACCTCGACGCAATAGTCCAACCAATTCCTGGACCTATGCACTAAGCACTAAAAACAAACATTAGTTGAGGACATCTAAAACCCATGACTTAGCTGAGAAACTATATCTCATAAGCTAAGAATTCTGATGCGCTTCGACTTAACAACTGAGGACCTCTCTCCAGAGTTGTTAAGCCTACTTAGACGAGAATCATATTCTCAACATAGCACTTAATCTGGAATCGTATTCCCAACGTAGCTTATAGGATAGTCTTACCATCCAAGTAACGTGACTAGGAATGGTATATACCATCCTGAGTTTTGATACAATATCCTTCGCCCCTTATGGATGTAATATTACCCGGGGTAAAAGTGAAGAATAAATCATATACTAACCATCATAGGTTAATACATGCGAAGAATATGGCTCCAAAAGTTGCTTAACTGATGAGCACAATGATCTTATGTTAGTGCATGACTGCGCATTATGAAAACAACCATGTGAACTATTCCAGAATATTAGCTTATTGCAAACCCAAATTTGTGCCACTATGACAGAAAAATAGGAAAGCAAGCTAATCCTTCTAAGAACCTAGGTGGTACCATGACCACAAAGCATCATAACCACCTCACGCGATAGAATGCTATAGACAAGATGTCGTTACCTTGATCTGCATATAGGGACTACCCGTAAGAGAGTGGTAAATCATATAGATTGTTTGCACATAAAAACAATCTTAGTAAAGAGTCGTACTCGCCTTGAACTATCGTATAGAAAAAGGACGCTATCTTAGAGGCAATGAGGAGAGAGACACCTCACAAGAAAATAGGAATGACTCATAGTCATGAGACTCTAGTCAAGTGACGTACAATAGTGTGACTCGTAGTCAAAACTGTGGTGAAAGAACCACCAAGGCAAAGTATCAGCCATGTGCTGAAACTAGTCCTCATGCCTTGCATGTAAGGACAAAATACCTCAAGTGTATACTACACTTGCAACCTTGTGCATAATGAGTGTAGACGTCCTTTAAATCCCAACTCTGTAGTGAAACAACTAGATGTTCACAAGAGAAGTTCATGGCTCTTAGCCTAGCGTATTGCTTACCAAATCTTAAGTGTGCCTTGCACAAGCCGAGAAATAACAACAATTGAAGCAGCTCTAGTGTTGCAGCTTACAACTCCCCACATGCCTTGTATGTGGTGCATACATAGCATGCAAACTCTGCTTGATGAGAGGTTATCTTATAGACAAAAGAGTTGAACACAGCTCTTTTTTCCCACACAAAAGAGAGACCGTGTCTCGCCAAAGTATAAAAAAGGCTCAACTGGATAACCACTGGGATTATGCCTTGCATATTCCCTGTTGAAATCTCTAACACACGCTTGTAGCAGTGTGTCATGTAGCTCTGGAGCGAGTAAACCATAGTACGTGCAATCATAAGGGAGCGAGCATCTCCATGAATCAAAAAGGTGTACCCTCACTCAACATACGAGGTCATGCTCAACTCGTAGAGTATGCTTTGTCATGCGAGTATGGTGGATACCAATTCGGGCAAGCAAGAGAGTCCCAAGAAACATGTAATGAGTCTCAACCATATCCTGTGAGTGACATGATGGTTAACTTCGGATCCTCATGCATGCCATGCATGCTAAGCTTTGCCAACCTTCATGCTTTGACAAACGACTTTACCTGCATGTGATTACGGCATGCTATCACCACCGGCCTTGCCGTCATGGTAGTAGTATTTGCGTTACCTTGGGATATCACTCAAATCTTCATGGATTCAAAAACCGGCCTTTCTTTACCCGTACAACCTTGTAAGGGAATACCATCAAGAGCTTGTATATGTCTTGCATGTATGGCTCATTGGTACACATGAAAAATTCATAAAGAGCATGAGCGAGTAGACCATGGCTCATGAAATAACTAGGGACATGCCCGCATCATGAATCCAAATGCATACTTGCCTCAAGGATACAAGATTATGACCAATCCGTGAGGGCATGTCCTCGCCATGCATGCAGAGTAGGTCGAAGTAACCTTCCACATACAATAGTTTACTTTGACTCGAACAAATAGTGCACCTGGTGCCACAAGCATAACATACGGACACTCACAACCATGCTGTAGACACTTATTGATGAGGTCCAAATCCCTTGGAAGCATAAAAACATGCCTTGTATGCATGGATCACACCTTGTGAAAGCTTGCTTATAAGTTGCCTATAATCCTCCTAGGAATGGGCTTCTTCCTTATAGGCGGGTTGCCATAGAAAAATTGTAGGTACACATGTACACCAAGGCGTGTCGTACATGTTGTCTAGACATGTCTTACATGCCTGACACACAGAGTCCTACTCTAAGGTATGCATAATAGAACTCGTAAAGAAAACGATTCCTGCATGAAATTAAGAGCATACCAGGATAGATAACTTGGTGGAGATGTCGGTATCACATGCCAAGAACCCGCAATGTCCTCGTCTCCATTAAGCATCATCTTATAGACATCCCAAAAATGAATTACGTCAGCAGATATCACGAGTGCAAAACCAAGTTGGGATTTGCTCGAACTTGAAATGCTGACTGCATGTCACGAGGTTGCAAGCCAAGATCTGCATGCTCTGATGCTCATTTAGGAAGGAGTGCCTTAGCCGAGAGGAAAAATTTTGCATGCTTCTTGCAATTATTCGGTAGTTTTGGTGCGTGAAGCTCCACCTACACATATAAGCCCGAAATTAAATTTTGTGGGAAGAAAATACATCAGTTTTGGGCTTGATGAGTGCGCCCTTGCCTCACAAGCGAGTTTGGCTTGTGTAAGCTTTAATCTGGGCGCCACTAGCACCCTCTCTCTTCTCTTGGTCTGAGTAGCAAAAGCAAGATCGCTAGGCAGCCTGGTGATATGGAGCACAAGACATGATTTTCTGGTCCTCCTCTTGGTGATCCAAATCGCAAATCCAGCCTCAGTGGCCCGATTTGAGCGGAAATCAGGTTTTCTTCTTCACCTTGTGGTGATTTTGAGGGTAAGTCCACCCGAAGAGCAGCCTGAGAGAAAACAAATTTAGATTTTCTGGGTCTTCATCTGATTCTTGTATATACTATGGCGATGTTTTTCCAAGCCTCCATTTGATTATCGTGCATCCATGGGCTGGCATCGTACTGACGCGGATGTTTTATCATCGCAGGCATGCACCATCTGCCAAAGCTTGCCGCTATAGGAAATCAAGAAGAGCCACACGAATAAGCATGACTTTGCATTGAGGCAAGCTAAGGACGTCCTTCTCTTTGTTCTTCTTGCAGGCAGCAAACGATAGTCGTGACTCGCCGTGCGAAGATAAAGCGTTCCATAGCCATACGTTGTGAGAGGAGAGAGAGAGAGAGAGAGAGAGAGAGAGAGAGAGAGAGAGAGAGAGAGAGACTCCATGCATGCCATGCATGACAAAGAAGAAGCGAAAACCGTGCTCCACCTGCATAGCCAGAAGCTCTGATACCAATATAAGACCTAGGAGACTAAGACGTCGGATCCTTCTCCCTACCACCCTATATATAGGCCTAGCTCCTAGCTCTTGCCCTAAGAGGATCCCCAGTCCACACTGGTCCAGTCCAGGCCCTTGGCCTAGGTCCCTGACCCCCTAGGTTGGGCCTTGCCCCATAGGACCCTTGTCCTAACACCAATATACATACGAGTCTTGCCAAAGTCCGATACCAGCAACCTGCCTGATGCCATATCCCTGCTGCTGACACTTCCATGGGTCAACGAATTCGAGGTGCACCATCATGCCCATGAGGCCACAAGGACAACCCATGTACATATATCAACCTAATATGGCCCAAGCTCAAAGACCACCAATGGGTATGGAAAGACCTCAACCTGTGTTGTGACAACAACCTCCATATCCATGACATAATGCAGTGCCTATAAAGTACATTCACTCTGAAGGAGTCTAAGATGAATAAGCATTAGTGCCTGCTACACCCTATGCAGAGCCTAGTCCATCTACATTAATGGTAGAAGGAGATTGGTATAATCTACATCCACCACCAATGGAAGAAACCGTGACTTGTGCTCCACCAGAGCTCGCACCAATGTATTATGAAGCTAATCAAGAAGTCAGACCTCCTATGGTAAGACCCATGATTAAGCAAAGAACAAGAAACTATCATAATTGTGGTGCTAATGATCACTAGAAAAATGAATGTCCAGAGCCTGACAAAACCCTCAAACCAGTTGAAGCCTATTGCATACAATGTTGAAAAAAGGGAGGACATTTTCCGGAAGATTTTCATAAAAATCCTTTAAATAAGGGTAAAACAGTAATACACGTAGTCCAAGTAATACCGTAGCTCATCAGAGAGTGAACTGATTGTTCCAATCAAGGTAATCACTAGAGCCCAAGCCAAGAAAAAGAAACACAACTCCTCTGATGATTCGAAAAATACAAAAGTTTCCTCTCAAAGAATCAAAAGAAGCAGAAGTAAAAGATATGAGATGAGAAAACAAAAACAACGGGTTGAAATCGAGGAGACAGCAAAAAAGCTATTCCAGGAAAAGTTGAAAGAAACTAGAAGTGAAATCAAGGAAAGAACCGTGAAATCTGGAGGATCCATTCTGGTTGATAAAATTTTTGAGCCTATTAACGCAGCCTTGGAAGCCTACCAAGCAGGACTTAAAGCAGGCCAAAACATGGAAAACAAATGGAAAAACTATCCTTCTCTAGACATGGAAGCAGCTAAGCTAGAAGCTTATTAAAATTTGGTAAGAATCACGCAAGAAATGCTGGAAAAACAAAAACCCAAGCTTGAAAGTATTGCAAAACCTGAGGAGCTTGTGGTAAGAGACACTAAAGAAAAATCCAATGTGGTGGTAGAACCCCACCTTGAAACAAAAGAACCAGAGCTTATAGTGCCTGACAGCGAAGATGCCTTAGACAAGATTCCATTTGTAGAGGAAGACTGGCCAAGACACTTATGGGAAAAAGTGAGAGAGATCAATGATGGGAGCCTAACTCTAAAGTCAGCTCCTATAGAGGAAGTCTGGTTGGATAACCTACCTTGTGATGTGAATATGGATGTACAGTCCTTGTACGGGGATTGCAGATCTGAATCTTCAGTAATGTCAAAACCATTGACCTTGAAAACATTACCTTCTTACTTGAGAGATAACAAAAATGAATCCATAGTGTGTAAGAACACTCAAGTAAAAAGAGCTGAACAAACCCTAGAAGTAGACAACATTCATTCAATCATGTCTACACCCATCCAATGCACTCTTACCTTGGGACGACTGTTAAAACTTAGACCATACTTATGGAATGATCTACAAAAAACCCTAGAGAATGTGGGTATAATGGGATTAATCTCGAAAAATTTGAGAAAATTGAAAAATGAAATGGAAAACAAAGAGATTCGATCTGTTCCCATGAACAAAGTCGAAGAATATTACGAAGGAAAAGAAGGAAACACCACCCTCCCTGTGAAATATAATGACATTGAAACCATGGCAATAATGGATAGTGGAGCTGGCATAGCCATAGCCACTAAAGAAATATGGGAATCCTAGGGACATCCAGCCATTAGAGAAACTCAAATGAAATTGCAATTGGCTGACGAACATTGAGAGACCATTAGGGCTACTTGAAAAAGTGATAGTCAATTCCTGTAGAATTAAATATCAACACACTTTTGCCATTATAAACTTTGGGAAAAAAATCAACTATGAAATCATATTGGAAAGACCTTTCATGCGACAGGTACAGCTTATCCGAGATTGGGGAAATAATTATTTGTACTTGATGCAAGTGGGATCTATAACAAGAGTAAATCTAAAAGATCACACTTATAGAGATGTCTTGAAAACACCCATACAAGAGTTTGATTCAGTCTCTTCGGTTGAAACTAAGCTTCCATCCTGGCTAAACTAAGACATTTCTATTTGGATGTGTGGAGCTTAAGAAAATGGAAGCTTAAGATGAGAAGAATGTATCCTAGAAAGGGACCGCACAGATGAGGCCTATGTACCTGAACCCGTTCCAGAGCATTTGTTTGAGCCATTCAAGTGGACTCAAATTTTAGCAACAATGGATGTATGTGTGAATACGTCTATGCCCAATTTTGCAATGAGGATGGCTACGACATAATTCCCATCCAAATGATTTCTATCCTCGACATTGAAGAAAAAAATGAGGAACCCAAGGACTTAATGAAAGCTCAACAAGTCTTTTCAGACCTCTACTATGATGCAACTGATGAGTTGGATGAACACTCAGCTACCTCAGAAGATTTGGGGTCAGAAAAAGAACATATGAGAACTAAGTTACTTTTAAAAGGAGGGGAGGAAAAGTTTTTTTACTTTACACACCAGAAATCAAGAAGACAAAAGTGGTATAGATGAAAAAGAGACACCAGAAACATGAAAACACGACCTATGCCATCAATCTCCAGTAGAACACAATTCTTGATGCAGATAGATGCAAATGATTGTGGCAAGGACAAAATCGCTCCTTCAAACAAAATTTTAGAAATGTCTCAAACATCGAGGAAAACAAGGAAGGATACTCAAGAAAACCCACAGGATAAGAAACCACTCATGACCCGAGTCGAGCAGAAAAATAATATCAAGAGTTAAAAAAAGCTCTTAAGGAGATATACATGACCGAAATGGAAACCACGGAAGAGGATGGTAAGGATGTAATGTGTGTTCCATTCCATTACAAAAAGTATACTCTTCAAGATCGAAAGATCATAGTTAAACAACCTGTTAGGGAACTACGGAAACAGGGTGAGTCTTACAAAGGGCCCGAAAACGCTAAAAAGATAGACTTCGCTGAACCGGGAGAAGAGCCTAGACTTGTTTACATTGCAAATGGCCTAACAGAAGAAGAAGAAGATCTCTTGTTGAGCTTGTTAAAGGAATATCGAGATATCTTCACTTGGTCTTACAAGGATCTCAAGGGTGTTGATCCAGAAATCTATCAACATACCATACGCATGAGAGATGATGCGAAACCAAGTAGACAAAGGCCATACACGTATAATGAAACATTTTCCAGGAAGTTAAAAGAAGAGATTGAAAAACTAAAGGAAGCCAAATTCATTTAAGAAATTGAACACACAGATTGGGTGTCTCCAATTGTGGTAGTACCCAAGAAGAATGGAAAATTACAAGTGTGTGTTTATCTCAAAAAGGTGAATGCAGCTACCATTAGAGACAACTTTCCTCTTTTGATAACTGAGCATGTTCTAGAACGAGTTGCAGGAAAAGAACCTTATAGCTTCTTAGATGGATTTTTGGGATACAATCAACTTTTGGTTGACCCAAAAGATCAGCATAAAACTCCTTTTGTAACAGAATGGGGTATATTTGCCTATTGGGTTATGCCATTTGGGGTAACTAATGCTCCAGCCACATTTCAAAGGTTGATGAGCCATGCTTTCAAATAATATCTTAGAAAACCCTTAGAAGTATATATGGATGATCTATGCATATATTCATCAATCCGGGATGATCATTTTGAACACCTCAAAAAGGTATTCAAAAAATATAGACTTTATAGGATTTGCTTAAATCCTAAAAAGCGTACATTCATGGGTAGACAAGGAAAAATTCTTGGAAATATAGTGTCTGAAAATGACATAGCTAATGATATTGAGAAGATTCATGTCATTGCTGATTTGCCTAGACCAACAACAGTGAAGGGGGTACAAGCCTTCATGGGGCATTGTGGATATTACGGACGGTTCATCTACATGTATGCTATAATTGCAAAACCCATGTATAGCTTGACTACACACTTTGAATGGACCAAGGCATGTGAAGAATCCTTCATGAAGCTTAAGCAAGCTCTCACCTCAGTTCCAATATTGAAAGCACCAGATTGGAATTCCGCGTACATGTAGATGCTTCCAATTTTGCTATCAGTTGTATACCAGCTCAACCAGGAGATGGAAAAATCGACTTTCCTATTTCTTATGCTAGCCGACAATTGAACATGGCAGAAAAGAATTACACCGCCACCGAAAGGGAAGGATTAGGAATGATCCATGTCATTAAAAAGTATAGACATTACCTATTAGCCATCAAGTTTGTGTTCTCTTTGTTGTACTTGGTCAACAAGCCATGCAACACAGGAAGAATAGTGAGATGGTTCATCATTCTTCTGGAATTTGATTTCACTGTGGTTGTAAAAAAGGACACTACACATCAACGAGCAGATCATTTGTCAAGGATTTTTTCAGGAGAATCACCTAAAGGGGTAGACATTGATCTACCAGATGCCTATTTATTCTCCGTGGAAATGATACCCAGATGGTCAGAAAACATTGTGTCATTGATGACAATAGCCCAAGTGGATTCACAAATACCACTTCCTATCACAATCGAATTAATCGAGCAATCATCTATGTATCAATTACTAGCTGGTAGGCTATACAAAAGAAATCGAGATGGGATATTGATCTTATGCATCAATCCTGAAGAAAAAGGACAGTACCTAAGTCAAGCACATGTTACCATAGTAGGACTTCACTTTGTGGAAGACCAAAGTATGCAACGAATCTTGAGACTTGAAATATTTTGGCCGACTATGAGGAGAGATGTTTGATCTTTTGTAAATGATTGCCCTCAATGTCAAAAACAAACACCCATACCTCATGTAACATTGTTTCAAATATCACCTGTTCCTAAGTGGAGTAATCATCTAGTTACTAACTTATAGAGTCGAACATTTCCTGAGGATATGAGTAAATGCCGTCAAAGAGAAATTGAAACTAAAGCAAGAGACTATGCTCTTATTGGAAACCAATTGTATCCGAGAGGTAAAGATCAACATTTGCGTCTTTGTGAAAATGAAGAGGATTATATTCCGATTATAGAACAAGCACATGATGGATTAACTGGAGGTCACTTTTCTAGTGGGACCACCGCAAGAGCAATCTTGATGGTAGGCATATGGTGGCCAAAACTTTTTGCAGATGCCAAAGAATATGTTCGAAGGTGTAATGCTTGTCAATGAGAAAAAATGCCAACACATGTAGATAGCATGCCCTTAAGACCAATGATGGGGGCTAGAGCTTTCGCAAAATGGGGTATAGATTTTTTTGGGCCAATACAACCACCTGCTTATAGAACCCAAGATCAATATATCATTGTAGCTACGGACTATTTGACCAAGTGGGCCAAGGATAAAGAAACTCAAAGGAATGATGCCAGAACCACTGCTGCATTCTTATATGAGTATGTATTCACGAAATATGGACTGCCAATAGAAATTGTCAGTGATCGAGGAACTCATTTCCTCAATGAGGTAATCGAGTATTTGCTTAATGAGTTTATGGTTATCCCTAATAAGTCAGCTCCCTATCACCCACAAGCAAACAGACAAGTTGAGTATACAAATAAAATTCTTAGCTCGATGCTGACTAAAGTGGTTAGTTCTGGAAGGACAGACTGGGAGATGAATCTCCATGCTGCTCTATGGGCTTTATGGGCTTATCGAGTCTCATTCAAAATAGCTTTAAATGCTACACCCTTTAACCTTGTTTATGGTCTTGATGCTATACTTCCAATATAATTTCTATTGCCGACATTAAGGGTAGCACAGAATCTTGAGTGGACTGGACATGAATTGTTAGAAAGACTTGAAGATTTGGAAAAGCTAGATGAGCAAAGGCTAACTGCTGTAGCTCACATCTATGCACAAAAGCAAAAATAAAAAAGGTTTTTTGATTCCCACTTAATCACAAAAATCTTCAAGAAACGCGACTTAGTTTTAGTCTATTCCCTTAAGAAACACATTCCCAAGTTTAAGAAAAAGGGAAACAGACCTTTTATCATTGAAGATGTATTTCCAAGCGGGGCAATAAAATTGTCCACCCTAGATGGTGAACCAATGGCTAATTGGATTAGTGGATGTCATTTAAAGAAATACAATTTGCCGCTAACCAATGAACTGGTAGAAAGAATGCATGCAACCAAGCAAAGAAAGATTAAGCGACAGTAGGTTATTGATGAAGCCCAAGAGGAAGCTCGGCTTTGGGTACTAAAAAAAAAAGCTTCTCTCAAGAATCAACAGATACTGATTTCCATCAACACGCTGGAAATAGATGACTGACAATGGGGATTAACTAAAGATGCAGTTTTAACAGATGATTATTGGTTAGACGGAATGGACTTGCACAGCAAAGTACATCTCAACAATCATAGCACCAGTGCTTTGGTCGACACAAGAGCTAGAGTAAATACAATAAGTTATTCCACGTACAAGAAGGCAACAAGTCAAGCATTGACAACAGGAATAGCGATAATCAAGGGATGCAACAAGAACCCAACTCCAACATTGGGAGTAGTCAACTTGAACGTGATAGTACATGGATGTTCATGTCCTCATCAGTTTGTATGCTTACCAAATGAACACATGAATGAGACGATGATTCTTGGAATTCCCTGGATGCGGACATACAAAGCAGTATTAGATTGGGATACAAATCAGCTAAAGCTATCACCTAAAGGCGGGCAACTCATTGTTCCAATTGCACCAAGCAAGGAGGAATGGAAAAGAAGCAATCAACAGACCAAACCATGAAGTAGTCAATCTTCTCCATCCCCTCAACAAGCAAATGCTACAAGTAGCATGCAAGGAGTCAGCATAGCTTGATCATATGCTGATTGGCAAATCTGGGTGCCTAAAAATTCACTGACAAAACAAAATAATGTTCCAAAGGTTAAAACACAGAGATAAGCATCTCAGCTCAGCTATTTCTTTTAGGAGCTCTTCTTCTCTCTGGACCCGCATCAAAGCCAGGTCCCTGCGCTGAGATTGCTCCAGCTTTAACTCCAGCTCGAGGTCTTTGTTCTTCTTCTCCAATGCTTTATAGACCTCATCTGTTCCTTTGATCAAGGCCACGGCTGGATTCTCTCTGATTTGCCGTAAGAAGATTGCCTGATCACTTATTCTTTGTTCAGAGTATTGTAAAGAATCATTTGCAACATCCAATTGCACTTGAACTTTCTGAGAAGACAGGGTTGTCGTAAGAAGTTCATTTGTAACTTCTGTCAGCTAATCATCTTTTGCTTTGCAAGCATCTGATAATTTGGTGAACAAATCACCTAGCTCTTCCATCTCTTTTTGTTGTCGATCTCTTGCTAGCTTATGTTGTTTAGCTTCGGCTTTCATCTTCTAAAATTGCCTCTGAAGATCGGTGATGACGTCCTTTTGTCTTCTAACTCTCCTTGGAGAGCGTCAATCACCACCTCGAGTTCTTTAGCCTTTGTGCTGCAGCCAAGTGCTATTGGTCAGAGTCTCTCTATCATATCCTGCATCTGCCTTGCATATTTGTTTACTTGCAATATTACCTCGTCTCATTAGACTTCCAATCCTCCTCTCTTGCCAACTAAGTTGATGTTCCTGCAACCTCTTGTGTGTCCTTCTGATGTCTTGGCTGCTGGTTCTTCTTGCATGGACGTAGAGGGGTTGGTCTTCTTCTTCTTTGTCATCCTGAGGCTTTGTGGATGCCTCAACGGTTTCTTGCTAAGTGGAAGTAGAGGGTGTTTTCTCAGGCTTTGTGGTCTCTTTAGGTGCAGGACTCACTTCCTTTTCTGGCTCAGGTTCTTTCTAGCTGATCTTATGTAGCAGTAGCCTCTTGTGTAGTGGTAGCCTCTTTTGCGAATTCATCTGTCTTTTGTTGTTCAGGCTCCTGCATGGCTTTGGTGGCTTTCTCTTGTTACGGCTCTGCTTCTTTTGCCTCAGATTTTGTGTTTTTCTCAGGATCAGCTTCTTTATTGGTGTCTTTACCTGCAGTTGATGGTGGTGGGCTTGGCATAGGGTTTTCTTGGTGTTCAGTAGATGGTGAAGTGGGTTGGGGAGACCCTTGACCTTGGTCGTGTGCTTCTTCCCTTGCCGTTTCCTCGGCTTATCTCTGCTCCTCTACCTCGTTGGCTTTTCTAGCCACTTCTTTGGCTTCTTTCAGCTCAAGGGCTTCTGCTTCTTGGTACATTTTTTCCAAAGTCTCTGTCGGAGCTTCAGTCTCTTTTCGCGTGTCATGCTTTGTCCTTGGGCCTTTAAGTCCACTAGGCACCCATTTCTCTAGGTCCTTGGGCCTTTAAGTACACTAGGAAACCATGTGATTTGGCATAGTGTACCTTGGTGGCCTTTTTGCCAAGAAGTGGAACAGCTGGTGATATAATCGCGCTGGCTCTTCCACTTGCTTGTGAATTAAATATGCAAAGGTAGATACGGCAGTCTCTTTGGTAAAAGTTCCTGCTGTTTTCCTATCCCTTACTCTCATGTTCATCCCTTCTGTGGGCAGTCTGAGTGCTTCTGCCACTATATCTTTAGTTATGACCACTTCAACCTTATTTCCCTGAGTGTCATATATTTGGGCAGTTCCATCTTCTTTAATAGTGGACAAAAGCTCGTAAGCTTTCTAAAAATCCACTCCGCAAGGATCTTATTCATAGAAATCTCTGAGTCCTAGCCTGCGGTTGGCTTCTTTGGTCTCAGGCTTTGCGGCAACATCATATACTTCCTTCGGTAGGAGTTGTAACTCCACCTGATGTCCCTCTTCACTCTTGAATCTTCCGGTGAAGACTTTGGTATGATGCTCTTCTAGCTGTTCTTTGGAGAGATATGTTGCCTTGGCTACTTTGACTGAATCGGGGTCTAGTTGATATGTGGGTAGTTATTGTAACTTTTTCTTCTGGTTGAGCTTTTTCTTGGCCCTCTCTACTGCTTGCATGGCTCCTATTCAGTGAATAGATTACAAAGTTAGCAGATTTGTCGGTATTTTCTCTGAAATGTCCTTTAGTCTGAAATGCTAACAATTTCGGTTCAATTTGCTTCAAATCAATTTTTGAACAAGCATAGATGCATAAAACATGCAAGGAACAAAATTGTAAAGTCAAAACAAATTTTTGCAACCAAAGTAAATAATCGTGATTATTTATAGCTGAGTATTTTTTTTAACTTTTTGCAAACTTGGCTTCATAGGTGTTAACCCTCACGGCTCACCGACACCCTATCGCCTACGACGGACGTTGTAACCTACGGCGGACATTGTATTATTTATTTGGTAGAGTCAGGTACCGGGCTTGTCAGTCCAATAGGAAAAGGGTAAGAGTGATCACCGATGAGAGGCGCACTCTAACTGGAACATTCAAGGGATTAGTTGGCTAAGCATGGGCGCCCAAGTGTGAATGGGGCGAGCTCATATAAAAGTCAACTAAACCTAAAATTCACTCATTCTCTCATTTGTGCAATAGAAGAGTGCTCTTGCTCCATCTCCATCTTCTTCTTCTTCATCTCCTTATGTGTGTGTGTATGCGTGAGAGAGAGAGAGAGAGAGTGCGATCGAGCATTGCGACGACGGCACGGCGGTGGCGAAGCGGTTGAGCGCGGCGAAGCGGCGGCTCCTTTTTCTTCACGGCGAGGAATCCTCCACGAAGCAAGCGTAGAGCGGTGAGTGACACACCATCACCTTCTTTGAGCTTACTAGTTTAGGCTTGTTGTGTGCTTGGAGCCATTTGTGGCTCGCACACGGTGTATCGGCAAGTTCCTTGCATTGACACGTGCGACATACGTGCACATTTTTGGCGCCGCTGCCGGGGAATGCCATGCATTAAGCTCGAGTAGCACTTTGTGCTTCTCCGTGGTGCAATTTCAATTATAGGAAACGTAAGGAAGGAGTGTGTGTGTGTTGAGAAGAGGGATTTGGTGTTATACTGTGTGTGTTTTTTTGTTAATGGAGTTCTCAAAGGTACTGTGTTTATTCTCTGTGTATTAAGGTTGTTAGTTTTCTTTGTTAATGGAGTTTTCAAAAGTACTGTGCTTATTCTCTGTGTACTAAGGTAGTTAGTTTTCTGTGTACAGTAAGTAGGAAGTAGATTAGTGAGAGTTAATAGAGTGTGTTAGTGTGTAACAGTAGGTGTATTAGTTAGAAGTAGGTAGATAGAGTGTGTGTCTGCTCTCGCGCAGGCCGCAGCGACCTTATCCTTTATAAAAATAAATAATTAAAAAATAAATAAAAGGTAGGACGGGATCGGGAATATCTCCCAGACCCAAGCCCAAGCTCACGCTCAGGCCTAGGCCTCAGTCGCCTTTTAAAAAAAACGAATTTAGCTTTACACGTAGCTAAAATTCGATTTTTTGAGGACCAACGGAACATCAGATGCCCAAAAATTGTGCTCTAAAATACACAGTGACCCTCTAAGTGATACACTCATTTCGAGCTATCACACACTTTAATCAAAGAAAATCAAACATTAAAAAAAATTAAAAAAACATTAAAAAACACGAGTGAAAACGGACGCTTAAAAAAGGTAAGCGGTTAACCTTCGAGGTTATTTGCCGACGTTTGTAGGGTGCCAAAGGCACATGCATCTACACTCTGGTCGTGTGCTAGAGACGGAGCAACTAGAGAGAATTTTGACTTACGCGAGTTCTCAATATCCACCTACTTTAGGTTCTGGGCCCTCGGCGGGGACCTAAGGTAGTACAAACCAAGACTCGAACATAGCGGCTAGTGACTCTTCCTCTGACTACGACGTCATGGAGGGTTTCACAATGCCTAATCTTGATAGCTCAAGCCAAGACATGCATGCCATGGGTCCATGGTCCGGGCCGAGTGTGCTTAGCCGCCTGAAGGAAACCTTTAGTAGAGCCACTCGCTTCGACCATGGAGCTAATGATGTAAATGAGGGGGGTGGGGAAGTAAATTCTCCATTCGTGACAAACGTAGACCCTATACCGTTAGAGAATGTGCACGTGAATACCTTATTCACTGCACCTCCTGACTCTTCAGAGTTATTTCCCTCCGAGGTCATATTACCCGATGGAAGAAGCCTTGCCGAAGTGCAAGAGGTTGAGCGACATATCCTTGCAGCGAGGGAAAAGGAAGTCGAGAGCTTACGCAAGGCAGAGCAACGAAGAGAGTTAAAAGCAAAAGCTCCTATGTCAATATCCTTTCTAAGAGAGCAATCAAGTGCTCCTGATTTAGCAACCGCTAAGGGCCAACCCCTAGAAAGCAACATTGCATCTAGCTCAAAGGACACCCCTAGCACCTCAATCCTAGATGGAGTGTTCTTAAATGAGAACTGGGAGTACGAATTACAAACAGAGACTCTGACCGACCTATACACAGGTCCCACCTATCATGTGGGTTGGTTAGATGTCCTACAATCCACAATGGGTGCTACTAGTGTGGAGGATCAACAACAAAGATTTTGTGAGGTCATCCATAGGGTCATTGAGTTAGAGAGACAGAACAAGGGGATCAACATGCCTTCAACAGGTCTCATGCGATTCTTGGATACAGGAAAGGCTAAACAACCGACCTTATCGCAAATGGAGACTCCCTCGGTAAGTCCGATGGATCCTCCATATGTTGTTTCGCCAGGGGTCTCAGTGCAATCTGAGCCCACAAGTGATAGCTTCACCTTTCCAAGTCTAGCTCATCTTTCCCTTGATGACACCACGGCTACCATGCCTACCCCAATGATGGGCATGCCGAGAAACACGCCATGGAACTCATTTTTTACTAAAGCACCACTACATGGTAGCTCAATGCCTGCAACAGTACCTACAAGTGTGTACCAATCGTATGCACCTATGGGTCATCACACTCATGTAGTGCCTACCCCTCCCATTGTTTCAACTACCTATACTCCACAACCACAATACACAAGTTCTTATTTCCATGGGGCTATACCGGATAGCATTAGCATGTCACATCCGACGTCTGCTATGCTTAGGGCCACCCATATGAACTATGGACCACCACATGGCCCAACATCATACCCAACGTGGAACCCAAGGGATTCCTATGCACCAAGCCCAATGCCAATACCTACTCCACATGTAGTCTCTGGAGTGCCTTCACCCACGGTGCCTACTCATTTAGGTGACTTGGCAACATTTGCTCAAGCTATTGGTCGATCTATTGCTGAGAATATACGTTATGCGCGTGATAGAGAGCCTAGAAGTAAGGCAGTACAAATAGCCAAGCTCACACAAAAATTTAGTGGAGACGGGGATGTGAGAAAGCATGTAGAAGTGTTTGAACAAATATGCGATTCTAGGAGAATACAATGACCTACATAAGAGCAATGCTTTAAGCCTAACCTTAAGTGGAAAGGATGGGGATTGGTATAGAACCCTAAGGGTGGATGAAAAAACGATTTACCCTACTCTTAGGAGACTGTTCTTAAAAGAATACATACGAGAGGGAGTACTTTGGGGTGTAGCCTCTCAACTCCAGAAAGCCCAACGAGAGGAAGGAGAGTCGGTGAGAGACTTTATAAGTCGCTTGAAGCATTTGAATTCTCGTTGTAATCCAAATGAGTGCTTCAACAATAACCGATTGCTCGATATATTCATTTGGGGATTACAACATGAGGATATCTACAATGGCCTAGTCATTAGAGGTATCACCACTTGGGACGCAGTCACCACCAATGCGATCCAATTGGAGGATAATTTAATGATTCAAGGAGAAAGAGTGTCTGCTGTTGAGTCTAAATCTATTAGCTCACAAGCATCGGGGCATCAGCCAATGACCCTAAAGCCTATTGCTAAGGAGCCAAAGATATCTGAGATGACTTTAGCAGATCTCACTAAGTCTATTCAAGAGAGTCTTAGAGACAATCGTGCTCCGCAAAACAATCATATGTATCCAAGAAGAGAGCAGCAATGGTGCTCAGTATGATATGGACCGCATAGTACCAGTGAATGCCCTACTTTTAGAGTAAAATTCAATGGGAATTGCAATGCCTGTGGGAGGTATGGTCATCAAGCTAAGGATTGCATAGTATTTAAGCGTGCGATGGCCAATATACCAACCTTAGCATGGACAGACACACCTCGAGTGCCTGCATTGATGCCACCCCCACCTCTTGAACAAACAGCACAACACATGGTCCCTAGGGCCCAAAATGTTGTTCAAACAACACCCTTACCACCTCCAGTGCTAGGACCGCAACCACCACATCCGAGAATCTCTTTTGTGAATCAAGTGGGTTGTGAGTCATCTATTTCTTGTTTGGAAGGCTATGAGGAAGATATAGATCCTAATATCGCCTATGGGATGGATGTGCTTGAAGAAAGTCCACAATACTACATGGAGGACTATTGGGGATAAGTCAAACCTGTATATCAAGTAGCTGCTCTTGCGGCAAGAGGCCAAAATATCAATTACATTGCTAAGAGACCACCTCTTCAATGCTATGAGTGTGGAGGTCCATATCGTGTAGCCGAGTGTCCTATTAGGCTACAAAATAACGCCACACTAATGCAAACCAATCAAGAGAGCACGTCTACAATGCCGATACTCATGTGTAATCGATGTGGCATAGATCATTTGATTGCCCAATGTCCAAATAATCCATATGCACCAAAGATCACGCCATTAAACTTGATTGAAGTTACCAAGGAGCCATCACAAAGTACACCTGTGGTACCAGTAAACGTACTCACACGATCGATGCTCCAAAAACAATATTATATTCTTGAGGAAAGAGACAAGGCATCAATTGCCCAATCTCAGAAAAAGAAGAAAACACGAAGAAAGAGATCGCAAAAAGCAGCGAAGTCAGACCCCAGTTCAAAGACCAACATAGGGATTGGTGATGACCCCGTATATATGAACGACGCTGAAGAAGATTCTGATTCAGGTGAAACCATGGAGACCAAAACGACCACTAACATAGAAACCAACAAGGAAGATCTTCATGACCCACAATGGCTAGGATCCAAAAAGAAGATAGGAACTTATCCAAACCCTACAGAGGAGATTGAGCGAGTCAAGAAATTAAGGAGTTTGGTAGAAGATACCCAAAGGAATCTAGAACCAGCACCTAGGAAGATCCAGATTATAGACACCGTGTTCCCTACGCAACAACAACCTCACCAAGTCCATAGACCCTTAGACATACCTAGTGTCATCCAAGAAGAAAGTGACTTAAAGTCATAGGAAAGTGGGCGTACTCACTTCTTGATGGAAAGAATGTTTACAGAGGGACTACCTGATCCTATCGAAGAAATGGAGATCCCATCTTCCCCACGTCAAGGGACTCAAGGCTAAAAGGTGCCGTTAAACATTGCCAAATTGATGGATTTCATGTCTTCAGAAGTGAGAACCACCATCATGTCCAAACTATATAAAGACCCTGAGCTAGTCTCAGCTCTTTGAGCCTTCCTCAATGGAGAACTGAAGTTTGGGCTACCACAATTTGCAGAGATGGATGGAGTTGGGGAGATGCCAGTAGAGGAGGAACACTTAGATCCACAGCCCAACCTAGATGAGAACCTTGTTATAGAAATACCTGTTAACAAGTTGGGACAATACTTTGAGGGTGATGAATCCAATGCGACTATACCAATCACTACTAAGGGATTAACTATGAAGGGAATCCTTGATGGTGGCGTTGGGGTTAGCATTGTGACTAAAAATTGCTGGGAAACTATGGGAAGACCTCACCTTGCGACCACAACCATAGTAGTGAAGATGGCCAATGGGTCTATTGTTAAACCTATTGGGATGCTAGAAGATCTTAAGATCAAGGTCTTTGGACATAAAATAAGGATTACCTTTATTGTTATGGATTTCTCCAAACACACTATGGCATCGGAGATGATCTTAGGACTTCCTTTCATGAGGGAAGCAAAAATGGTACATGATTGGTCTAAAAACCATGTCTACTTGCAGTTCCAAGATTCTATCATTCGAGTGGATCTTGTGACGGGTCGAGCACATCCTCTATGAAACAGGTTTATAATTGATCATAGATCTGACACCACAGTTCACTCGGCCCCATTGAAGTATTGTTACACGTGTAAAGCGGACACTGATGTTGGGAAAGATTCTCCTTATATGGATGTACTACCTGGGATGACTGAGTCGGATGGATTGGGTCCACCTAGCAGCAACCATAGACACTTGGGGAAACAGGGGGACGACCTGGGTAACACCTGAGGGGGATGAAATGCCCGTACCCTTGAATATGCTACAAGCAATGCATATCGCTTCTGACAAGACTCATCCTTATATAACAAAAAGAACATACAAATGGGTCCCTAAAGCTTCTTTAGCGACCATAGACAATGCTAAAAAACAAAAGCCTTGTAAGAAACGTCCCACCCACTCTAAGAAATGTAAGGAAACATGGAGTTGGATTCCTAAACAACTATTGAAATCCCAAGGCTACTATGAAGGAAATGATCAAATCTGGGTGCCAAAATGTTGATTGTGTTCTTACTTGTCACCGGACACATGTGAGCCCAATCCCGTAGATCCCAAAAAAATCAAAAATTGCGGAAAGAAAAAAATCACAGAATGCTACAAACCCGCTCCAGAGCTAGTTTGGGTACTGTTAACCCTCGTGGCTCACGGACACCCTATCGCCTACGACGGACACCGTAACCGTATTATTTATTTAAGTAGAGTCAGGCACCGGGCTTGTCGGTCCAATAGGGAAAGGTAGAGTGATCGCCGATGAGAGGCGCACTCTAACACGAACATGCTAGGGTTAGTTGGCTAAGCATGGGCGCCCAAGTGTGAATGGGGTGAGCTCACATAAAAGCCAATTAAACCTAAAATTGAGTCATTCTCTCATTGTGCAATAGAAGCTGCTCTTGCTCCTCCACCTTCTCCTTCACCATCTCCTTGTGTGTGTGCGTGTGAGAGAGAGAGAGAGAGAGAGAGAGAGTGAGAGTGTGTGTGCGATCGAGCGTTGTGGCGGCACGACGGCGGCGAGGCGGTTGAGCGCGGCGTAGCGGCGTCTCCCTCTTCTTCGCGGCGCGGGAATCCTTCATTCGCAACTACGCAGGAAGGTGAGTGACACACCGTTCTTCCTTGTGAGCTTGTCTGTTGTATGACTGTGTGCTAGGAGTCTTTGTGGCTCGCACACGGCGCGTAGCAAGTCCCTAGCCTTGAAATTTTTGGCGCCGCTGCCGGGGAGCTGCTGCGCGTAAAGCTCCAATGGCGACCTGTAAATTGTATTGAAGCTATTTTTTATGTAGGAAAGGCGCGGCTTAAGTTTGATTATTGTTGTTATGCAAAAACAGTAGAGAAAGACAGAATGTTGTTGACTGCATCCAAGTTTTCTGTGTTCTGTTAAGCCCTATTTTGCTAGTTCTATTAAGCTCAGATTTCAGCTTACACAGTTAGCATTTCTTGCGTTTCTGCGTTTTCTGCATTTTCTGGTTTGCACTGCACAGTTCTGTCAAGTTTCAATTTCTGCATTTTCTGTGTTTTCTGTGTTTTCTGGTTTGTGCACAGTTAGGCGCACAGTTAGTTAATTAAGCAGGTTAGTAATTAGGTGAACCACTGATTAGCAGGTCAATAGGTAGGTGGGACAGTAAATAGTTAGGTGAGGTCAACGCGCACCAAAACGCGTACCAAATAATATCCCAAAAAAAATAAATAAAATAAATAAAAATTATTTAAAAAAAAAAATCGAAAAATAAAAACGTGAGTGAGGAGGAGGTTAGATTTTCGAAAATAAAAAACGTGAGTTATAAAAACGGACGGGTTGGTTTGTATAAAAGTTAGATCGGGATCGTTTGTCCAAGCCCAAGCCCAAGCCCAGGCCCAGGCCTCAGTCCTCAGTCTTATAATATATACTAGACTCACTCTTATATATATACCCTACCCCCTCAAGAGGGAATGAGAGCATGTGGGACAAGTCCTCCACTCTCCTCCTTTCTCTTCCCACTTGCACCCTTAGACTTGCTATTTGGAGCCTAGTTCCCCAACTAGGAAAAGACTGTTTCGGGCTTTTCTAGAGCAAAATAGAACCAAACGGTGGGCTGTAAAGCACAGCGCGTCCCTCCTAGCGATACGCTCGTTTCGAGCTATCACACGGCCCATTCCACGACATGCTCTAAAAAATCTAGCAAAAAAAACAAACAAAAAACACGCAAAAAACTAGTCACAAGGCCTCCTAGAGCAGCTTTTTGACACTGAGGCGGTCCGGGGCGGGCAACAAGAAGAGCAACCTCTAGACACCCTTCAAGGCTCCCGTGCTGCTCAATGGGGCTGGGGCACAACACAACACAAACCAAAACAACAAACCCCCAGCCAAATCCCAACTACACAAGGGGCACCACCTAGTTTAAGAGCGAACTAGGACGCAAAAGAGGAGAATCGTTAGAGCAACCCACAAACAAGCAAGGAATTTACACTAACCCTAACACCAATGGAATACTCTCACACACTAAAACACGAGAGAGAGAGAGAGAGAGAGAGAGAGATGGTGCTCGGGCTGCTTTGAAGTGTATCGTTAATGATCAAGCAAACATAAATATATATATGTAAGAAAGAGAGAAAAAGGGGGAGAGGGTGCTTGTTGCATTAATACCTTCTTACAAATCTATCATGACAAATCAAAGTGAGATTAGTATTTGTTCAACATAGCTTGCGTAAATTTCACCACAACGCATCACAAGAAAAAACCACCCCAATCACTGTCTTAAGGCCAGGGGAGTCCTCTCCACCCTATCGCCCTCTTACAATATGTGGGATTTATGGCTAGATTGATGACAACACCAGAGACAAGCTATCAAGAACTTAACAAAAAACACCAAGACACTTACGCATCATTGTTGTCCATTACTTCACGTTGGAAGGGAGACAAAGTATCCAATCTTAGTCCAAATCCACCCTCCTTGATTCAGCAAATGTTGGGCTTACACTAGTAGGAGAAATGATAGATTTCCTACTCTCAATTGAATGATCACTCTCTCTCTTACAATGGCATAGAGTTCCCTTGCTAATCCCCTATTACAACACATGCACATGCATAAGACAATGAGCTTCCACTCAAGAGCTCCTTCTAGAGAGGTTGAGCTTGGCTTCTCAAGCTATAGCATAGTGCTCTTGCTTATGGCTCCCCCTTTTGTGCTAGCTACACCCTCCTTTTATAGCAATTTTGAAGGCTAGGGTTACTCCTCTAACCATGGTTGGGTTAGATTTTCAGCAATTTATCTAATTTCTTTTGCTTGGAATTATCAAGAAGTTGGTGGGGAAAGAGAGAGGAGAGAAATGGAGGTGATAGGACTTTTCATAGTGGGTTAGTGTTAGTAGAGTTAGTATTAATTTACAAATGGAATTGGATATTTACAATGGGAGTATCCATGTAGGATACAAATAAGGAAGAAAAACTCCTAAGAGGTAAGAAAAGGTGGATTTCTTACAAGGTTGATGCTCCAAGTGTCTTGAGTAGGGCCAATTTTGACGCTTGTTGACGGTCCACTAGCTTTGACGGCACATTTTTTCTCCACTCTTGACCTTCCTTGAGAGACAAGGTAATTGAAGCTGAGTAATCAACCACCATGATGCTGTCTTTTAAGAGAAGAGGCTGAATTTTGTGGTTTTTTTGATAGATATGGGTAAATTGGAGGAGGAAAAATGAAACTAGGTGGTCAATTTTGGAATGGAATTGTGTGTGGGAGGTATGAGTTCACCATGGTTTCTCTTATTCTTCAAGGTTGAGGAGAAGGTGAGTAGGGTGCAGAGAGGAGTGGTGAGAGAGGTGGGGATGATGAGTGGAGAAGTGTGTGTGAAAGAGGAAAATGATAAAGTGGAAGAGAGAGTGTGGCTGCATAGCATGGAAAAACTGGGGTCCACTAATAAAATCATAGCTCACAGCTCGTAGCTCAAAAAAATATGAAAAAATTTGAGACAAAGTTCAGCCCACGAGCTACAACTTTTGTTTGTATCACCTTTTCAAATTCGGAGAGCAAGTGAACTTTAAAAATTCAACAAAACCGACCGTTTTTTTCCACTGCACAAGGTCCTTGTGGGGTCCTTCTTTGGATGATTCTTTTGAATACCTCCAAGAGTGAGCCCTCCATAGTGCATGTATGCATGCCACCTACCCTTGACCTTATTTGGTAGGTCTATAATTGAAGATATTGTTGAGATTATGATATAAGTGAATAGTACAACTAAGAAAATCAAATATTGAGGGGTCTAAAAAATATGTACATGTCAAATATAAATAATATAAGTGGAAAAAATATAAAGGGGTCAAAAGAAATCTCTCTCATTATGAGGCTACGATAAAAAGATAAATATTTTTGGTGTTCTAATTTTTTAGAAAAAAAACAAAATAGATGTAGGAAGGGAAAAATCACAATAGTGAAAAAATATACACATAAATAAAACTAGTTTTTTTGGATGTTTGTTGGGGTGGAGTTACACCAAATATAAGAGAAGCTTACATGAAAATATTTCTATATGGAATAAAGAGTATGAAAAAATGGTAAGAAAAAATTGTGGTAATGGTGAGGCAATGTACAGAGCATAAATAGCACACACCTAGGTAGAAATATTTAAATAAATACCAAAATAATTATGAAAAAATCTTTTATTTAGGCCCTATATACAAAGAAATATTTACATACGCATGGGCCATAATATACTTATTTTTTTATTTTTTTTTATTTTTTTTTGGCTCAACTAGCCCAATGACTAGCTAATTAAGGGTTTTTTAAGAAGATATGGGAAAAGTCCCGTGACTCACGCACGCCTATGTACAGTGAAATGGTAGGGATAGCCACAGTGTTTGGGTGATTTTGGTAGGGTGAGGTAACTCACTGTGGCAATTACAAAGAGCCGAAAAACGGCTATCAACACCTTAGGGTATCAAAAGCACATGCACTTACGCTCTGGGCGGGTGCTAGAACACGAGCATATTGAGGGTGCCTCTGTTCATACGGACACCCATTACCCATCCACGATAGGCTCTAGACCCTGTATTCTTACGAGAAAGATATACATCTCCTCACATAATCAGTCATATTAGCATAGATTAGCATAGTAATTAGCATGGTAGAGGAGATGAGCATGCATTGAAGCTTGGCTCTTGGTTGGATTTGCATCACAAAGCCAAGAGTTGTAGCTTGTTGGTGTAGGTAGCACCACCCAAGACCCTAAAATAGCCGCTAGTGATTCCTCTATCGAACCACATGTAGGGATAGCCACAGTGTTTGGGTGATTTTGGTAGGGTGAGGTAACTCACTGTGGCAATTACAAAGAGCCGAAAAACGGCTATCATTAGCCCTCCCCCTGGATGATGGTATATTCATGTACCATCATAGAGCATCTTTTCCAAAGAGAGTGCTTCAGAGTCCTTGACGAGATTTTTATTGTTTGGCCCCTCAGAATTTTGGCTAGAGTTACACTCATGCTTCATGTAACAATACTTACATGAGACAGTGGCCTTTTGACAGATCTTTGGTAGATCCTTTGGTAGAAGGCGACTCAAATAGGGCTTCAAGCGATACCCGTTTACTTTCCTGGAGTGCTCTTTACCATTCAAGTCCATAAGCTGATAGTAACTTGAATTGAAAGCCTTCTTGACTATGTATGGCCCTTGCCATCTTGTTTCAAATTTGGCATCAAAATGATTATCGAGTCGATTGTCATACCTTAGCACAAGATCTCCTTCATTGATGCCTTTGTCCTTCAGTTTCTTGTCAAGCTTCTCCTTTGTCTGTGTGGCTTTCCTCTTATAGCACTCGTATGTTGCTTCTCTTTTCCACTCAAGCTCAGCTAAGGTAAGAAGTCGATCCATCCATGCTTCTTGATCATCTTGTGCTGATTTGCCATGAAGTCGCATTGTTGGAATGTTTAGCTCAATTGGCTGTAAAGCCTCTTGACCATAGACCAAGTGAAATGGTGTGAACTCCGTGGCTTCCCTATATGTGGTTCGATACGCCCACAAGGCACCATCCAAGAAGTCATCCCACAACTTTGTCTTGTTTTTCACCATCTTTCTAATGATGCCTACAATGACACCATTAGCTTTTTCTACCAAACCATTTGATTGGGGATAGTAGGGTGTACTGTGACGATGTAGAATGTGAAGTTCTTCACAGACTTCTGTGAGCAATCCCTTTCTAAACCCTGGACCATTATCAGAAACAATCTCCAAAGGTGTGCCAAATCTACAACAAATGTGATTGTAGACGAATTTGCTCACTGTCCACTCATTTACCTTTGCCACACTTTGTGCTTCCACCCACCTAGTCATATAGTCTACAGCCACTAGAATGTAGAGTTTACCATTTTTTTTCCTAGGCAGAGGACCCATAGCATCAATGCCCCACTTTTCAAACGGTCTATTTGCAAGCACGATTTGCCTTGGACCATAAACCAATCTTCTATTCCCATTTACCTGACAATTGTGACAACTTTTACACCAATGTTGGACATCCACATGCAGACTTGGCTAAACATACCCCGCAAGCAAAATCTTCTTCACAGTTAATTCTTGGGTAAAATGACCACCACATGCTTCTTCATGCAAACCTTTTAGAATGGCTGGAATTTCCTCAATAGTTGGTACTCTTCTGCATACTTGATCCCTCCCTCTTTGATAGAGGGAGCCTTCTAGGAAAAGATATGCGCTTGCCTTCTTCATGAGTCTCCTCTTCTGAGCCTTCGTGAATTCTTGTGGAAACTCGCCCTCCAAAATGTAGCTAATAATGGGAGTCAATGACTCCAATCCCTGGTATCTCGGTTGCTTGATAGTTGCTGCCACCATGATGACCTGCACTTCTTTCTCAACACATGTAACTACTTGCTGTGCAAGTAAATCGGCATCTTCATTCTGTTTCCTAGGAATATGATATAGTTGCACTTCTTCAAATTGATTAAACAATCTACGAATGGCATGAAATTTTGTCCGTAAGCTTTCATTCTTACATGCCCAAATGCCTAAAATCTGTTTAACAATGAGAAGTGCATCTCCCTTTACCATGAGGCGTTGTATCCCTTGGCCAATGCACATCTTCAAACCATGAATTAGTGTGTCGTATTCTGCTTCATTGTTGCTAGCTGAACTTGGTAGATTGAACTTCTCTTTCATGACCACCTCTCCACTTGGGTTGAGCAACACTAGCCCTCCCCCTGCTTTTCCTGTGGCTCGACGAAAAGCTCCATCAAAGAACAAGGTAAAAGCATTAGGAATACTTTTTGGTGGTGGCAATGGTAGGGTCTTTACTTCAGGCACCTTAATCTCCTTTTCATGCACCCTATAAGTGAGAATCCCTGCCAATTGTGCACGCACACTATCTTCTACCTTGAAAGAGTATTGAAACTCTTGCAACTCCATAATCCACTTTGAGATCCTAGTACTAAGATTCATTTGAGATGACACCCAAGGGAACAAATTCTCTGCAGTGAGAATTACAAAAGGTTTTGGTAGCAAGTAGGATCTAAACTTTCTCACCGCAAACATGAGAGAAAGCATCATGAGTTCTGCTTCTGTGTAGTCTCTCTCCAAAGCATTCATGACCCTACTAGCAAAGTAGATGGGTCGCATCCTTGTACTGTGGGGATCTTGTTGTAGCAACATTGCACCAATTGTTTCCTTCCCAACACTAGAGCTAACAAAGAATGTGTACTCCCAACATGGAGGCATGAGTGTTGGTAGCTCTGACAAAATGACTTTAATGTTACAAAAGTACTCTTCAAGCTCATCAGACCATGCAAATTCTACTTGTTGTGTCAACTTTTGCAAAGGATGAAGCAACTCCGAAGCTAAGTGAATAAAGCGTGACATATACTTCACTTTTTGAATGAATGATATGACCTCTTTGAGATTCTTGGGTGAGGGGAGCTCAATAAGAGCCTTTGCCTTTGAAGGATCCACCTCAATGCCTTTATAGGAAACCTTGTGACCAAGCAAGATCACTTCATCCTCAGCTATGTGACACTTGTCGGGGTTGAGTTGACCTCCCATGTCATAGAGCTTCTTTAATCCTTCTTCTACCCTTTGTGGATGCAATGATTTTGAGCTATAAATGCAGAAATCATCAATGAACACCCTAATTGACTTTCCAAAAAATTCTTGAAACACCATGTTCATGAAACGTTGGAATGTTGCAGGAGCATTTGTCAGACCAAATGGCATGACTCTAAAAGCATAACAACCCCAAGGAGTGATAAAGGTTGTTTTCAATTGATCTTCCAATGCGATACCTATTTGAAAGTAGCCTGAGTAGCCATCACACACAGTGTACTTCTCATGACCAGCTACCTCATTTAGTATCTCATCCTGAAATGGGAGGGGAAAGTGATCTCTTTTTGTTGCCTCATTGAGTGCCCTATTAGGCTGCAAAAGAATGTTGCACAGATGCAAATGAATTAAGGGAGCACGTCTATAATGCCAATACTCACATGTAATCGTTGTGGCATAGATCACTTGATTGCCCAATGCCCCTATAACCCAAATGCGCCTAAAATCACACCCCTAAATTTGGTCGAAATTGCTAGTGTGACATCGCCAATACCACCCGTCGCACCCGCTTATGCGATTACACGGTCCATGCTTCAAGGGTCAGGCCATATCCTCGAAGAGAGAGATACCGCGTCAGTTATCCAAGCAAAGAAAAAGAAGACACGAAGGAAGAGGTCGCTGAATACGAAAAATTCAAATCCAAGTTCCAAAACAAACATAGGAACAGGAGATGACCCCGTGTATATGAATGACCTTGAGGATGATTCAGATTCAATCGAGACAATGGAGACTAGAACCAATACCACAAAGGGAAAGACCGACAAAGAAAACCGTAACATGGAACCAAATGAAAACCGAATAAGAGAAAACCATAAAGAGCCTCTGAAAACACCACAAGTGTTTCCAAATCCAATCCAAGACCCCCAAGATAAACCGCAGGGGCAAAAAGGGAAGAATCGTAACAAGAAGATTGGGACGTACCCAAACCCAGTAGACGAGATTGAGCAGGTGAAACATCTAAGAGGTTTAGTGGAGGAGACTCAAAGGAAACTAGAACCAGAACCCATGCATGTCGAAATTCATGACACAGTGTTTCCCACGCAAGTTCATCCACCCCACATGAACCATAGACCGTTAGCCATATCTAGTATCATCCAAGAAGGGAGCGAGGACGGGACATCAGAAAGTGAGCATACACCCTTCTTGTTGGAAAGGATGTTTAACGAAGGAATACCTGATCCCATTGAGGAATATGAGATTCCATCCTCACCAGTTCCTAGTCAAGGACCTACACCCTGCAAAACGCCAATGAATGTTGCCAAACTAGTGGACTTCATGTCTTCTGAGGTCCGAACCACGATCATAGCAAAGTTGTATGGAGATCCTGAGTTATTCCTTGCACTTCGAGCATTCCTTAACGAAGAGCTACGAACGGGATTACCGCAGTTTGCGCAACCAAATAGGCTTGACTCGATTATGATTGATGAGGAAAATCATGTGCAATCACTTGACTTAGATGGACACGAGTCTGTGATCGAGGTACCCATTAACGAATTAGGGCAGTATTTTGAAGGCGACGAGTCTAATGCGACCCTACCCATCACTACCAAGGGATTAACTATAAAGGGAATTCTTGATGGTGGTGCAGGAGTTAGCATCGTTACAAAAGATTGTTGGGAATCCATGGGAAAACCCCGCCTCAGTGTTACTAACATTGTGGTAAAGATGGCAAATGGTACCATAGCCAAACCTATGGGGATGCTCAAGGATCTTAAGATCAAAGTTCTAGGACACAAGGTACGACATACGTTCATTGTAATGGATTTCTCTAAACACCTTATGTCATATGAAATGCTTTTAGGACGACCATTCATGAGGGAAGCACAAATGGTTCATGATTGGTCTAAAAATCATGTCTATTTGCAATTCCAAGACTCTGTCCTTAGAGTGGATTTGGTGACTGGTAAGGTACACCCCTTAGGGAGTAAAACCATTATTGATCATCGCTCTGACACCATAGTTCACTCGGCCCCACTACAATATTGTTACACTTGTAAGAAGGATACGGACATTGGCCAAGATTCTCCTTACATGGATGTGTTACCGGGTATGATGGAATCAGACAACGTAGACTGGGTACACCTAGCTGCAACCATAGATACCTGGGGAAATAGAGGAACCACTTGGGTCACACCAGAGGGGGAAGAGGTACCACAAATTGCACCTCTAAACATGATAAGTGCCATACATACATCTTCTAAGGGCAAGGCAATTGTGGACCAATCTGACAGTGACACCGATAGCTCAATAGAAGACTTTGACCAACACCACTCAGACACTGACTCCCAGAGTGAAACGGATTCTGAATCTCATGAATTAGAGAGTGGAGCAATTTCAGAGTCAAAACATTCGGAGGGACCGAGCACATCAACCGATGATAGCTCCTCCGAGAATGAAGAGGACACCAACGAGGACTCCTTTAGTGAGCCAGATCTAAATGCAAATCAAAAGCAGGTCTCAAAAGCAGAGCCAATGTACGTGCTAGGATAAAAAAGAAGAGATCCTCAGCAGAATGGCTCAGTTATATAGGAGCATGTGATGCTCATCGAAAATTGGTAGACGATTGGGGTGAATATCTCCAAAATGTTATGTGGTGTAGACCACGACCCCATGACATAGCCCAATTAGAGATCATAGACAAGCCAAAGTTGAGCCGCACTGCAAGGAGGCATCAAAACCAAGAGTTAGCTCGACAACACAAGAAAGCACAACCAGAGTCCACAGACTTGCATCCTACACCAAAACATTTCAAATCTTACACCACGGGGGAAGCAAAGGTTGTGTACACAAAAGCCCAAAGAATACCTATCGATGGGAATAATGGAATCTATGATGGTCCGGCAATAGTTAAAGAAATAGAATTAGCCGACCCCGGTGAAGAATCAAAACCTGTTTTTATTGCCCAAGACCTCACAGAAGTTGAAGAAGCGGTCCTCAAAGAGCTTCTCAAGGAATTCAAGGACGTATTCGCTTGGACATACCATGATATGAAAGGTGTTCCACCTTCTGTGGTCCAACATACAATCCCTATGATTAGCATTGCGAAGCCCGTACAACAAAGACCCTACCCAATGAATCCTAAGTACGCAAAGATCATTCAAGAAGAACTAGAAAAGCTTATCAAATGTGGGTTCATATATCCTATTGAACACTCTGAATGGGTGTCTCCAATAGTTATCGTGCCAAAAAAGAATGGGAAACTCAGGGTGTGCGTGGACCTCAAAAAAGTTAATGCAGCTACAAGAAGAGACCATTACCCCCTTCCATATTCCGAACATGTACTCGAAAGAGTTGAAGGGAAGGAAGCTTATAGCTTTCTAGATGGGTACTCAGGCTACAACCAAATCACGATATCGCTAGAGGACCAAGCTAAAACTGCCTTCATCACGGAATTTGGCGTGTTTGCATTTCGTGTGATGGCTTTTGGCTTAACAAATGCCCCTGCTACATTCCAACGATTAATAAACACTGCTTTTAAAGAATATTTGAGAGAGTTTTGTGAAGCTTTCTTAGACGACCTTTGTGTTTACTCTTCTTGGAAAGAACATCTATCATGTTTGCGGAAGGTGTTTGAAAAGTGTAGGTTATATCGTATCTCATTGAACCCGTTCAAATGCCAATTTTGGGTCAAGCATGGAGTTATTTTAGGGCATATAGTATCTAAGAATGGTATCTCAACCGATGAGAGCAAAATTAAAGTGATTCTAGAGTTACCACCACCAACCAATTACAAGGGAGTTCAAAGGTTCATGGGACACGTGGGTTATTATCGACGGTTTATTTTATTTTTCGCTGAGATAGCACGTCCTTTGTACAAGCTTCTCATTGAATTTAAATGGACTGAAGAGTGTGACCAGGCCTATGAACAATTGAAGAAAACACTAGCAAGTGCTCCGATTTTAAGGACACCTAACTGGGATGTCATTTTCCATGTGCATATTGATGCATCAAACTTTTCTATTGGGTGTGTTCTCACTCAACCAGGAGAACATAAATTGGACTATCCCATTAGCTTTGCAAGCCGTCAATTGAACGATGCTGAAAGGAACTACACCACTACAGAGCGAGAAGGTTTGGCAATGGTTTATGCAGTAAAGAAATTTCGCTACTACCTTCTGGCAAACAAGTTTGTATTTTATGTGGATCATCAAGCGTTGTTGTATCTGGTAAACAAGCCATGCTCCACAGGAAGAATCACACGATGGTTGTTAATTCTTCTGGAGTTTGATTTCACGATTGTAGTGAGACCCGGTAAAAGGCACGTCATGGCTGATCATTTGTCTCGCATACCCAATGGTGAAGCCCCTACAGGAGTTGATGATGAATTACACGATACTTCCCTATTCATAGTTGAGACTATGCCTGAATGGAGTGAGAACATTGTTAACTTTTTAGTTAATGGTTTTCCACCCAAGGAACTTCGTAAGGATATCGCTCGAAGGCTAGTAAAAGAATGTGAACCCTATTGTTTGATTGCCGGAACTCTGTATAGACTAGGTAAGGACGATATTCTTAGGCGTTGTGCCCGCGAGGATGAATATTTGTATATCTTGCAAGAAGCACATATGGACATAGCAGGAGGACATTTTTCAGGAGACCTCACTGCTAGAAAGGTGCTGCAATCAGGCTATTGGTGGCCAACTTTATTTAAGGATGCATCACTTTTTACAAAAGGGTGTGATGAGTGCCAACGTTACAAGACCACACAGCGCAAAGACAAAATGCCCTTACATCCTATTAAAGTAACCCAACCATTTGAAAAATTGGGCTTAGACTTTGTAGGTCCAATTAGTCCCGCTACGGACTATGTAACAAAGTGGGCTGAAGCTAAGGCTTCACAAAAAGCTGACGCGAGGACAACAGCTATGTTTCTTTTTGAGAACATTATCACAAGATTTGGTTGCCCTTTTGAAATTGTTAGTGATAATGGTACCCATTTTATAAATGAGGTAATAAGAGAGCTTACCACGACCTTTATGATATCCCACCATAAGTCTACACCTTATTACCCGCAAGCTAATGGACAAGCCGAGAGCACCAACAAGACTCTAATCTCTATTTTAACCAAGACGGTAGAAGCTCATCGCACTGATTGGGATTTGAAGTTGACATTTGCTCTATGGGCTTATCGTACTGCTTATAAAGTGGCTATTAATTGTACGCCATTCAAAATGGTATACGGCCAAGAAGCGATTATGCCTTGGGAGTTTGTCATTCCTAGTCTTAGGGTAGCTTCGCAAGAAGGATGGAATGGTAACCCCTTAACCGAGCGTTTGTATATCTTAGAAAAACTAGACGAAGAGAGACAGTTGGCTGTGCAAAATGCTCTTGTGGAAAAGGATAGGAGAAAGAAGTGGTTTGATCGCCATGTGAAGGATAAGGACATCAAAGTTGGTGATAAAGTCCTTATGTATGGAGTACGTAAAGAGAAGAAAAAGTTGAAATATGCTGGTAAAGGACCATATAGAGTATGTGAAATTACCCCACAAGGTACCCTTCGTGTGGAAACTCTTGATGGAGTTGAGACCATTGGATTCCTCAATGGGAGTAAATTCAAAAGATATTATGATCCTTTAAGCCAAGAAGAACTACGGGCCATTCATCAAAAGAAGGCCGCCAAAGCACAAACCGAGTTAAACAAGATACAAGCTCAAGCTGAGGCTAAGGAGCGACAACAACGTATAAGAAAAAAACGAGAGGCTAACCTTGGAATCACAAATGCATTCCACGTGGAAATCGAAGAGGATGGGTTGGACTCTGACACACCTCTACGATACCCTATTGAGTTAAATAGTGCCTATGGAAAAGTGCTATATAACGCCTTATTGGACACGGGTGCTAAATATAATCTGCTATCCTATGGGGTGTGGTGTCAGTTAGGGAAGCCACCTCTATCTGAGAGTATTATCCAAGTCAAGGGTGTCAACCAGAAAAAAACTACGGTTTTTGGAATCTGACACACTTCTGTCAGTTATGACAATGGAATTGTAGCTCAAGACTTTATGGTCATGCCTACTGGAACTATGGAGGGTAATATAAACCTAAGCCGCACGTGGATGATAGCCACCAAATGCACTATTGATTGGGGGACTTGGGGTGTTACAATGCAAAAACCAACTCTTAGCCCTACCACTCAAGCCATAGTCCCTGAGATATTGCCTAAGGAAATAAAACCCAAGACATTGCATGTCTAGGAGGTTGAACCATACGTCCCCATAGCCCAACTATCTAGAGCTTCAACTGATGTAGTTGAAAGAAAGCTTGAGACACACAAGAACCATCCTAATATAACAGAGAAAACATACAAGTGGGTCCCTAAAGCTTCTGTAGTGAGCATGGTTGATGCAAAAAAACGAAAACCTCGTAAGAACCATCCCATTCACTCCAAGAAATGTAAAGAAACGTTGTGTTGGAATCCTAAACGACTATTGGAAGCCCAAGGATACTATGAAGGAAATGATCAAATCTGGGTGCCCAAACGTAAAGTGTACTCTTACCTGTCACCTGGCCCATGTAAACCCAATCCTGTGGCTCCAAAACAAATTGAAAATCACGGAAAGGAAAAAATCATGGAATGTTACACACCCGCTCTAGAGCTAGTTTGGGTACCAAAGAAAGAACGATTTGTTCCACCTAGCTCAGGAACAGGGAAATCAAATGAAGCTTCTTATTCTTCATGTAGTTCCTATACGCAAATAGAAGCTTCGACACAACCTCCACCTACCACTGTACATATCCATACAAGCACGAAAGAGTTTGCACCTCCCGGGGTAAGTTCACCACCTACAACAATGTTGCAAATGAAATCATGGGAGAGTACCTTACCACCCTTGCAACTAGATGGAACAATTGGTTTCAAAAGGTGACGCCCTCATTCCAAAAGGTATGATCTACCCAAGGAAGGGGGGAGTGTTTGCTAACACCAATCATTCACTCGCTCCCCTCTCAACCTTCCTCCCTGACCTCTCAATTCCAATCTTAGGGAATGTATATATATAGCCTTATACTCACAAAAAACAAAAATAGTAAAGAGCAAGAGCGACTAGCAACGAGAGAGCACCCTATCAGATCTTACATATAAGTCCAAATTCACCGTGTCAATAGCAACACACAAAAACAACTCTTATGTTTTAAAGGCCTAACCAAATCTATCTGTATTGTCAGAAATGGCTACTTCACCAGAGGCATGCACTTCTATTTTTTATGAAAGGTACCCTTTGTCTTTTCCTCAAGTGTTCTACGTATGCTACCCTATACTTTCTTGCGAATGGGATTTGATAGAGAGCCTTGCATGTGAGAGAAATTTTGAGGAGCTAGAATGGCTGATATGTCTATGGCTAACTAGTGATCCCTACCCAGTAGCGAATGTGTCTCCAGTGGCACATGCTTATTCTTTTGCACAAGATGAGTATCCACGCATCGCGAGGTTCTTGATTAGCATGCTTGCACAAGAGGATGATGAAGAGGAACTAATAGAGACCGAGGAAGACTATGGCCTCACGGACAACGATTTTATTTATCTAGATGATGAGGATAGAGGCCTAGCCTTAGGGTGGCCACCCGGTTTATATAATATCCTCTTTCCTTGATTCTAAAAGGGGTGACAGATAGGTAGGTTAGCGGTCTAGATTGTGTTTTGAGTTTGTTTTTCAGGAGTTTTAATTTTTCACGCTGACATGCCTCCTAGAGGTATAGTGCCTGTTTTTGGATGTGTTAGGTAGGACTTATATGGATCTCCATCCACATGGCTAAGGACATCTGCTTCAACGAAATGAGCCACTCCATACCTCCAGGTGTACTACTTTCCATGATTCATGTTGGTGGATATGTGTAATTGCTAATAATGATTTTTCATGCTTTGTTTGAGTGCAATAGTTATGATTGTTATCTGCCATTATAGATGTATAAATTTGTCTTTGCTTAAGTTGATTGAACTCCAATATAATCTTATGGATGAGCCTGGAGATTAGGAGACCGTGACTTTAGGTTAACTCATTTACTTGACCACTAGGCCTAGCTGATAAAATTATCCGAGTATTTGAGACCTTAGGAATGTTTTAGGCAGAGAAAGGCTTGCTCACTTAAACAACAAAAAACACTAGTGCAAATACCAAGGAAATGGAAGCAAAAAAAAAAAAAACATAAGTGCCACAAATGAAAAATCTTACGTTGGAAGAGAAATCCTGGCTTGAATTGGTACTTCACTCACATGTATTGTCTATGGTACTAGAGCCCTAGAGGTTCCCAGTGTGGGCGCTTTTCCTTGAGAAGCAAAAAACCCCGGACATACAAAATAAGCACACACGTCACATGATTGTGACCCAAAGTAAAAAAGTATTAAAAAAAACAATAATAAAAATAAAAAAATTTAAAAGACTTCCATTGAGCTTACAGTTAACATTTCAAGCTTTTGTTTGCAGTTGTGAGAGTGAGTTGGCTAATCAAAGCTGAAAAGCATAATTAGGGAATCTTGCATTTAGATAATCTTCTTAGCTTAGCTAGTACTAGAGTAGTTGTTTTAACCTTAGTCATAGCTAACTAATTGATAGACTCACCCATAAGCTCAAAACTCTTTATTAATTAATTTACTCAAAGTGCAATTTATTTGTCCTTAATGGCAGTCTAACATTTCATAAATCTTGCATTTACTCATTTCCACATGTACTTTACATTCCCCTCATGATTTATGGCAATATAATTCCGCTTGCTAAAACAGTGACTTTGCCTTACAGATTCAAATCTAGATGCTCTACAACATGGACATACCAAGCTTCAACTCAATAGCTTTCGAGGACGGAATCTACATCAGGAAGGGGGGCAATGTTAACCCTCGTGGCTCACGGACACCCTATCGCCTACGACGGACACCGTAACCGTATTATTTATTTAAGTAGAGTCAGGCACCGGGCTTGTCGGTCCAATAGGGAAAGGTAGAGTGATCGCCGATGAGAGGCGCACTCTAACACGAACATGCTAGGGTTAGTTGGCTAAGCATGGGCGCCCAAGTGTGAATGGGGTGAGCTCACATAAAAGCCAATTAAACCTAAAATTGAGTCATTCTCTCATTGTGCAATAGAAGCTGCTCTTGCTCCATCTCCACCTTCTCCTTCACCATCTCCTTGTGTGTGTGCGTGAGAGAGAGAGAGAGAGAGAGTGAGAGTGTGTGTGCGATCGAGCGTTGCGGCAGTACGACGGCGGCGAGGCGGTTGAGCGCGGCATAGCGGCGTCTCCCTCTTCTTCGCGGCGCGGGAATCCTTCATTCGCAACTACGCAGGAAGGTGAGTGACACACCGTTCTTCCTTGTGAGCTTGTCTGTTGTATGACTGTGTGCTAGGAGCCTTTGTGGCTCGCACACGACGCGTAGCAAGTCCCTAGCCTTGACAGATACCAAAGAAAGAACGATTTGTTCCACCTAGCTCAGGAAGGGGGGAGTCCCATGAAGCTTCTAGCTCCTCATGTAATGCATCCATAGAGGTAAAAGCTTCTCCACAGCCTCCACCTACAATAGTGGACCTCCATAAAGCTACAAAAGAATCCACACCTCCCAGTGTTCAAGAATTACATTATGAATCGCTTCAAGTTCGATCCTGGGAGAGTACCTTACCACCCTTGCAACTCGACGAGGCACCTAAGATAATATAAAACTACTGGAAAAAATCATCACCTATTACCAACTGGAACAATTGGTTTCAAAGGGTGGCAAGCACATTTCAAACGGTATGATCTACCCAAGGAAGGGGGGAGTGTTTGTTGACAGTCATCATTCACTCACTCCCATCCCCGGGGCGGTCACTTTTCAGAATGTGTATGCTATCATGTGAGTTAACCGGAGAGGATTATTAAAAGATCAAAATGTATCAAAATGTATACATACAGAGGGGGGTGGGGGTTTTTTAAATAGGAATGTAGTGTAAATATAGTATGTATATTGAGGTATTATTAATAACCTCTTGAACGCATGTGATATAGGAAGCTTTTGATAAGTGACCGCCCCGGGCTCCCCTCTCAACCTTCCTCCCTGACCTCTCAATCTCCCAATCTTAGGGAATGTACATATAAAGCCTTACACTCACAAAAAACAAAAAGAATAAAGAGCAAGAGCAATTAGCAAATGAGTATGCACAATAAAAGTCAAAACATTGACCAGACCGACACATTCACATCTGGTACACTGAAACAAAAACCTATGTCATAAAACACCTTTGATCCTCATCACTCGAGTGATGGAGGGTAGATAAGATTAGTACGATAGGAGTGTTTCTGTTTTAGAGTTGAGTGATTAGCAAAGTTCTTTTTTCCCACTGATGTGCCTCTTGGAGGTATTCCTTGTGTTTCCTAGTGTGTACAGGAGCGTGTTGCTGTTGTTAGGATTTGGACCTTCACGGAATCTATATCTCGACTTACTCTTCAAATCAAGCACGGCCATCAACACAAACAGGTGTTTCTTGTCCATTAGCATTGCCCCTTATCTTTTTTGCATCTATGATTGTCTGCTTTGATTGTGATTGGTAGCATAATATCCAACACATTTGCTTAGTATCAAACATTTAATTCAATGTAATTTTTTGTCATAATCACTTGTCTAGGTTTAAAAATCAAGCAAGTTCGACTAAGCTAGTTTGACCAAGTTAGGTGTTAGAGATCTTTTCTTAATACTATGGGGAATGCCTTCCTAATAATCAATGGTTACTTAGGTTCTTAATCTGATTTAGGCAACATTGTGTGAAATGTACTAGGGCTTTCTAGTGGGCTTGAACCTATTGACCTTTCGCTTAAGTATTATAGAGGGAGTTTACTTGTGTGATGAGCCTGGGGAGGTGTATCAGTGATATATGACTCCCCAAAGTTACAAAATTAAAATGCTGAAAATGAAGAAACAAAAAATCAAAGTGCCACATTGTAAAATCTTAAGCTGGAAGAGAAATCTCATCTTGATTGGGTGCTTCACTCACATGTATCGCCTAGGGTACTAGAGCCCTAGAGGTTCCCAGTGTGGACACTTGTCCTTGAAAAGCAAAAAACCCAAGGCATACAAAATAAGCACACACATCAAAATTGAATCACTGTGAAAAGACCTTGGGGGGTCAAAGAAAAGGTAATCAGTCAGGCGATGATTTCATGAGAAATTCCTTTTATCGTAGCTTAACTACAAGGTCTTCTAGGTATAGCCTCTAGTTAGCCCTCGAACATGAAATACTTGGCTCTCACGATTAAACAACTTAATTGACCAGAGAAAATTAAGAAGCTTACCCATGGTATTAATAGTCGATCTCTAGTGCCTTTTGCCATTAAATTAGCGACCCCAGACTTGTTTAATTTTTTACCTTTACATCTATTTATGCATTATATTATATTGCAATTTAATGTTTATTGCTGACAAATTGTTTAAAATTCTGTTACCAATCAATTTTTTTGTCTAAAACTGCATATGCTTTTTAATCGCTTATGAGAATGCAATTACTGTGCCAATGTTGTTTGATTTTGCAGTGACTGAAGAAGGCTAAGGACATTCATCTCAAATGCTCTTCCACCTCGACGAAGGAGCTTCAACTCAATAGCTTTCGAGGACGGAATCTACATCAGGAAGGGGGACATGTTAACCCTCACAGCTCACGGACACCCTATCACCTACGACGGACGTTGTAACCTACGGCGGACATTGTATTATTTATCTGGTAGAGTCAGGTACCGAGCTTGTCGGTCCAATAGGAAAAGGGTAAGAGTAATCGCCGATGAGAGGCACACTCTAACTGGAACATTCAAGGGATTAGTTGGCTAAGCATGGGCGCCCAAGTGTGAATGGGGCGAGCTCATATAAAAGTCAACTAAACCTAAAATTCACTCATTCTCTCATTTGTGCAATAGAAGAGTGCTCTTGCTCCATCTCCATCTTCTTCTTCTTCATCTCCTCGTGTGTGTGTGTATGCGTGAGAGAGAGAGAGAGAGAGAGAGAGAGTGCGATCGAGCATTGCGATGACGGCACGGCGGCGGCGAAGCGGCGGCTCCTTCTTCTTCGCGGCGAGGAATCCTCCACGAAGCAAGCGTAGAGCGGTGAGTGACACACCATCGCCTTCTTTGAGCTTACTAGTTTACGCTTGCTGTGTGCTTGGATCCATTTGTGGCTCGCACACGATGTATCGGCAAGCTCCTTGCATTGACACGTGCGACATACGCGCACAATAGGCTTGAAATATATACCAAATACACTCTCTAAGTGAAATATGGGCTTATTTGGATGCATAGGGTGAAAATGATACCAGATTTTGGCTTTAGGTCTCTGAAACATTAGATATGAAGAAAATTTGAGATTTTGAGCTCCAAATTGGTTCAAACTTGGCTAGTGGGCTTAACACATCATGTACTTTGGATGTATGAAGGCAAAATATCAAAACAACCCAATTTTGGTTAGAAAGTAAATAATCGCAATTATTAACTTTTCTACCAAAATCAACATTTTTTGGTACAAACTGGTTCTAGGCATTGTATAGACCCTGTGTATGAGATATAAGGTGATTTGGATCAAGAAATGTTGTCCATAACCCAAAAATTGACTTGCACAGACTTCTTTGCATTTTCTGGCAATTTTCCAAGTTTGAGGCTTTGAACTTGTCCGCAACATAGTCGTGAAGCAACTCGTCCAATTTTGGCTCATTTGGAGTCAGTTTGACCCCGTATGTCGAATTTGACGCTTTGTAATCTTCTAGCCATTTTCTACTTTTCAAGGGCTTTCCTTGATTGGTTTCACTAAACCAATCATATACATTGTATATGAACCTCGTAGGCAAGCTATCTGTGGAGTCAGATCAAAATTCTGGCATTTGCCATAAACCTAGCTTTTCTATTGGGGACCCCCTCCACCCCTGCCGAATGGTCAATTGATGATATAGAAGGGTTCTATTATGTTAGGGCATGCTGCAGTTCAGATCCCATCTGATTTGGTCGAGCTGACAGACCGTTACGATCAGTTTTTGATCGTAGGTCTTCGTGCACTTCTCGATTTCTATGGTTTTTTCTAGGGGTTTAGACTAGCTACCGGCCATACAAAATGGATCATTGACGACTAAAGAACTTACCCCGCATGTCTCGTGTGAGACAGCGCTGAAAACGGGCGACTGTGGACTCTAAAAAAGACGCACGAAAGAGGTCGAAAGCTCTCTCTGCAAAGGCTGCAAGTGGAAATGAAGTGGTTTTAGCCTACCTTGGATATCTATACCCGGAATTCTCGAACCAATTTTCCCCAGATTCCCCCGTTAGTTCTACTAGGCCGTGAAATCTATGTTAGATTCAAAAATCTCCTTGATCGGATTCCTGTAGCTCATTCTGCAAGAAATTTGCAAAAGTAAGCCTAGCCGCCTAATTTAGGCTTCCCGCTTCCATCTTATGATTTCATTGAAAATTTTTGTGCTTGTCCGCCTTGTCTTTTTTATCACCATCGTGTCTTCCATTTTTCCATCTGAGCTTCCTTGCTATTTATTATTTAATTTTTGACGTGTTTATTTGAAAAAATCAAAGAAAATAGAAAAATGCTCTAAAAAAGTAAAGTGAAAATCCATTGAAAAACACAGCTTTATTGTTTTTTGTTGGAATTTTTTTATTTTTAAGTCTCATTATCAATAAAAATGATGAAAAATACCCAAAAAGGACTACTTTTTGATGATTTTCTGAATGTATATACACTATTTACACTCATCGGAAAGATATTATCATTGAATTTTTCCTTGATGATAAATTATAAGGACATTATTAGGTAATTTTACAAAAAATCACACGTTAACGTTGAACTTTTTTTCCTCCCTCTTCAAACATTTCACTTAATTACTTAGTACTTAGTGCCCTTCCACCCCTCCTAGATGGCTTACTCCAAGATGACTGTGTGCATGGGTCGAGCAATCGTGTCTATGCATAGCCGTGGTTGGCTCTACCATGCTTTGAAGATCAATGCAATTCAAACCACTATGTTGTGCATGAACTGGGTCTTGAGTAATTAACTCAAGGGTTTCTGATGTCGAGGTTTTGTTGTTGATGTCTTCCAAAGAGAAAATCTTGTAGTTTGTGTGCTCTTTGTTTGATTGTACCATCAGGATGCTTCAGCACGCTGTTGACAGGTCAACCTTTCAACAACACTTCCACAAAGATTCCATGAAGATTCCTCAAAGATTCTCTAAAGATTCCATATGAAGATGCTGATGAAGTGATGAAGATGACGATGGATGCTGTAATGTGAAGATACAAGCTCATGGACATCATCGAATATCCCGTTATTATCATTTTGAGCCATTACGGCCACTTTTGTAATGTTTACAGGAACGTCATATTTAAAGTCAGCAATTGTATTTTGGCCACAGATGCTTGTTGGATGAGCAAAGCCAACTCACGGTGTTGTAATTAAGCTCTATAGAAGCCTAGGGACAAATCATGTCATTTTGGCTGGACATTAGGTTTTCTGAGGTTTAGTATATAAACCAAAACCTAAAGCTTTGTAAAGAGACTTCTAATAATCTTATCTGATGTGTCGATTGGGAGACTGCAAGAGAGTGAGTGTGTGTGTGTGTGTGTGTGTGTGTGTGTGTGTGTGCTACAAGAGCTACGGTGGTCGGAATCGCAAACGGAGAGTAGCTGCGTGTTGCCCACGAGGAGAGCTACGCGTTGATGCTTACATCACACGCGTTCATCTGTGTTTTGGCAGATTCACCCGCGAGCTACTTTTGGAGTTTCGCAGTGAGTAAATGTTGTCCGTTTTTGCATTTCAGCATATCCACGCGATCAAAGCGAGTAGAGCTACGTATTAGGTATCTTAGTTTTTGGAAACGTCGACCTGCAAAAACCTGTCAGACATCCTACGCGATTCTTCACCGGGTGTTTTTGGGTAGGGTTTTGGGTCACGGACCTTAGGGAGAGTGGCCTATTGGTGTTGATAGGATATCCCTCAGGTTTCGTGAAGTTTCAAGAACGTCTAATGGGCTTTTGGCTTGTAGTAGCATAATAGGAGACTCTCACATTCACAGAACTGATGGCATGTAGATTTGATATCTCTGTAGGAAGTAGTCATTAGTCGGTCGAGTAGAGGTTGACACGCTTTGCTTGCTTCCACGCGCCTGCGGGTCGAGCTCCGTCCTTAGTTGAAATTATATGTTAGGTGAGTTCTCGCTATGCTGACGTCCGTGATTATTGCTCTCTGTAGAGTTCTCTCTCAGCCCGAGACTAGTCCTTGAGGATAGAGGTCCCTCTCGCTTGCTAGAGTTTTATTTTACATTTAGATAGGATCAGAGGGTGGTGGATTGTCTAGGTCTTAGGAGGAGTCTAGGAAGCGTGTTTCTAGCCTGGATCTTCCGTCTTAGGTAGTATTAGGTAGTAGTAGGTTGTGGTGTAGAGAGTAGGAGTTGGAGTGGTTAGATGTGGTGGTAGGTTGACTTGAGAGTCCGTGTGAGGCCAGGAAGCAACCAAGACATCAAAATCACCATCTCACATGATGAGTAGGAGTAGGGTAAGTAGGATATCTTGATTGCTGATCTAGAGTACTTTATGCATGTCTTATTTGTTGTTAGGCTCATCAGAGAAGTGGAAAACACTAAGTAGGAAAGACGGTAAATTGTGTTTGGAAGCTGATTTGAAGTCCAAAAGATTCCGTGATTATTGCTGAGAGCTCTACAGAGCATAGGGAGTACTACTGCCACAAAAAAAATTCATTTTAAGACAGTAGACATCCTACGCGTAGGATGTCTCCAGGGCACTTTTGGCAGGGAATTTGGGGAAATTGAGGTTACCAGTGGGTTCAGAGGGTAGGTTTTACCCTAGTAACATATTGAGTGTTTTCCCATGTTTTTGATGTCCAAAAGTCAAAAGGCGAAGTCAGAAAGCAAAAAAATCATAAATTGCTTGTTTGAAGTGATTTTGACATTCAAATGAAATTCTGAGCATACCACTGTGTTGCTAGACCCAAGGGGAACCTTTGAACCAAATCTTGCTTCATTCTGAGCAGAAAAAAATTTGGGCGTAGGATGTCTCCAGGGGGCTTTTGGGCAGGAATTTGGGAATTCTAAGACCACCAGTGTGTTCAGAGGGTAGGTTTTACCCTAGGAGCATGTTGACTTGAGTGTTTTCCCATGTTTTTGATGTCCAAAAGTCAAAAGGCGAAGTCAGAAAGCGAAAAATTCATAAATTGCTTGTTTGGAGTGATTTTGATATTCAAATGAAATTCTGAGCATACCAAGGTGTTGCTAGACTCAAGGGGAACCTTTGAACCAAATCTTGCTTCATTCTGAGTAGAAACAAATTTGGGCGTAGGATGTCTCCAGGCCAGTTTTAGGATCCAACTGTAATTTTGACCATACAGGGGTGTTCACAATGTCACAGAGATCCCAGATCTTCTTTTAAAATTGAATTTGGACTCATTTTGACCATTCTAAACTGCATTTCACTATTTTGGCCATAACTTTCACAAACGGTATTGGATTGGAAAATGTTTTATATCAAAACATAGCGTGAGAGCGACACTACAGATCTTAGAGCAAAACTTGAACTAAATGTATGACTTTGGTAACCGTTTAGGTCAACTTTGAAAAAAACATCGTTTAAGGCCTCAGAATGCATCCGGAAGTCAGGAGTGTCTAAAACTAACAGTTCGAAAGAATTGTGAGAAAACAGTGACTGTTTTGAACATAGTTTTGACTTTTCCCTAGGAGAGGGGCTAGTGAGCCATAAGCCAGGTCATTGGCTACAGTCAACCCAGGCTCTCGAACAGACCGCTCAAATCGACCTAGAGCGGACACGAGTGCATGTGAGATTTTCATCATCGGGAAGCTGAAATTTGAAACCAAATTTGGTCTCTAGGTCTTCTAATTGACCATTAAAGACTGCTAAGTTAGCAGATTGAAATTATATTTTGGGAAAACCATTGGTCACCCGCGGGAAGGTGTAAAAGTTAACTACGACCTAGTGTAAAATTTGAGCGTCCATACACAAATCTGGTAGCAGTAAGACCATACACAAGGACTCTTGATTTTGCAACAACAGTCGCAAGTTTTGGAGAACTTTAACACAAGATTTTTGCTAGCAAATCGCTGCAACTTGTGCATAATTCTCTTGTGCTAGCTTAAGTTTAGTTTAGCTAAAAGAGAACTTGAAATTCACTTCCAAGCTCAAGGAACAAGTGTGGCCGTCAAAGGCACATCAAGAATTTTTACATTCATTGTGAAAAAGTTTGCCAGCTAAATAGAATTTTGCAGATTGTGTGCTAAAGTGAACACAGGTTAGCTCGACTCAAGAATCGCTACGAAGGGAGCAGTCATTGTAGTATAGTGGTAAGTAGCATAACTTATCACAGTGCTTCCAATAGATCGAGGCCTGTTAAAAATCTCTAGGCAAAGCATGTAGCCAGACAAGTCAGTATCAGTCTTGGCAAGCAAGGGAGCTAAGAAGTTCAAGCAGTGCAAGCAAAGCCCAGTTCAGAAAACTCAGAGATTAAGGCATCCACAAAAGCTGAAGGACCTCAATCGAAAAAGACCGACACAAGGGTGCTAATAATTTTTATTAGCATTGAGGCATGCAATTAGAGCTATCACTGAATAGATACAACAAGGGAGTCAAGACGAAAGCAATGGTGTCTCAAAGGAATCAGACCAGCCGAGATGAAGCTTCAAGTACATCCACAGAAATTACAAGAGAGCAAATTTGGATCTATCTGATTGGCCACTACAAAGGACTGCCATGCTATGAGGATGTCAATCGAAATTTGTACATCAAGACAAAGAAAGATATAGAGGAAACTCGGACATCTCAATATGTGGAAGTTGAAATAGCGAAGAATGTACTACACCCACATCCAGATTTCATGGAAGACTGTCTGGGATCAATTTACATGAGGCACGGAAAATACATCGACGATGAGATAGAAATGTTGTACAAAGATCAACTTACGGATATCTACACATATCCTCCAAGTAGGTTTCTGTACAAAGCACAAGATGGAAAACGGAAAATTGGTACCCTCTATGGAGACAAAGACGGTCGATACTACAGGGCTATCGCAAGTCATGAAGTTCCCGTAGAAAACAATCATTATTTTGTAGCAGAAGCGTTTGGCTCAAGAGGAGAAGACTACATGTCTAAAAGTGGTAATGTATACCATCTTGTCATGGGTTTACCTCTAACTACTCACCTGGAAGAATTGACACCTATAGCTGTCACTACACAAATGAGTGACACACCACATGACACACAACAAGGCACAACACAAGACACCACATGGAAAGACACGGCACAAGTCTCGTGCACCGCACCATCACAAGACAAAGCACAAACACACGAAATTGCACAAACAGGGAATACGCCGGAAGTATCACCTATGAAGAAAGCACAACTTCAAAAATTACTAGCTCGGTCTCAAGAGCTACTTAACAAAGCACAATAAGTCATATCATCAGGCATTAAACAGATGCCAACATCAGATATGGAACCCTCTCGGATGGGGGGAGTTCAAAGTCAACAAAGAGACTCTATCTCTTCAAGAGTGGGATTAAGAAGTCTAGTTTTACAAGAAGCAGTGTCCTTTTCAGGAGCCCAAGTGGAATTTCAAGAAGCATTGGAAGATGCCGAGCCAGAGGAGAGACCACCGGAAATTCACAATGCCAAATGTAGAAGGTCAGGTCAAGATGTCATTGTGGTAGACAAATACGGTAGGCACTATGAAATAGCCGATGTGAAAAATATGGATGAGTTTAACATTTGTGGGAAACCTGTAAGTCACATACTTGGACCCTGTCCAAAAGCACCATCCAAGGAAACGAAAAACAAATATTCGATTCGATCTTCACCCTCGGTGCAAACCTCGCCAAAATCAACTCGAAAACATAGCCCTAAGGCTATGCAAAAGCCCCAAGTCAAAGACCATACGCTGATGGAAGAATTAGCATTACGACTGCTAGAAAGAATGGATAGTGATTTGATCTTGTATGCAAGCAATAATGAAAGCTATTTTCAACTTCTCAAGGACAAGACGATGGAGGATAAAGAGACGAAGCCAATGGATACACCTAAGTCAGTCGTAATCTACAAGTACATGCATGTAACTCAGATGTTTTATTTGTATCGAGATACCATGGGAAATCATTATCAACAGTACTATGGAGAGTTGCCTCGTCCAAAGAATGCAAATGCTGAGATAGAGGCATATTGCAACCAGTGTGCCATCAGTCATTTAATCAAGGACTACCCAACAAAGCTCTACCTGCAAAAGAAGAAGCAACAAGCCAAAATCAAAGTTCAAACAGTGACAACAAGGGAATGGAAGCAAGAATACCCAAGGAGATCTCTGGAAAAGAAGCAGATCTTGTCGCACAGCACAAAAGATAGGCTCAAGACACAGTTGCTTGAATTATCATAGAGAATCAGGCTTTCAAAAAATATCAATTGAATCAGCTGATTCAAGATCGCTTAAAGAACATCAGTGAGTACAAGTCAAAGCATCCACAAGGTGATGAAAGATGAAGCTCGCAGTTCAAGGTTCGAGAGCAAAAGAAGCCAAGATTCTGAAGATGGTAAGTCAACCCAAGAAGAGGTGGTAGAGGTAACATCAAATCTTAGTGCCACATCACAAGCGAAAGGCATGCAAGAAAAGTCAACGAATGAAGCTTAAATTCCACAAGGAAATTCCTCTACTTTGGAATCTACAGTGATGGTTAAAGAAATCAAAGACCAGCAGAAGCTAAAAGAGGATGTAGCTGAAGTCTTAGAATGCACCGAAGAACAGGAAATGACCGACTCCAAGATTGACTACCAAGGACAAGCAATGCAGGATATGAATGAATATTTTCGAGAAGAGACTCTACAAAAACCCATGGAACAATGGGAACCAAAGGCCACGACGACCATTGCATTAGAAGAAGAGAGTCAACCTCAACATCATGCTACACAAGCTTCAAAAGAATTCCAAGAAGAAAAGTCACCATTGAATGAACTTCAAGTGCTAGAAGAAGTAAATAGTGATAGAGAGCTTCTGAAATATTCAATGATGGTCATCACGACTAGCTCTCAAGAAAGCCAGCCTACTACCGCTCCAAGATTATCGACTGTCGACAAAGGCAAAGCCAAAATGAGCCCAGAAATGTCCTACCAACAGAATCAGACCCTTAAATCAGAGTCTTCAATCCAACCTAGAAAAGTTCAAGACAGAGCTTCTACATCAACTGACCACATGCTTCCACATGAAAGGCAGACTCCAAAGAAAATCTTTCAACCGAAATACCCTACACTGCGAGATCACCGCCGCCAAAGGTTTTCAAAGGTCTACATTAAAGCTGAAGAAATCAAAGTCAAGGACCCAATATGGATCATTGATCCAAGCCAATTGACGAAAGGTAAACACATGGGATGGATAGCCTCCCACTACAGCTTAGCAGAGCAAGGCTATAATGAGGGTCAAAAGAAACTTTGGTTACCAAAACTACAGACCTCGGCTTATGCGGTGGATAAAGGTTTCAAAAAGCGTCCCCAAAGCAACAAAGCTCATATTTATATCGCAAAAGGAGACAAACCAACAAGGCCCGTCACAAGTACATAGGAAATTTCAAATCAAACTGGCCTTCACAACATCATCGGACTTCATCAGTACAAAATCCCACAAATGACACTCTTGTACATCTCAAGACGACATCACACACATCATGGGAAGTTCCATCTACAATTCTTCAAGCACAAGGTTACTATCAAGGAAATCGGAGAATCTGGCTACCAAAGATGCCAGGTAAACATTCTTCAATCAGACGACTTCAGCTTGAAAATAATCACAATTTCACGAAAGGCAAAATCAAGGACAATGTCACAGTCAAGGCAAAGGATATCTGCAAAGACACGCTAATCATAGGATGCAGATACAAATGGGTGCCAAAAGAACAACACATACCGAAGAATATTGAAGTCATCTCTAGCTCTCAAGAAATTTCAAGACATGATGGACAAAGTGTTATGGAGAATGGAGCAAGCCAATCTTCTCAACCAAGGGACCAACAACAACAAAAAGAAATTTTGACAACCAAGGTCACCCAGGTATGGCAAAAGAAACCAATATTGCCAGTATGGTCCTTACAAATCCTCTCTTCGAGGATGGGAGTTTTGAATTTCAAAACCTATTCTTGGTCGAAAGCTTCCGAGAAGTAAGTCAAGTCGCCATAAAAATCATGGCATAAGAGTCAAGATTCGGGAAGTGGAGCCACTAAATGAGCAAGCATTAGACCCTAGCTTCATGTATTAGTATTTTTTGTGGTCTATGAGTCTAGATATATATATTATAGCTCAAGCTGGAAGAGTTGAGAATATGTAAGTCATGTCGCTCATGCTGGATAGGTGAGCATAAGAGTCGAAGTCTAATTATTTTAATCGGTGGAGTGGCGGAGTAGTCCAAAAAACACTCACGCACATGTACACAGTGAGGAGAGTGAAAAAAAACCTCGAGCATCAACAACCCTTCTTGTGAGTAACGGTAGCTCTTGAAGTCAAATATATTTTTGCTTCTAATATAGCTACATTCACTTCTGGAAACACCCATTCAAAATCTTCTCACACAACATATGGTTTCCCATGCATCTATCTGTGCAAGGATATATAATGTCCCATCATTGCACATTTGCATTTGACACCATTTGTGGTCCACCCATGCACTTACACAACAAAATGACGATGACTAAGTGGTAACAGGTTTCATAAGCATTTGTTCAACAACAATGACTCTGACTTCAAGCTACTTACACTTATCCAATGTATACCCAGTCAATAATAGTAGCCATATGGTCATAAGTACTTTAAGTCAACAAAACTCGGTTACATCAAAACATAAGTACATATAGCCTCACATTTAATTGTGACTAAAGGCATTTTTTCCCACTGGGTTTTTCCCTTTAGTCCTAGGCTAGGTATCAAAGACCTTCATTTTGTAATATACGCCACATTTTATTTTTTATATAAACACAGAAAATCAGACCAATGGCATCCCAAACAACTACATGATCATCAACTAGAAAATCAAAGGGGAGCGGTCCAAAAAATTTTCAAAAAGGCTTCAAGTTTACAAGTACACGTGCAAGATGACACCCAATGAACAACAATACAGAGCTGCCAAGATAAAGACTTTCTGCAACAACAAACCTCACTCGACTTATTCACGATACAACAACCAATCAGAGGGGGAGAGCTATGGCTTCAACTGCACTACATGTACAAGAAAAAGGTAACTCTACAACATACAAAGCATCGAGTAGAAGCAACTGCAACAACAAAAGCTTCAACCAACACCAAAACATGAATCACTCGTCAAGGCCACTACAGACATAGGGTCTTGTCGGGGACGACAAGAATTCGGAGGGGGAGAGTGTTGACAGGTCAACCTTTCAACAACACTTCCACAAAGATTCCATGAAGATTCCTCAAAGATTCTCTAAAGATTCTATATGAAGATGCTGATAAAGTGATGAAGATGACGATGGATGCTATAATGTGAAGATACAAGCTCATGGACATCATCGAATATCCCGTTATTATCATTTTGAGCCATTATGGCCACTTTTGTAATGTTTACAAGAACGTCATATTTTAAGTTGGCAATTGTATTTTGGCCACAGATGCTTGTTGGATGAGCAAAGCCAGCCCACGGTGTTGTAATTAAGCTCTATAGAATCCTAAGGACAAATCATGTCATTTTGGCCGGACATTAGGTTTTCTGAGGTTTAGTATATAAACCAAAACCTAAAGCTTTGTAAAGAGACTTCCAATAATCTTATCTGCTGTGTCGATTGGGAGACTACAAGAGAGTGAGAAAGTGTGTGTGTGTGTGTGCTACAAGAGCTATGGTGGTCGGAATCGCAAACGGAGAGCAGTTGCGTGTTGCCCACGAGGAGAGCTACGCGTTGATACTTACATCATGCGCGTTCGTCTGTGTTTTGGCAGATTCACCCGCGAGCTACTTTTGGAGTTTCGGTGAGTAAATGTTGTCTGTTTTTGCATTTCAACATATCCACGCGATCAGAGTGAGTAGAGATACATATTAGGCATCTTAGTTTTTGAAAATGTCGACCTGCAAAAACCTGTCAGATATCCTACACGATTCCGCACAGGGTGCTTTTGGGTAGGGTTTTGGGTCACGGACCTTAGGGAGAGTGGCCTATTGGTGTTGATAGGATATCCCTCAAGTTTCGTGAAGTTTTGAGAACGTCAAATGGGCTTTTGGCTTGTGGTAGCATCATAGGAGACTCTCACATTCACAGAACCGATGGCATGTAGATTTGATATCTCTGTAGGAAGTAGTCATTAGTCGGTCAAGTAGAGGTTGACACCCTTTGCTTGCTTCCACACACCTGCGGGTCGAGCTCCGTCCTTAGTTGAAATTATATGTTAGGTGAGTTCTCGCTATGCTGACATCCGTCGCGGCGTATCCACCAACACACACTAATTGCTTGGGCTGTTGGTAGAACTTTTGTTTGTTGTCGAGATTTCCTGCCATTGGTAGCTTGGTCTGCTTGGTGTTGCATGGTGTGGTGGAGTCTTTTGAGACTTTTCTCGCCATTGCTTGATTGGTTTTACGGTTTATGGAGAAGATAAGTGCTCCTTTTTCCTTCAAACCAATTTCGTTCTAGGTTCCTTGCTCGGAGATGCGTTAACCAGCTCCTAAGAGAAGGAAAACCAAAAACGCAGCAAGAGGCAGGCCCTTCAGAGCAGCCACAAATAGATATACCCTTGGTCTCATTAGCTGAATTGGAGACACAGCCCACAGCAGAGCCGAGTGGTGAAGATGATGAGGGCCGCCATTTGAAATCAACCCATCTCTCTCGCTATAGAAACCCCCCCTTCTAAAATAAAAATAAAAATTATCAAGCGCACGGCGTGTGAACGACCACTTGAGAGTCAAAAAAACAAAATCTCCAGTAAAAGCTTTCACCGAAGCAGAAAATCTTGCATAGTAAGGAGCCTTTGTTCTCAAGTACCGGCGGAGCCACTGGTATCATTTTTCTTCCTCTTTTATTTTCTCCTCAAAGGGCTCCACTTTCAAAATAATTGATAGCTATATTAGTAAATAAGAGGGCACTCAATGGTTTGTACAACCATGGCCACCACCTTCTTACAACAGTAAATAAAGGGGGCCTCCTTCTCATTATCACCTCTTTCCACCTTGTCCTCTTCCATCCATGGAGCCCTCCCTCTCCTTGTCTTCTCTCTCCCTCTCACTCTCTCTCTTGGCTGAAATTTTCCCTTTTTTGTCCTCTCTCTCTCTCTCTCTCTCTCTCTCTCTCTCTCTCTCTCTCTCTCTCTCTCTCTCTCTCTCTCTCTTTGACCAACAAAAAAACTTTATCTCCCGCCACACACACACACACACACACACACACAAAGCTGAAAACAGCCAATTTTCAGCACACATAGAGTACATGCACACACACACACTCTTCTCTCTCACTCTCATGTCTTTCTCAGGCTCTCCATAGCTAAAAATTTCTATTTTTCAGTCACACACACACACACACACACACACTCACATACACAACTTACCATCAACACACACCCCACTCTCATAATCACCACCAAACACTCTCACAAATCAGTCCATAAGCCCAAAATAGTCAAGTTACATCCACCATCAATTTGCACACATGCACATGCTCTCGTATATACCCGCTTCACACCAACAACTTCAATGAAGTGATGACCATTGTGACAACCGCAAAGGCATTCGACTACGACCACTACAAACGACACGATGCTAGGGAGGCTTGTGCAAGCAAAGCATCAAGTTACAGAAGCACCAATTAGGTGGGCCATGCCTACGTTCATGAATTACAAGCGACAACATCAACCTTGTAATCATCTTTTACTCCAGCTACGCCCTCATAATCACTCTTTTGTGTGCTAACACAAAACCATTGTATATTTTTACTCTAGATTTGAAATCTAGGGCATGAGTGAGAGGAACAAAGCCACAATAAATGGAGTCTTGGCCAAAGATAGAGCCACTACCGCTATAAGTGGCAGATTTATCTTCTCCAACGACAAACCACCTTTGGCAACCTCTTATAAAAAACCCTCTCTCCTCTCTCAAATAAGCTAGCTACGACTAGCATACCTTGTCAAAAAACCCCATTCCTCTACTCTCCTTTCCCCTCCATCTCTCTCTTTCCCTACTATTTTCTCTTTACGGACCTCTATCACAAGCATCATTGCATCACACATGGCCGACCCACGGTCACATGGTGTGGGTCACGTCCCAATAAAATATAAGAAAATCCCACCCTCTTTTCCTATATAAGGAGGGGTCTCTTTCACCAAAACCAACAACGCTCTCACCACAATACAAGCTCTACGTCATTAGAAGTTATGAGCATTTTGAGGCTTAGGTACCATGCCTCCACAGTTCTAATATAGCTAGAAGTGTTAGTCCATGTAAAAGAGCATTGGGAGACACCATCACACCATAATGAAGCAGGTTATGCACACACAAGCTACTCATCAACACATATTCCACCTCCATCATCATCAACCGCTACGCCGTGGTGCAATTTGAAGTGGAGGATTTGGCATTCAACAAGAGTGAAGGTTACCCTTACACCACTCCTTGACATCATCTCCACCCTTCGAAGAGGCACCCATGGTCTCCCCCTTCCTCTCTTGTCCCTCTCTATCCATTATCTCTCCCCACAAATAATCTACTCTTTTTGTTATGTCATTCCTTCTGTTGTGCTTGATTTGTGAGTATGTCACATAATTGTTTATTTCTTTTGTGTTGTATGTAAAGGTGTGTGGGTTCACCACCTTAGGGTTGTTTTGTTCTTGATTTGCATGTATTGGTGTGCGGTTTTGCCACCTCCTGTGTGAATAGTAGTCCACACACCTACATTCACAACTCTCACTATCTATCTCCACTTCTTTCTCTACCACCGCATACCACAATTCATAACATGTTCAGCTGCATGACATGGTTTATGGTGTGTGGTATAGTATTGTCATTGCACCCTAGCCACATTTCAAGCTAGGTGGTGCATATATTTTTTGCCTTTCATGGTGAGGCCGTCATGCATTAGCCCTTGTGTTGAGGCCACTGGGTCTATCTTGCAAATCTGCCTCTCATTTGGTGCCCCCACTGAGGAGGGCTCTTGAAACCTTCAGTTTACAATACTGACATGTTTACTTCTCTTCATGGATGAGTGGCTTCTTGAATTCTCCAACTGGACCACCGAAGAGGAGGAGCTGCAAGAAAGCTTGACGCAAGTCATCAAGACACTCTTGCCAGGGTGTTTTATTGTTAGCATAGAAGAGGTGGTAAGAACCTCTTTCCCTACTCAAACCTTTTACATTTCTCATCATCCCCACAAGTGTAAAAGCAAGGCACGAGCCACATCATTCTCACACTGTTGCCAAAAACCACACCTCCAACATGAGTGCAGCCCAAAGTGAAGAGAAAGCCATCATTTTCTCCCTTGACATCCGCACGCGCGTTCATACTTTGGTAGGCTTTCAAGTAGCACTAGGCTTCTCTACACCTACACCCCCATCTTTGCCACCTATTCCACCTACCCCAACAACAAGCCTTTGCAACTTGAGGAAGCTACTATGAACGCGTGGTCCCTCCCTCTCCCTTGCACCAAAAGATTCAAGGGTATCCCAATGCCAACAATCACCGCATCTTCAAAAGAAAAGGGTAAATCTTCCAAATTATTTTTATACCTCACTCTCATCCCATGAGCCAAGAACTAGAGACAGCAACATGGATTCTACGTCGTCTACCGAGTGAAGAGGTGGAGATTGTCATCAACAAGGTCTTCAACACGGGGTTTTCTTGGCGGAAAGACAAGAATCTCCACCTTCAAGGAGTGTTGCTTGTGGATCAAGGCTATGCTGACGACTTTACAACTTGCTATGTATCAATCCAACTTGGATTAATACAAGTGGTAAGACTCACCACTTACCTCATCACACCTGTGTATGCACTAGATGACACTCTATCTTGCGTGAAAGTGAAGTTGCTCAAAGAGAGAGAGTTAAAGTTTTTCCAAGAGATTGCTAGAGGGACAGTCCTAGAGCTAGAAGACAAAGACAACCTTGTCCAATGGTACTACAAATTTGACCTCAACTACCAAGATCTCTACACCTCCGACTATAACCTTCCACCACAAAGGAGGGAGCCTTTCCGCATTATCATGTGATGGATCCAGCACATCAATCTTTTGCAAGGGACCAGACTTATGTACCACAGCGCATTCAATCAATCAAAGTAAACTTGGACCACAAGTTGTTTTATCAGCAACAACCATTACAACCATGTCTAGCAGAGAACGAGTGCAAGAGATAAACACCTCTTCTCTACCCTTTATCCTCCCTATGATTAACCATGAAGTATCTTTTGATGTAGTTTATTTTCATCCTTGTATAGTATGTTCTCCATCTACCAAGCACCCATGTATTGAATCTTTAAAGAAAAAAAAATATTTAGTCGAGTTAATTTTCTCTCTCACAATGGCAAGTGTAGCATTTCCAACCTTTACTGGTAATGTGCATGAGGATACTGCAGACTTTCTAGACAACTTGGAAATAGCATGTGTCATCTCTGGGAGAGATGATGATGCTTTGCGCTTGCGCATCTTCCCACTTCTAATGAAGGTGGAGGAAAGGTCATGGTACAATGCCTTGGCACAAGCAACCAAGGAACGGTGGGACTTATTAAGAGCAGCCTTTGTCAAACGTTTTGGAGAGGGCACAACATCAGAGAAGCTATGGAAATTGTTGATGGAGTTGAAGCAAGGTAGCATGCTAGAGTACGCATCATACGAGTCAAAGTTTGTAGATCTATGGGGGCGATGGGTTGCATCTCTAAGAGAGGATGAGGGGGCACCTGATTTCGTGAAGAAGGATCGGTTTGTGGTGGGTTATGGCCAACTCTTAAAGAGAAGGTGAAGGGAAGGTTTCCTGCTACGTATGAGCTAGCAGTTGAAGTGTCCCACCTTAAAGACAAGAAGTTGCATCTACAAGCCAGGAATGCCGATGAAGAGGAAGCCGTTAGGACTCGACCACCTCTAGCACCACCTACAACAGCCGCCCAGAGGATTCAACCACAAGAACCAATTGAGGATCAACAAGACCTGCTCAACCGAATCACCAACCAGCTTGAGAATCTCTCAATCTATTTGGTGCAACAAGGGCATGCACACAACCACAACCAAGATCAAGGGAGAGGACAACAAAGACAAAACCAAGAATACCACTGCTACAATTGGGGAGATTATTGCCCACTCCCAAGAAGGCATAATTTTAATAGAGGAGCAAGGCAAAACCAAGTTTCACCACCAAGAGCAAGACCACCACCACCCAGAGCACCACAACAAACACCACCTATGCAAATACTACAACGACCTGTTCAACCCCAACCACCAGCACTAGTTGGCAACCAGGTAGTGAGTTTCATCAGTCTTGAAGATAAGGGCAGGATGAAAGTGGAGAAACACATCAAAGAAGTGGCAAAAGGTAAGGCCAAGGTAGAGGAGATAGACACCATGGGATTTAATCACTTTATACATGTGGAAGCTTCACAAAAGGAAGAAAAGATCAAGGCCAAGGGGGAGTCAATCAAGAGGAAGTTTAAGCCACGACTAAAAACTAGCATTTCAAATTTCACAATTGGTGAGTATACAATATCCTATGATTTTGTGAATGATGTTTCTATGCACGACTCCAAGGTCCCTAAGGGGGTGGGCTACCCAATTATCTCAGAGATACCATGGCTCATGACCATGAGAGAAAAACAATATTTAGACACAGAAATTCTCAAGATGCAAGGTAGAAAGGGCAAGGAGATCCCATACAACACGAAGGCCAATAAGCATCAGGAGATAAGCCTTGAGAATAATGCGGATGCACTCTCTAGTAATTCTACTACAATATCAGGGGAGGAATCTACCACAACGAATCATAGTGACAACTCTCTTGAAATCATGGGTCTCATTCTCACTGATCACAACAAGCTGGATCCACCAGATTTACAATTCCAAGAAGGTGGCATGAAGACTTTGGCACTACATATCCAAACTCGAATGGCTGTTACCAAGAAATGGGAGTGTGAAGTCCACCCTAAGGATATTCTTAATCAAGTGGATGTAGTGGCAACTTTTTGGAAATCTAGGTTTGGCAACCTAGATGTAGAGGTTATGTTTGATCATACTATGTTAAATGCATTTAAGAAAAGCTTTAAAGAATCCTTAGCACAAAGGATGGTCATAAGGATCAAAGAAATTGGACCCCAACATGAGAAAGATGGAGTATGGTCTTGCATGCATATAGTCGAGATGAACTGTTTTTCAGCAAGTGGATTGCAACTTATCTTTTGTATATGCTATGCACGTTGGTACAACATGTATCAAACTTGTCTTTGAGCTACAAGTTTGGTGGATTATTACCAATGTAAGGAAAGTAAATGGACCTTTTTGGCAGCATCCAAGAGGATAGTGACTCTTTTGCTCGCTACAATAATAGTGGTAAGCTAGGTTCTGAAGAAAACAGGGACTTGCCACATCAACAAGGAGGCCATAGATGGAGGAATTTGGGTACACCCTTGGGGATCATGATCTTAAGTTTTTTCTGGAAGGAGCCAAGATAGTCATTTATTCTTTCACTTATGGTGGTTACAAATCCTATCATTTTTGGCATGAAGAAAGAAGTTCTATTGTCAAGACATTGCAGGTTACTATCCTATTCTTTACATGGGATCCTGGTGGATATTGGAACAAAATTCTGGAAGCCATGGGCTTTCCATCTACTTCAGGGAAACTAGAGTCGTTGATCATTGATGCTCTTGCTAACAAGCCTTTTCAAGACGTAGTGAATTTAATGGAAGCATGTGCATGTCCCATATATAGATCTCACTACTAGCCACATACAGTGGCTTGTTCAAAAGGCAACTAGATATTGAAAATTCTACTACTCAATCGAATCAAGCATGGAGCTAGAGGCATAAATGCCTCTAGCTTAAAGGGGAGGGATAATGAGGGCCGCCTTTTGAAATCAACCCATCTCTCTCTCTCTCTCTCTCTCTCTCTCTCTCTCTCTCTCTCTCTCTCTCTCTCTCTCTCTCTCTCTCTCTCTCTCTCTCTCTCTCTCTCTATAGAAACACCCCCTTCTCAAAAAAAAAAATCAAGCGCACAGCGTGTGAACCACCACTTGAGAATAAAAAAACCAAAATCTCCAGTAAAAGCTTTCACCGAAGCAGAAAATCTTGCATGGTAAGGAGCCTTTGTCCTCAAGTACCGGCGGAGCCACTGGTAATCATTTTTCTCCCTCTTTTATTTTTTCCTCAAAGGGCTCCACGTTCAAAATAATTGATAACTGTATTAGTAAATAAGAGGGCACTCAATGGTTTGTACAACCATGGCCACCGCATTCTTACAACAGTAAATAAAGGGGGCCTCCTTCTCATTATTACCTCTTTCTACCTTGTCCTCTTCCATCCATTAAGCCCTCCCTCTCCTTGTCTTCTCTCTCCCTCTCACTCTCTCTCTTGAATGAAATTTTCCCTTTTTTGTCCCTTTTCTCTCTCTCCCTCTCTCTCTCTCTCTCTCTCTCTCTCTCTCTCTCTCTCTCTCTCTCTCTCTCTCTCTCTCTCTTTGACCAACAAAAAAACTTTATCTCCCTCTCCACACACACACACACACACAAAGCTGAAAACAACCAATTTCAGCACACATAGAGCATATGCACACACACACACACACACTCTTCTCTCTCACTCTCATGTCTTTCCCAAGCTCTCCATAGCTGAAAATTGTTGTTTTTCAGCCATACACACATGTACACGCACGCACACACACACACATACACAACTTACCATCAACACACACCCCACTCTCATAATCACCACCAAACACTCGCACAAATCAGCCCATAAGCCCAAAATAGTCAAGTTACATCCACCATCAATTTGCACACATGCACTTGCTCTCGTATATACACGCTTTGCACCAATACTTCAATGAAGTGATGACCATTGTGACAACTGCAAAGGCAATCGACTACGACCACTACAAACGACATGACGCAAGGGAGGCTTGTCCGAGCGAAGCATCAAGCTACCGAAGTGCCAATTAGGTGGGCCATGACTACGTTCATCAATTACAAACGACAACATCAACCTTGTAATCATCTTTTACTCTAGCTACGCCCTCATAATCACTCTTTTGAGTGAGAGAAACAAAGCCACAATAAATGAAGTCTTGGCCAAAGATAGAGCCACTACCGCTATAAGTGGCGGATTTATCTTCTCCAACGACAAACCACCTTCGGCAACATCTTGTAAAAAACCCTCTCTACTCTCTCAAATAAGCTAGCTGCGACTAGCATACGTTGTAAAAAACCCCATTCCTCTACTCTCCTTTCCCCTCCATCTCTCTCTTCCCTTACTATTTTCTCTCTGTGGACCTCTATCACAAGCATCATCGCATCACACAAGGTCGACCCACGGTCACATGGTGTAGGTCACGTCCCAATAAAATATAAGAAAATCCCATCCTCTTTTCCTATATAAGGAGGGGTATCTATCACCAAAACCAACAACGCTCTCACCACAACACAAGCTCTACGTTATTAGAAGTTATGAGCATTTTGAGGCGTAGGCACCATGTCTCCACACTTCTAATATAGCTAGAAGTGTTAGTCCATGTAAAAGAGCATTGGGAGACACCATCACACCATAATGGTAAGGAGGTTATGCACACACAAGCTACTCATCAACACATATTCCACCTCCATCATCATCAACCGCTACGCCATGGTGCAATTTGAAGTGGAGGATTTGACATTCAACAAGAGTGAAGGTTACCCTCACACCACTCCTTGACATCATCTCCACCCATTGACGATGCACCCATGGTCTCCCCCTTCCTCTCTTGTCCCTCTCTATCCATTATCTCTTCCCACAAGTAATCTACTCTTTTTGTTATGTCATTCCTTCTATTGTGCTGGATTTGTGAGTATGTCACATAATTGTTTATTTCTTTTGCGTTGTATGTAAAGGTGTGCGGGTTCGCCACCTTAGGGTTATTTTGTTCTTGATTTTCATGTATTGGTGTGCGGGTTTTCCACCTCCTATGTGAATAGTAGTCCACGCACCTACATTCACAACTCTCACTATCTATCTCCACTTCTTTCTCTACCACCGCATACCACAATTCATAACATGTTCAGCGGTGTGACATGGTGTATGGTGTGTTGTATAGTATTGTCATTGCGCCCTAGCCGCATTTCAAGCTAGGTGATGCCCCTATTTTTTGCCTTTCATGGTGAGAACGTCATGCGTTAGCCCTTGCGTTGAGGCCACCGGGTCTATCTTGCAAATCAGCCTCTCAATGATTTTCAGATAAATATTATAGGTGCAGACACAGTGCCCATGGTCTAGCTATCAAAAGCTGAAGAAGATGCACTGAAAGAAAAGATCACACAGGAGGTGGATGAGCAGTGGAAGTCCACAATGGATTGGAGTTGAGAGTTCTTCACTCTGTCAATGTCACTCAACTCACTCCCAATCAGATCAATGCACAATGGTATCAACAATCCTTGCCATACACTCTCATAAAAGTGGAATGACTACGAGTAAAAGAGAGGCTCTACAAAGACATGCAAACAGATGGCACAGATAAAGACCACCTAAAGTGGCGGTTGAGCTAGTTGAACAAGAATCCGAGGTATTTGATTCTGTTCATAAGAGCACTTGCAACCCTGCAAAGAGATCCCACTTTTTGTCATGTACCAAGAGTAAGGACATTACAAAAGCATGAGGCACTGACAAAGAAGCGGCCAACCTTGCTGAACTACCCAAGACTGCCAGCTCCAGAGAAAGGACAAGCCACCAAGAAATACATGGTGAAAACCCTAACGGGCACCATGTCTTTCTTCAAGAGTCTATCAGATCTCTCTTGCGCAATGTTGTATAAGATATGCCGAATTCTGCTCACTTGTATTGAAGTTTTTCATGAGCCAGAGTAAGCAAGCATCGCGTGGATTTCATTCCTCGAGGGAAATAAAGGGTAATGCTATGAACTCAGTGGTCAGCCTTCCGAAGAAGTACTCTATAGCTTCTACACCCGGTGTATGTTCTTACCATCACATAATATGTTGGAGTTCAAAGAAGCTTTCTACATGGGATTCTTCACTTGGTGAACGAAGATATTTTTGCTAGTGATCAACAACCTCACCTCAAGATTTCATTAGGAGATTTCAGAGGTCTTTTGGAGGGTCTTTTGGAGGGCCTTTTGGAAGAGAGAGGAAAATAAGCTCCTCCAATGAGAGAAGAGCCTACGTTACGTAGAAAAATAAACTGATATTAAAAAAAATATAAAAGGTGTCCCTCTCCTCATTTAATAATCTAGTGGTCCCTGAAGACAATCACTCTCTTTCATTTAATGCGAGCACCTTTTTCAGAAGGTAGATGCGGTGCATTTGATACGGCTTACGTCATCACTAGAAGTTAAAAAGTCACAAAACTATCAAGTGGTGGAAAATTTTGAAACTTTTGATACTGTCAATGCGTCCAAAACACCCAAATATCCTAGAAATGAATGTCCAATTGCCTCGCTCCGACATCCAAAGAGGCAAAAAATGTCAAAAACCCCTAAAAACATATTTTACTAACAGCGCGTGAGGGGGCATTCCAAAATTTTGGAATGCCTCCTCGCGCGCCGTTAGTAAAAAGCCCATTTTTTTCTCTTTTTAGGGAGTTTTCTGAGAGAAAAATGTCAAAAAACCTCTTTAAAGGGGCTTTCTTGAAAGATAAGTGTCCAAAAACCACTAAAAGGAGCTTTGTACTAACAACGTGCAGGGGGGCATTCTAGAATTTTAGAATGCCTCCTCGCACGCCTTAAGTAAAAAGCCCTTTTTTTTTGGATTTTTTGACATTTTTTGCCTCTCCGGATGTCGGAATGAGACAAGTAGACATTCGTTTTTAGGGTATTTTGGCATTCCGGACGCATTGTGGTATCAAAAGCCTCAAAATCTATCACTATTTCACAGTTTGAGACTTTTCAAGTTCCAGTGATGACGTAAGCTGCATTGAATGCGCCACACCTGCCTTCTGAAAAAGACGCTCGCATTAAATAAAAAAGTGACCGTTTTCAAGGATGATTGCGAATATAAATCTAGTTTTTAGAGTGTCCGGTTGTCCTTTTGGATGTACTCACAAGGCGCAAGTGCATTTTAAAAAAGTTTCTAGCGAGAGAAATACAATTTCTTACAAGGCCCTCCAAATGACCTCCGAAATTTTCTAATGGTAGGCTACTCAGTGGTGGAGCTGAAGAACAGAGTGACCATGTAGTTTCTGCAAGTGCCAGATAAAGAAAGAAAAATCAAATACCAAAAGGTACTGAATGCACTTAAAGACCGACTCGCCAGCCGCCAGCCCAAAGACTGTTTCAGCCCATAAAGCTGTGCCAAGGGACGACACAGGTGAGGAAGGGGGGAATGTTAGAAGCAAGCTAACACGGATACCATTTTTCATAGTTCTCTTTGTAAAACACTTATTATTTTGATAGATCAACGTGTCATTACCCAACTTTGGTAGAACTCCAGATTATTAGTTTTTACCACCCAAAAACCTTGGCTAAGATATAAAAGCCAATTTTTTGTAAGTTTTTTATAAGTTTTGGATAAGAAATACACAGTGTGAGCTAACGGCGCTCACTTCTCTCCTTCTCATGCTTCCTACTCCCTCCCCAATTGTCACATTGCACTCACATTTGTTGCATTGCAACCGCAGGTAAGAGCTCTATGCATTGACGTAAACAGTTCACAGTAATTCGTAGCTTTTGGCATCCCCGACCTGCGGACTAATTTTATCATAACTAGGAATTTACACTTTCAAATAAAAAACTAAGCATAGGTGGGGTATTGGGGCATCATTACTAAGCATTTAGATGCATTCTGGGTCGAAAACGACTAGGTAAAAAATCTACTGTTAATAATCGCGGTTTTGGAACTTGACCTAACGTGGGGTTTGAGACCATAAGCATGTGTGCTTAGGTCCTATAAACTTGTCCTAGAAGTTTCATTACGTTTGGATGTCATTTGATGCTGTAACGGATGTGATTTGTTTGCCGGAGCGGTTGGCTTTTGGTGATTTCAGTGACTTGAGTGTAGCTTGAAATAGATGCGAGTTGTTAGTTGTTTTCCGAGATATTGACAACCTCTTGTAGCCTCTATGCACTAGTCGATTCAGCTTCATCCCATGGATTGACAAATTAATCGTGGTTCTCGCTAATACTGCAATAGATAGGATGGTGAGGTTAGACATGCGTCCCACAAGACTCTATCCTTTCTTGGATTTTTTTGTGCTTAAAGCTATTGTCTGTCAGATAGTACACTTGCTTCTACCACTTGGGAAGTAGTTGTTTATTGGATCAGTATCATTGTATTGTAGAATGAAGCTTCATTCTTATATGCCATGTACAAAGATAATGTTAAGACTGAGACGTTGTTTTTGTACTCATCTTTGCCTTTTCTTTGAAGCCAGCTGTATTTTGAATGTAAAAAGTTTATTTATGTCTTATTATATAAGTCAAAACAGCTACACACACATAAACTGTGTTAAATCAAACCTGGAGCTACTCTCACATAATCCATTAACTCTCTACCCTCTTTCTACCAACCCCAATACTCATTGGCTCAAGAAAACTCATGTACCCCTGTTGCCTTGAGCACACATCTGCCACTACCAAGCACTCTCCACCAACAAGCAGTGCCTATCCTCTGTTCGCCTCCGCTTCACAACCAAGTTACTGTTGTTGAAAGTCATGGCACCAGCACTTGGCCTATCGTACCTATACATGATCACCACCAACTACGTTGGTCTTGTCCTTGGTTTTGGTGACCACCTCACTCTTTCTTTTTCTTTGTCTACTTGCTATCAACAGAGCTCTCTCTCTCTCTCTCTCTCTCTCTCTCTCTCTCTCTCTCTCTCTCTCTCTCTCTCTCTCTCTCTCTCTCTCACACACACACACACACACACACACACACACATAGAGTGTGCACAAGCATGCATACACACACATGTAAGCTGTCAGACACATCCACACAATTTGGCTACTATAGTATGCACCTTGTTGGAAAAGGCTAGATTTGTGCATGGTGTGGGCCTCTCTCTCTCTCTCTCTCTCTCTCTCTCTCTCTCTCTCTCTCTCTCTCTCGCATGCACACACACACGCACACACACACATGTTGACAACATATTTTAAGGTGCATGATTTTGACTATTACAAGTCATTGGGAAGGGATGGAGTTGTGTAGAATCTAGACTACTTTAAGAAATTTTCAAAGGCTCTTTATTGCGTTGTAAGCGGGATGGAAACATACACAACGCCTCTATAATCACCCGACACACATTCTTGGGATGATACACGCACATGCTATGGGGCACCACTCGGCTTACACAATCCACCTGGCCGAGACAGGGAACACACCGATGGAGTGAGAGCAGAGAGACTTTCCATTTTCCCACTCATCATAGAGGCACTCTCTCTCTCTCTCTCTCTCTCTCTCTCTCTCTCTCTCTCTCTCTCTCTCTCTCTCTCTCTCTCTCTCTCTCTCTCTCTCTCTCTCAAAAAACTCAGACCAAAAGAGGAAGAATTTTGATGATTAGATACAATTGAGCTTGTGCCAACACCAATGGGGCAAATAGCTCACACAATATGGATGAAATAAGTTGATCTCAAACGGACCCCGAACAGGCCAAAAACTAGCCACGTAGTGCATTTTTGTTACATTTTTGCATCATCCGCACACCTGGCACTCAACTTCTTCCAATAATGCATCCTGCAATCACATGAAGTGGCCCAAAAATACAATTCTCATGATGACCTTTTTGCATAATTATCGCAAGAAAACACCCACGTTGTGTCCTCGCTTACCCTCGTGCAAGTATTGACCCCATTCAACCTCCCGACGCCACTAGATGCCATCTAACGCACCTGCTCACCTCATGTCGTCGGCCTGTGATAGCTTCCTCAATAAGTTTTATGTGATACCAACTCTTCATTATTATAGAAAAAAGCCACTCGTACTGGTGATAGTGAAAATCGATGCACTATGTACATACTATCATACTTATACACGTGTGGGCCCCACGCAACCACCTGGCTCTGGAAAATGTGCAATCCTTTATTCGATGCACCCTGCATGTGTATGTACATATTTGCAATCACTTCTTCCAAAAAAACTCCTAACATAATTTGCCCATCCCCTAGCTTGCTAGATCATTCATGATGAGCAGCAGCAAAAAGAGATATGAGACTCGCCGCATCAAAGGTCTCCTCATCCCTCACATACATTACTTGTTCTGCAGACGTCTCATCTTGCTTCACCATCATCAATCTAGCATGATACAATTTAAGATGCAATCCATTTACCCTTGACTTATGTAGAATCCCATCCAAGTTAGCCAACTGATATGTACCATTCAGAAAACACTCCACTACCTTGAAAGTGCCTTCCCACTTAATTTGAAACTTCTTTTGGAATGTTTTTTCCAGCTTACTATTGTAGCGCAAAACCAAGTCATGTTTCTTGATATCCTTACTTTTGACCTTTTCATTTATCTTTTCTAAAGCCTTATCTTGCATCTGCCCATAATGTTCCAATCTACTCATCCTATCCAGCTGAACCTCTTGTAATTGTAAGAGCCTCTCTTTGAATGCATCACTGAACTACCCAAGCAACTTTTCTAACATCTTGACCACAGGCAACTCTACTTCCACAGGAAATAGTGCTTCCTTTCCATATACCAAATGAAATGGAGTAAACCTTGGACCTATCTTCACCGAAGTACGATAAGCCCATAATGCACTAGGCAATTCCAAATCCCAATTCTTTCCTTGGTGCTCTATCACTTTCGAGAGAATTTGTACCAACTCACCATTGAAACTTTCATTTAATCCATTACATTGTGGATACTAAGGAATGGTATGTTGGTGCCTAATCTTCATCTGCGTGCATAAAAAGTCTAGAAGTTTAGCTCTAAATCCTGGCCCTTTATCCGAAAGTAGCTCTAGTGGCACCCCAAACTTGCAACATATTTCATTGTTCACAAATTTTTCCACATCCTTTGCAGTGATTTGTTTTACTGTTATAGCCTCTCCCATCTAGAGAGATAGTCCACTACAGTCAAAATATAGCTTTTGCCCCTGCTTGTGATAGGTAACGGGCCTATTGCATCAATCCCCCACTTTTCAAACACATCAAACCCATAATCGTTTTTTGTAGCTCTGGCTTCAACACTCTCTTTCCAAATGCTTGACACTTATTGCAAGACCTACACCAATGGTGAACATCCTTGTGCAAACTAGGCCATACATACCCCTCTTGCAAGATCTTATGCAAGGTGATCTTTAGAGAAAAATGTCCGCCACAAGCACCTGCATGATTCTCTTCCAGCACTCTATAAAGCTCCTCCTGCCAAGTTACATGTCTCAACACAAGATCAACCCCTTTCATGTATAAGACATCACCAATCAATTTGTACCTATATGCTCTATGCACAAAACCATACTTCTTAGACTTCTGAATGTCCTTCGGAATGATTCCTATTAGCAAAAACTCCTCTTCTTGAGCCAAACTTTCCTGGCCATGATAAAGAGGTAAATTGGTTCTCAACACAAATAGATCCCCAATCATGCTTTGAGCTGCTTTATGTGCCTCTCCATTTAGAGCACGTTCAATGTGCCTGATGCTCCATGCTTCAAACTTTTTTAACATGCCTTTAATTTTGAAACACATTTCTTTCAATGAGGTGTTCTTGCTCTTCCACACACCCAACAACTTTTATACTCAACCTTCTAATCCCATGCTTCAAAAAAATGTGTAATCCGGCTTCCAAAGTAGCATATTCAGCCTCATTGTTACTATGCACATCCAATTTGAACCCTCTCTTGCATACTAGCTTCCCCTCTGGATCATAAAGTGCTATACCCCCTGAAGCCGCATCATGCCTCTTTATGTATGAGCCATCAAAGAACAACACATGTGCATTTCTGATCTATGGAACTTCTTCAACTACCCTTCCCAACACCTCTTCCTTAACAAGGAGGGGATTCTTCTTGTAAGTCAACAAATCAACTAGGGTAGCTCTTGTACTGTCTTCCACTAAAAACGAGAACTCAAACTCTTGCAGATCAATTACCCATTTCTTGACCACATTTGACATGTTAGATCCATTAATTAATTGTGTCAAAAAGGCATAACACGTTAAGAAAACAAAAGGTCATGGTAGCAAGTAATGACAAAATCATCAACAAGAAAATATTACACTGGCCATCACTAGCTCTACTTTTGAGAATTTTCTCTCCTGCTACGAACTTCACTCAGCTTGCACAATACACTGGCCTCATATAATGGCTTCCCTTCCCCTTTTTCAATAGCATGCCTCCAATGGCATCATCCCCTACTGATGGATTTACATAAAACACTTGCTCCCAATCAGGAGCCTCCATGGATGACAACCCCCCTAACACCTCTTTCACCTCTTGAAACACTTCTTCACACTTTTCATCCCATTGCAATGGATCATGCTTTTCCACTTGTTGTATAAAGGAGCTGTGAAGACAATGGAATAAACCACGCCATGTACTTCACTTTGTGTATAAAGGTTGCCAATTGCTTTGTACTTGTAGGTGATGAAAGAAGAATAACAGACTGAACCTTATCTGGATCAGCCTCAATGCTATTTTGTGACACCATATGGCCCAATAACTTCACCCTTGGCTGTGCTAGATGACATTTATTTGGATTTAGTTGTCCTCCACATTCATCATATCGAGCCAATACCATCTGGAGCCAATACCATCTGTAGATTCTCATGATGTTCAGCCCTACTACTGTATACACAAAAATCGTCCATAAAAGCTTCAACACAACTACCAATGAATGGTTCCAATACCCAATTTGCCCTCTCTTGATAGAAAGATGGTCCATTTGATAACCCAAATGGAAATATCGTGTGACAATAACAAACCCATGGCATAATGAAAGTTGTCTTTGTTCGGTCTTTAAGAGCAATCTTCAATTGAAAATAGCCTGAAAAACCATCACACACATTGTACCTCTCATAACCCGCCATTGAATCCAAGATCTGATCAATAAATGGAAGTGGGTATGGGTTCTTCTTAGTGGATGCATTTAAGGTTTTGAAATCTACACAAATCCTCCACTTTCCATCCTTCTTTGGGCTGACTATTTCTGGACTCACCCATTCTGTGGTCTCCACTAGGACTATGGACCCTGCCTTCAATAACTTGTCCACCTCTTCCCGCAAGGCCTCCATTTTCTCTTGACCCATCCTTCTTAGCCTTTGTTGCACTGTCTTAGCACCTTCTTTCATCTCTATATGAATCTCTTTTCCTTTGAACCCTATAATCTCTTCATATGAAGTAATGAACAAATCAAGAAAACTAGCCAGCATGTGCAAATATATCTCCTTCTCCATAGCTCAGAGGTCTCCACTGATCATTTGTGTCATCAATTCCTACTTCTTTGATAATTCAACCTTGGTTTGCATCATCCCTTCAATCACTTCATAAGGCCCTTCACTTTCATCTTCAATCTCATTTGCAAATGCAACTAAACCAGACTCCTGGATTTCTTTGTCCATCAAAAGAAATGCAACATCAACATCCTCATTACTACTGGTAGTACTATCACTATCCTCAACAATCCTTGGTGGAGTGTCCAAATTTGTTGCATTCAAAACATGCTCCAATGTATGACCCAAAATTGAGCAGAATAGTAACAAGCCCAACTCCAAAATTGATTACCATGCTCTTAGTTGGCATTTTAGAAACATTCCAGTCTATACAAACCCTTTTTGTGGCCCTGCCAAACCCTCTCTTGTTAGGTATAAATAAAGGGGTGCCTAGTTGATTGGCAAGCATCCTGCAATTTTCCCACAACCAGCTAGGCAATCCCACAAACTCAACCCAGACTGGGTGGAACCCTTGTAGGGATTCAACCGAGTCAAACATTGGTTTCCATGGAACCACGCAGACCGTAGTCCTGTTAAGAACAAGGGGCCCTTTGTCAAGGATCTTTTCCACACTGGAGGCCTCTTTGAATCTAACTAAACAAAATCCTTTGTCTAGGTAGAAGGTACTATCAATTGCTCCTCCATTTCCAAGAATTTGAGGGCCATGAAGCCACTGAATCATCTCAAACCTATTTGGGATTCTCCCACTGAACCCAAATACAAGAGTTAGCTTAGGTTGCTTGGCTAACTGCTTTTTGATGAGTGTTGGCAGAATTGCTACATTAATAGCCTCGACAACCTCCACTTGTTGTGGGCAAAAACTTTTTAAAGCAAAAAAGGCTCGATCTGTCAATCCGTCTTCAACTGGCTCACTACAATCTACTTGGGAGAAAGTTCCTTTGTTGTTGTTAGGACCAATATCTATCATTTTGTTGACTTCCTTGAGCTCTTGTTTAAGTTTAGCTCTTGCATTTTGCATTTTTTTAGTATCACCTTCACTTGGCAACCCTTCCGATGAAACTTTTTCACAGTCCTTAGAGTCGAGCCCCTTGAGGATGCTAGCAAACAAAATGCCTAGCTTGTGAGCTACAAAAACACTTGCCACCTTATTTACATTTGTATAGATGGGACCCTGAGGTACCTCGGCTTTGTTGGTCTTTACCTAAAATTTAAACCCTTGAGATGAATGCATTTTTTCTTTTGCTTTCTGAGAGGAAACCCTTTTTAATTGAAATAGCTTTGTCATTTTTTGTGGTTGAAGCCCTTGGCGAGTTGGGGCTCGACATTTCCGCATCATCCGAGGGTCTCAAGACCAAGCCATCTCCTTCTCCCATCGGCACGACTACCTCCTTCTCTGGTAAATTTTTTGTTGCAAACATATGCGAGAATTTTACTATATCTTCATCCATGGCTAGATCATCAAGTTTCATTACCAACTACCACAGGATGACAAGGTGGCACGAGGAAAGTCTCATCACCGCACGAGAATGAACCATTAAGGAAAAGATCCCAAACAAAGGATAAAATGAGCTACTGCCCAAATGGAACGTGATCCATGGGGAGTAAGATTTTTCAAAAAATTGAACCTTTACTTGTAGAGCAAGATTCCCCCCCCCCCCCCCCCCCCAAAGCTAAGGTTTTTAAATGCACTATCACAAACCACCTTAAGGAAGGATGCATTGCGATCAATGGGAGGGTGATGGATTGCAATCGATGGAAAGCAGTGGAAGAAGCTTCTAATGAACCATGCCCAATCTCCCTCGGCAGCCAATGGATCCAGATCAAAGGCGCTGGCTTATGCCCTTATCCTCCTCTCTTCTTCACTCCTTGTAAGACATTCCCATCACAACCTTAAATTTTAAATTGAGGGTGAGAATACCTCCAAAGTTTAAAGAAATTACAAAGTTTAGAGAACCTAAATTAAAGTTAGAGAATCTATTTCAAGTTGACTAGTTGCCCTCATGGTTGGAAATGAAGGTGGTAACATCTCAATGCCTTTCAGATCACATGTCTTTAATATGAAATTAAACGAAAAGACTTTACCTGCAAGGGTCTAACTTATGGGACAGGGGAGAAACAAAGGAGAAGGATTTTACCCCCAAGGGTCTAACAAGATACTTAACGACAAGGGCTCATCTATATAAAGACCCACTTTTCAAAGGACCGGCCTTGAAAGCTATGAGAAAGTTTTGTAAAGATGTGGATGCGGCAAGCCCTAGGGCTTGAGATATCTTTACCAAGAATATTCAAAGAACAATCAAAATTGCAGTCCCTAGATGGAAGAAATACCACAAGGAGTGACACAAGCAGCTTGCTATTGAAGTTGTCATAATAACTAATATCTAATTCTCCTAAATGATTTTCTCATGTTAAACTGAGCATTTAATATGGGGAAGTGCCAGGGGAGAAAAGGCTAGAATATTGGTTAAGCTAGCAGACCGGCCATAGTAGGGATCCAAAGGAAAGAAAATAGGGATCCAAAGGGGGGGACCATCTACAAAAGAGCAATGTGCAACAATGGGCTTAAAAGACCCTAAGGTTCAGCCCATTAAGACTTCCAAAATTCAAAGGTTGTGTCCAATGGTCAAAAGCTTAGGAAATGGGATGCTTTGTGTGTGTCCCAAAAAGTCTTCAAAAGTCCTACATAGGAGGGGGCGATCCCAAGAAGTAGGGGATGAGAGAGAAACACATACACACACACACACACACCAGCTTCCTTTGTACACAAGGGGAAAGAGGGACACATGTCAGCTCCCTAGCCCAGATGCCCACAAGGTGTACTCAAATCCTATTGGATGGCCTTGGAGGTGGACCAATGAGAATTAGGCTAGAGTAAATCTAGTTTCATTAATTTTAAAACACTTAATAAAATAACCAATAAGAATTAAGCTCTCTAGAAGACTATTGGGCAGTCTCACAAGGGGTCCAATGAGCATTCAACAGCCCAATGGCTTGCCTGATTCCTATTGGCCAGGAGACAAAGGGGTCCAATGAGAGTTTAGTTGCATTAATTGATTGTCTAAAGCTCTCACAAAAGGGGAAAGGGGGACACATGTCAGAAGGCTATCACTTATGTTGCTTGATTTCCATTGGCTAAGCCTGGGGAGGTCCAATAGGGTGTGAGCATGAGCAATTAGCAAGAGGGGTCGACCAAGAGAGAGAGGGGGCTGATTTTCTCAAGGCATTATTCACTTACACACTCACACAATCTATGTGTGAAGCAAGAAGACTCTCTCTCTCCTTCTCAAGCTTTAATGGAAATCTTACCACCTACTCCAAGCTTGTGAGAAGGGAGGCCTACACCAACAACTCTTGGCTTTGTGATGCAAATCCAACCAAGAGCCATGCTGATTACTAAGCTAAGCTAAGCTAGTATGAGTGATTATGTGAGGAGATGTACATCTTTCTCGTAATACTCCTTCTTCCTCTCAATTACTCGCATACCTTGGTAGCTCTCACCATCTTCAAAGGTGTGTGAGGTCTTGGATCTAAGACCGTGAGGGAATTGATGTTGTGTTTAATAAGTGTTGTGCTTAGTGCTTGAAGTTTCCATCTTCATAGCACTAGCTAGTATTGAAGAAGCACAAAGAATTGTATTGTAAAATGTCTCTCTTGATGGGAGAAACCATAATATATAGCCTTTTGGAGGGGGGACCAGCTCCATGTAAATCTACTCCCCAACTGTTGTCAATATCTTAATTTCTCTCTCTTTTGAATTATTTTTCATGCTATCTTACTAGGTGTTATACTTTTTGTTGCTCTCTCCACCCAAGCACTGTTGTTATTCTCATTAGGAATCTATTCTAATGAAAATCTCACTATGTTCTTGCTATTTTCTGCTACACACAAGTTACTAGGCTGTTAAATGTTACACTGGTATTAGAGCTCAAGGTTTCTCTTTTCTTGCTCAAGAAGGGAGCTCCTCAAGCTAGTTATAAATGGTTGGTATTATTAATTGCATGTGAGTAAGTAGAATAGGGATTTTCCAGCCTTGCAATGTGCCTGCCTTTGTGCAATTAAGGGGGCATCAACGTCAGAGCTATGGTCTTAATAGTAGAGTCCTACGGGGCGGCTTAACCACTATTGAGCTAGTAGAAGCTTGACAGGAGCCGGTGCTGTTTTGGTGTTGAACGACCCTCTCTTCTATTCCTTGCAATTAATGGTATTCAAGCCATGGGTACAATAGCTTGAGTGCTTTTTCTAAAGGGGTAAAGAGGAGTAGCAACTAGGGCTTGAAGTGCAAAAGTACACCTAAAAGTTGTTAGAATGGCTAACAATAGTAAAGAGTGAAATTAATCTTGATAACTTTGATTTTGCTAATGAGCAGGCTAATAATGATGCCCCTATGCTTGTTAACTACCTTGTTTCTAGGCTTCAACAAGCCATGGACAATCCATCCCTCCAAAGTGAAGTGCAATGGCAACTTCGTGCTCATGGAATTCTCCAAGCTCCCCACCATGACGAGAGAACACCTAGGAAACCTCCTTGTGAGACTCCCAAAAGAGGCCTCTCTCTAATTCAAAAAGAAGAAGAAGATCCATATGAAGGGCTCAAAAATTTTCTTCTTGATGATGCATCTCCTTCTTAAGAAGAACTCAAGATCCCCCACTGAAGGAACGAGAAGGAAGTGAGTCTCCCGCCACCTCGATGGAGATGGATTTATGAAGACGGCGGGCTAAACGCTCTCCATCACCTCCAAAACGGAGAAGACGGTCGCACACTTCTCCACACCATAATTCAAAGAGGGATGACAAAAAGCAAGAGAAGAGAAGGTGATAAAGAGGACACTCTCTTCTCCATATTCTTCTTCCTCTTCCTCTTATGAAAGTGATGGTGAAGACAAAGAAGATCAAGGCAAGAAAGAGGTCATCCTCTTCTCCATCTTCCTCAAATTCTCATCTTCTGAAGAAATAAAATGGTGCAACCTTTGAACCATCAAAAAGAAGAGGCCATAGGAAATTTATGCCGCGTGGAAGATGTCATCCAAGCTCAAAAATTTCAAAGAGGGAGAGAAGAGCAACTCTTTCCTTACCTACGATGGAACCTTTGGTGCTACGGACAAAGTCTTGGCCTTTATCCAACAATTTGATGCGGGGTTTGGAGATGAGGGCTTCACGGAGTCCTCTAAGCTACACCATGTAGCTATGCACTTTCAATAGTCCTCCAAGCAAAGGTGGTCTAGCCTACAGGCCAATGATGAAGCCCCACGAACATGGAAATCTTTAAGAGCTTCCATTATGAAGCAGTTTTTGGCCATCGATGCCAAAGACAAAGTTCTCACTGAATGGTGAAGCCTGAAGCTCTCTCCCTACGAATTCATTCACAAATACGTAGCCAAGTTTTGGGACCTACAATTCAAAGACACTGTCTTCAAAAAGTTGGATTTTGGAGAGCAAAAGCAACAATTTTGTGCGGGCTTAGCTGAAGAAATGGTGGAGTATGTCAACTCCCAAAGGCCACACACCATATCGGTGGTTATACACCATACTATGGTGGCTTCTCAAATCAATTTCCAAAAAAGGGCTAAATGAAATTCTAAGAGCATGAAAAACAAGGGTTCCAATGAGCCTAAGGGGAAGGATAATGTCCAAAAGTCTCCTAAGGGCAACTCCAATAAATCTAAGGAGAAGGGACTTTACAAAGGCAAAAACAAACTCTCTCTTGAAGAGCTTGAGCGTTATCGCAAGTATAGCTGTTGTTTCAAGTGCGTCAAGCAAGGGCATGCGTACCGTGCTTGTCCTCAAAAGAACAACCGCCATGAACCTCCTAGAGCTACCTTGGTTGAAATCCAAGAGGAGGAAACTCACCACAAAGGATCTCCTCTATGCCATGCTTGGGGAAAGGTAAGAGAACATGATGATTTAATTCTCTTTGACCGTGTTTCTACTCACTATTTCATATCCACAGAGCTGGCCACCAAGCTAGGCATACAAGCCTATGAGATGGGAGATGTTCTACCCGTAGATGGTGCTTTCAAGGGGCAAGAAGCTTCAGTCACTCCCTTAATTGGGAAATTGAGGCTCATGTCCAAAGCTATGTGGACAAAGAGGACTTCTTTATCTCTCCTCTCAAGCATGAGGATGTAATCCTAGGGGCACCATGGTTTGATCGCATGGATCCCAATGTTAAATTCCTTAAAAGGAGAATCTCTTTTGAGTTCAGGGAAAAAGATATGTACATAGATGCTAAGGAAATGGGTAACACCATACCCATTGTATACAAACAAGCTTTCAACAAGTCAATAAAGAGCTCTATTTCCGTGTATATGATTTTTGTTAAATACTCTCAAAATAAACCTAATGTTTTAGCTAAAGAAAATATACAGAATCAAAAGGAATTAGAGTTATCCAATTTCTCAAAGGGTTTCAAGATGTCTTTATTGACAACATCCCTTGTGAACTACCTCCTAAATGAGGCAATGATGACCATGCAATTGAACTTCTTCCAGGAAGTTCACCGCCTAACAAACCTCCTTATAGAGTTTCTCAAGCTCAACAAGGAGGAGATTATGTGGCAAGTGCATGAGTTAGTTGAGAAGGGCATGGTTAGGCATAGCTCCTCTCCATTTTAGTGCAAAAGAAAGATGACACATATTGTATGTGTGTCGACTATAGAGCACTAAATAGGATCACTATCAAGAATAGGTTTCCCATTGGGTAGAAGACCTATTTGATAAGCTACAAGGATCGGCCTACTTCAATAGGATTGACCTAAAAAGTGGCTATCATCAAATAAGGATAGTTGATCAAGACATTGTAAAGACCGCATTTCGCACTATGTTTGGTCTTTATGAATACATTGTCATGCCTTTTGGCTTGACTAATGCACCAGCCACATTCAATTGCTTGATGGAGAAGCTATTCAGGCCTCAGCGAACCTTTACTGGAGTGTTCTTTGATGATATCATCATCTACTCTAATTCATTAGACGAACACAAGCAACACCTCCATGTAATATTTCAAGTTCTAAGAGAGAATAAAGTTTATGTTAATCGAAAGAAAAGTGAGTTTTCCTTACAAGAGATTCAATATTTAGGTCACATTATCTCTCAAGATGGAATCCAAATGGATCCATCAAAGTTAGAGGTAATAAAAGGATGACCTAAACCAAGGAATCTTCATGAATTAAGAAGCTTTATAGGTATGTGTGCATACTATCTAGATGCTTCATACAAAAGTTCTCACTAATAGCAGGACCATTACATGACCTAACGAAGAAAAACGTTAGGTATACTTGGTCTGCCAAGGAGAACAATGCTTTTGAGAAGCTTAAAGAAAAGCTTATCTCTCAACCTGTGCTTACACTACCGGATCTTTGAAAGCCATTTGAGGTCCAATGTGATGCTTGTGGTGATTGCCTTGGAGCTTTTTTGCTCCAAGAAGGGCACACATAGGCTATGAAAGTTGAAGGCTCGACCCTATTGAGCAAGATCTAGGCATATATGAAAAGGAACTCCTCGCAGTTCTACATGCCTTAGACTCATGGAAGCACTATTTATTGGGGATTCCTTTCATTTTGCAAACGGATCACCAAAGTCTTAAGTACTTCATGACAAGCTCTCTGACAAACAAATGATGTGGGAAAACTTTCTTTCTCAATTTCATTTTCATATTGCTTGCATTGCTGGCAAGCATAATCAAGTAGCCGATGCACTCTCAAGACGACCGAGTGTGAATACGGTTTCCATAGCAACTCACAATGATCTATCTTCAATGATAGATGAGTATGCTATTGATCCCAATTTTAGAGATGTGATTTCAGCCCTTGCATTAGGGAAGAAAGAGGAACCATTTACTTTACAAGATGGTTATCTTCTCTATGGAAATAGACTATGTGTTACTAACTCACTATGTGAGAAAGGAATGTATGAATCTCATGCTCCTCCTTATGCAAGGCATATAGGGATTCATTCTACCCTAAAAGGGATTGAAACATATTTCTATTGGCCTACCATGAAAGCAAACATACAAGAGTATGTTTCTAAATCTGTGGTATGCCAAAATACAAAGTTTGATAGAGGGAAGCAACCTGGATTGCTTCAACCTTTGCCAATCCCTAATTCACCATGGGAGAGCATATCCATGGATTTTATCTTTGGATTGCCTAAGTCTATCCATGGGAATACGGGAATATGGACGATAGAAGATAGGTTCAGTAACAAGCTCATTTTATACATGTCAAAAAGACTATCAAAGCCCATCAAATGACAACCCTCTTCATTTCACAAATCTTCAAGTACCATGGCTTTTCAATGTCCATAGTGTTGGATAGAGATCCTAGAATGACCAGTAATTTCTGGAAGGGTCTTTTTGAGAATTTAGGGACAAGGCTAAATTTCTCTTCGGCCTATCACCCACAAATGGATGGCCAAAGTGAAATAGATAACCTAATAATTGTTGATCTACTAAAATCCTATGTAATGGAAGTAGATCAAAGGTCCCAATGGGAGAAGTACTTACCCTTAGTGGAGTATGCCTACAATAACACTGTACATACTTCCACGGGAAAAGCACCTTTTGAGGTAATTGAGGGAAGATCAAAAAGTCCCCTGCTACTTAAGGTACACGGGAAGATCTTCGTTGCAGATGACTATAGCCGAAACCTACAAGAATCTTTCAAAAGATTGAGGATGATATCTCTATCTCATAGTAAAGGCAAAAGGCTACTGTTGATAAGCACAAAAGAGCCCAAGCCTTTAAAGAAAATGATTGGGTCTTAATAAAATTTCCCAAGGCTCAACTAAGGCACACGGCGGGCAAGAATCCTATAGGACACCAAAAGTACTATGCTAAATTAGCAAAAAGGTACTATGGTCCCTTCCAAATTCCTAGGCCAATCAATGAGATGGCCTATCAACTCAAGTTGCCCAGCCATTGGCTCATACACAATGCTTTCCATGTGAGCCTATTAAAGCCTTAGAAAGGAGAGCCACCTCAAGTACCAACTATTGCGGAGATCGAGGACCAAGAAGAGGTGTTGCAGCCCGAGTCCATTCTCCGACATGAAAACAAGGTACTAAGAGGTGGTAAGACTATCCGATGATATCTTATTAAGTTTAAGGATTAACCTTTTGAAGATTCTAGATGGATGCAAGGCATAGAATTAAAGGATAACCTAAACCTTGTCAATGCTTACAATGCTTCCCAATGCTTCCCAAGAGTAAGCAAATGTATAAACGTTAAAAATGAACAAAGTTTTGTCTTATAAGACTCTCTTTTTCTTTATTGTGCACAAAATTGAAGTAGTATGCGTGCTTAGATCAAGTTTGCAGAGATGACGTCTACCAAACACCAAGTAGAACTTGTCACTCTACTATAGAATATTGATAGGACTAATGTGCAGACATGCTTGTGGCAGATTAGGCTCTCAAGCACAAATGGACTAGTCATCCATTCTAGAACAATGTCGTACAATAACATAGGGATCCTCTACCCGCTAAGAAAAGGACTAATGAATATGCTTTATCTTCTCTACCCCATAGTCGAGGACGACTATGATTTCAAGAGAGAGGTAATGTCATAATAGCTAATATCTAATTCTTGTAAATGATTTTCTCATGTTAAATTGATCATTTAATATGGGGTAGTTCTAGGGGAGAAAAAGCTACAATATTGGTTAAGCTAGCAGATTGGCTACAATAGGGATCCAAAGGAGGGAAAATAGGGATCCAAAGGGGGGGCCATCTGCAAAAGAGCAATGTGCAACAATGGGCTTAAAAGACCCTAAGGCTTAGCCCATTAAGACTTCCAAAATGCTAAGGTTTCAAATTCAAAGGTTGTGTCCAATGGTCAAAAGCTTAGGAAACGGGATGCTTTGTGTGTGTCCCAAAAAGTCTTCAAAACTCCTACATAGGAGGGGGAGAGCCCAAGAACTAGGGGATGAGAGAGAAACACACAACACACTCACAAGCTTCCTTTGTACACAAGGGTAAAGAGGGACACATGTGAGCTCCCTAGCCCAGATGCCCACAAGGTGTACTCAAATCCTATTGGATGGCCTTGGAGGTGGACCAATGAGAATTAGGCTAGAGTAAATCTAGTTTAATTAATTTTAAAACACTTAATAAAAGAATCAATAAGAATTAAGCTCTTTAGAAGACTATTGGACAGTCTCCCAAGGGGTCCAATGAGCATTCAGTAGCCCAATGGCTTGCCTGATTCCTATTGGCCAAGAGACAAAGGGGTCCAATGAGAGTTTATTTGCATTAATTGATTGCCTAAAGCTCTCACAAAAGGGGAAAGGGGAACACATGTCAAAAGGCTATCACTTATGTTGCTTAATTTGCATTGGCTAAGCCTGGGGAGGTCCAATAGGGTGTGAGCATGAGCAATTAGGTCAACCAAGAGAGAGAGGGGACTGATTTTCTCAAGGCATTGTTCACTTACACACTCACACAATCTATGTGTGAAGCAAGAAGACTCTCTCTCTCCTTCTCAAGCTTTCATGGAAAGCTTACCACCTACTCCAAGCTTGTGAGAAGGGAGGCCTACACAAAAAACTCTTGGCTGTGTGATGCAAATCCAACCAAGAGCCAAGCTTCAATGCATGCTCATCTCCTCTACGATGCTAATTACTAAGCTAAGCTAAGCTATTATGAGTGATTATGTGAGGAGATGTACATCTTTCTCGTAAGAATATGACTTCTTCCTCTCAATCTACTCTCATACCCCATTAGCTCTCACCATCTTCAAAGGTTTGTGAGGTCTTGGGTCTGAGACTATGAGGGAATTGATGTTGTGTTTAATAAGTATTGTGCTTAGTGCTTGAAGTTTCCATCTTTATAGCACTAGCTAGTATTGAAGGAACACAAAGAATTGTATTGTAAAATATCTCTGTTGATGGGAGAAACCATAACACAAACCCTTGTGGAGGGGGGACCAGCTCCATGTAAATCCAGTCCTCAACTGTTGTCAATAGCTTAATTTCTCTCTCTTTTGAAGTATTGTTCATACTATCTAACTAGGTGTTATACTTTTTGTTTCTCTCTCCACCCAAGCACTCTTGTTATTCTCATTAGGAATCTATTCTAATGAAATTCTTACTATGCTCATGCTATATTCTGCTACACACAAGTTGCTAGGCCATTAAATGTTACAAAAGTGGACATGGAAAGTGACTACAATGGACAACCCTCCACATCGCATTGTGGTGTGACACTTTGTCGTGCCACATCACGATATGGGGGGTGACAATGATGGACGTGCCTCTTAGGTCCCTTTATATCGCATTGTGGCATGACACTAACAAAGTGTCTTGTCGCAACACGATACGGGTGGTGACTACGAAGTACCAACCTTCATATCTTGTTGTGGTGCAACACTAATATAGTGTTGCACCACAACATCATACATGGGGGTGATTGCGATGCACGTCCCTCCATATTGCATTGATGCTCAAGAATTTGTCATGTCACAACAGGATATGGGGAGCGACAATGATGGACGTCCCTCTATATTGTGTTGCGGCACGGCACTAACAAAGTGTCATGCCACAACATGATACGGGGGGTGACTACAAAGTATGGTCCTTCATATCGTATTGTGACACGCTGCTAATTTAGTGTCGTGCCACAACACGATACGAGGGGTGACTACCATGGACATCCCTCCATATTGTATTGTCGATACAACACAATATTGGGGGTGACAACGATGGACGTCCCTCCATATCGTGTTGTTATGCAACACTTTGTCGTGCCACAACGTGATATGAAGGGTGCCCACGATGGACATCCCTCAATATCGCCTTGTGACGTGACACTAATAAAGTGTCTTGCCACAATGCAATATGGAGGGGCGACTAGTAGCCCCATGCACTATTCACGCTATAGCATGACATTAACCTCTATCACATGCACAACATACTATTGCATTCTGACAATACATAAATAAGTGAAGATCTCGTGTGAATACCCATAGTGGTACATAAATAGTTGTCACGCCACAACGCGAGGTAGTGAGCGGTCGCGGAATGTAGACCTCCTCCTCATGTTGTGTCGCGACACTCATTGACACTAAGTTTGGAATTATTACCAAGCACTTAAAAACAAAAACACAAAGGTGCAGGTAAAGGAATAAGATAGTATGACAATTATGTAATATCAAAGTATGACCTAAAATGAATCCTCTAGTAGACAAGTCCAAGAGTGACCTATACACTATCTTGTTTACCCCTTTCTATTATTCTCCTTCTTCCTTTATCATCGTGGTTTCTTGTTTGAATTGCTTTATCGCAAAGCCTTCCCTTGCTTTTTTTTCTTTGTTTTTATTTTTCGATTCCCTTCAATCCCAACTTCTCATTGCAAGAGTGGCTAGATTTTGCAAGTCATTTCCTTGCAGAGTTTCATCAGACATACGAGAAACAAACAATCAGTGGAAGAATTGAGTTTGAGGAGTCCCGATATGTTTATATGAAGGACTGACCATTCCAAGAAAGATGTTTTCTACAGAAGCAGCCTCAAGCTCCCAGTGAATTTGTGTAGGAATGACTCAAATGTTTTTTCCATAATCAAAAGTGTCATGTGGCGGAATATTATGATGAGTTCATATTGTTTTTGAATGTCACTCTAGATGACCACAAGACATAGCGGAGGAGGCAAAGAGTAGTCAATGTGGGGTCATTGGCCAATGAGTTGGTGCAACCAGTAAGTGATGCTTTATGTGTATCAAAATATGTTCAACTGCCAGAGGGAGATTTTCCAACAAATGTCCTCTCTACAGTCCCCAGAGGTGATCATCACTATGTAATGCTTGATAAAATCATGCAATTGTTTAACTTGAGAGAGGACTATTGTCTTGCAATAATTGTTCAAAATCTATTGGAGGATGTCATTATAATTGACCCTCACAATGACTAGTACTTTGTTATGGATGCTCATGTAAGAGCAGCTGAGTTTGTCGAACCACCACATGCACTAGAAATGGTTTACAAGGATGTAGCTGCATGTGCCAAAATTCTCCCATTGGAGTCAGAGTTCAGGATGCTATAACAAAGGCTTGGAATCATAGGGATGGGGAGAACTACTGCATCAATGGCGTCTGCACCGTCATCATCCTCTACAATCAAGAGCACACATGACTTATGGAACGTTGCATTAGTTGAACAAGATGAAAATCAAAATGTATAATTTTTATGTAAGTGATTTTCATAGATGAAGAGTTTCATGTGTATGTACCAACACTTGGATTTATTTGTCATAGCTTGTGATCTATGATGATGAGTTCATTCCTCGTAGCTGTGGACAAGGTAAGGGACATTTGGGAAATAATTCCTCCCTTGGACAGTTCTTGGAGAATTTGAGCACTCCAAATTTCCTTTGCTTTCATTCCAACTTCTTCGAGGACAAGGAATAATTTTCTCTTTTTGTATTGAAGAAACTCTCAAGATATGTAGGAGGAACAACTCTTAGATGGAACATGGGCAAGGTCATGCTGCTAGAGAAGCAAGTAGCGATTTCAATGTTTGGTGTTGGGCCTGCCGTCTATGGCCTGCACATTCGTTACTTTTTGACACATGTTGCATATGGTCTAGCTTGTGGAATGACAGACCCATGTTAGGTGGCACAATATAGAAACATGATTTGCCAAACAATGAGTAGGCCATCCTTCAGCTTATAAAAGAGGCCACACAGTTTGAGTCAAATGAGGAGACCTGATTGCCAAAAATCAACGTGTGTGCGACAGATTCTGATGAAGAAACATGTTGCTCAAAAAGACCAAGGCACAAGGAGGAGGGCCCTTTGGAGGATAAGGGCAAGAGGCCATAGTATTTTGTAGCTTTTCTCAATGATTAGAGACAATCAAAATGTATTTTTTTAATGCATCAAATTTGAATCACTTCTGTACCAAAATCTTGCAAAGTATTTTATTTTGTTGCAACCATCATTTACAAAGTGGAAAGTTGAAAATAGATAGTCTTTTAGCTAGTATAAGATCTATGTATGGAGTTAAACAACTTGCAATGCTTTTGTACAAACCCTTCCCTCTCATTATTTCTGTAGCCAAAAATATGCATGTTGTCTTACCACAGAGGATAACTCCCATATCTCCCTCCTTCGTCTTTTTCTAGCTAACCTCAATGCATGGACAATCTGATTGTCTTTGACTTGTCCCTTGCAATGTGACCTGTGCATAAGTTTTTGATATGTCCATTGATGTAGCTTCTCTAATCTATTGGCTTTGTCTACACCACCTCCATGCTAAGTGTGGCTGAAATATCCCGTATGCACTTGATAGTGGGTTTTCTTCATGCCCTGTGTAGACTAGATACCTAAGCCACCATACTCCCTTGAAAACCAGTGAACTTAAGTTCGAGCATCGCTTGTTTGTGTTATAGCCTCATATGCAAGTGACACTAAATCTTAAGTCAAAACCTCACGTTAAGTTCTAAATGAGCACATGGAGGTCTTGCTTGAGCCTATGATAGAGTCTAGTTTACGAATAGATATTGATTAAAAAGACTCACATTCCATGTTTTCAAAGAATCAAACAAGTACCTTCCAAGCCTCAAAGTCCTTCTTGGTTTGGTTGACACCAGGTGGTGGCTTAGAAGGACAACCATTTGCATGCTGCGTGCTCATGCTTGCATAAGTTGGTCAAGAAATGGCTCCTTTTGCATTGACATTGCAACAGATAGATTCGCATCTTTGGAGATTTCACGAGAGATCTTTGGTGGGCAATTAAAAATAATCTTTGATCGTCTATATTTGAATTTTTGACGCAATTGAGGGGTAACCTTTGCAACGTTTGCACCCTACAAACGTTTTGCAACAGTAATGGAATGTTGTCCAGAGATGATCCAGTAATCAACATTGCAAACATCCTCTTTGGCAAGTTTGTCAAGAGGATTTTTTTTGGAAGGATCACAAGGCATCAAAATTGCTAGTATCTCCTCTTGCTTTGGTTCTTGAATGAAGTCTAAAGTCAAAATCCTGACCCAATCTAGATTTAATCTTTTGTACACATAGTTTGATGGAGTAGGAAAACACCTTGTCACGTCAATGCTAAAGACTTCATTACTCCCAAAAGGATAGAATCCCTTCTTGATTTCTAAAGAGGTCTGTGCCTTGTTATCTTCGGATGGAGTTTCCATGTCCATCAACTCCTCTTCAAAAACCTCTTTTTCTTCTGCACTCTTTTTCATCTTCCTCTTTGCTAGTTTTTGTCGATCTTCCTCAAGAGTAGAATCATCCTTTGCCTTTGTTTTTCTTCTGAGTCCTTGTGCATCTTGCTCTTGTGAACCTTCTTGCTCCTCTAAATTAAATGGTGGCAGTGATCTTCTCTACATGTGTTGAAGCGCTTGCACGGGCACCTGTTGATGCTACAAGTGCACTCCTAACTATGGCTTTCCCTGTCTTCTCCACAAATTTCTTAGATAGTGCCCCTATTGGTTTCTTTGCAGGTACAATCTTCTTTGGTAAGCTCAAGATTTGCTTTGCATGTTTCACTGCCTTCACTAGGTCTTCCACATAGTCCACACCTGAGTCTTCTTGATTAGTGAAGCTGGAGATCTTCAATCCTAATTTTACAATAGAATTTTCTTTTCCTAGCTTGCTACCATTCATGTCTGCTACATGAAAAGTGCCCAATGATAAGCAAAACTTGTTTGCCTTTGTGGTCTCTCAAATAGGTAGCACATTACATGCAAAGCATGGCATTGTTGTTGCATCCACATCATCTTTGACACCCACAAGAATCCCCATGTCTCCATATTTCATATCACCTTATGACAAATATAGATGGATGTCACCTTTGTAGTTTGCATCTGTATCGTAGGTATCCACAAACCACTTCACTCCTTCTTCTTTTGTTAATTTAAAGGTCTTGTCAACCTTTAGTCTTGGAGCAGTAGTTTTGGTGTGAGTGGACATTCCAAGAACATCGAGTGTGAAGACTTGTGCACCCTGATCTAGTATACATTGGTACATTGGAAGCCTCCATTCCTGAAACAACCAAAAATAACAATATTAGAACCTAAACAAGGAGCATATGTTTAAGTTAAATAGTACATTTTTAAAAAAACACTAGCATGTGTAGGCGAGGCTCGAACTTAAGTTTGAGCCAAAAGATGTTGTTTTGTACCCTTGCTAGCCACAAGGATGTCATGAGAGTAGTCTTGCAAGTTAGTGCTACATTAAATTTGAGCCTAAAAGTGAAGCTCTATGATTTCTAGCTAGAAGGATGTCATGAGGCTAGGCATGCATCCTAGTGCTACATTAGCATATGGAGAGGAAGCTCAAACTTAAGTTTGAGCCTAAAAGTGAATTTTTCTAGCCAGAAGGATGTCATGAGGCTAGGCATGCACCCTAGTGCTACATTAGCATATAGAGAGGAAGCTCAAACTTAAGTTTGAGCCTAAAAGTTATTTTTTATTCCCTGATGTACTTGAGGCTCGAACTTAAGATTGAGCCTAAAGGTGCTATTCTATGCCCTTGATAGCCACAAATATGTCATCAAGCTAGCCTTCCATGCTAGTTCTACACTTGAATATGCAAGTGGGGATCAAACTTAAGTTTGAGCCTCTTGTCATTGGTAACCAGAAGGATGCCATGAGGCTAGACTTAAGTTCAATCCTAAGTGTTTTTCTATTCTTGCATGAATCCTAAAAGGACTTAGTGAATCTAGATTTTCATGATAGTGCTATACTAACATATCTAGGTGAGGCTCGAACTTAAGCTTGAGCCTCTTGCCTCTGGTAGCCACAAGGATGTCCCTCGGCTAGCCTTACACCCTAGTGCTACAATAGCATATGCAAATAAGGCTAGCCACAAGGATGTCATGAGGCAAGCCTTGCATCCTAGTGCTAAAGAATATGCACTTGAGGCTCAAACTTAAGATCGATCCTAAAGGTGTTCTTCTATGCCCTTGGTAGCAACAAGCCCCACATGCTGGTGCTGCTCTAGTATATGCAAGTGAGGATCGAAATCAAGTTTGAGCCTACTGGCATTGGTATCCACACAGATATCATGAGGCTAACCTTACACCCTAGTGCTAAAGTAACATATACAGTTGAGGCTCAAACTTAAGTTCAAGGAAAACTTACTATATTAGCATATGTAGGCAAGGTTCGAGCCTCTTTCCCTAAGTAGCCACAAGGATTTCATTAAGCCAGACTTGCTACAATAGCATATGTAGGCAAGGTTCGAACTTAAATTTGAGCCACTTTCCCTAAGTATCCACAAGGATGTCATTAAGTTAGACTTGCTATACTAACATATGTAGGCGAGGTTCAAACTTAAGTTCGAGCCTCTTTCCCTAAGTAGCCACAAGGATATCCCTCGGCTAGCCTTACACACTGGTGATACAATATCATATGCAATTGAGGCTTAAACTTAAGTTTGAACCTAAAGGTGTTGTTCTGTTCCCATGAAGCTAGACTTTCATGCTAGTGCTATACTAGCATATGTAGACAAGGCTCAAACTTAAGTTCGAGCCTCTTGCCCTTAGTAGACACAAGGATGTCATGAGGAAAGCCTTGCATCCTAGTGCTACAGTAGCATATGAAAATGAGGCTTGAACTTAAGGTGCTATTCTATACCCATGGTAGCCACAAGGATGGCATTATGCTTGCATTCTAGTGCTACACTAGCCTATGCAAGTGAGGATAAAACTTAACACTAGTCCTGTAAAAAATTAGCCACTTTTGTGGCTTTTTGAGACTTTTGTAAAAAAATCTCCAACACTATGTTAGTTATCTAAATAGAAAATGGTTTCAGGGAATTATGACCAACACTCAATATGAGTTGATAAAAAATAGTACATAGCTAAATGAAGGTATAAAGGTGTATTTCAATTGCCATCTTCTATGACTAATTTGTGCGAATGGATAATTTTTTTCTATTTTCTTTTGAAAGTAAATCAAATCATTGTTAAGCGGGACCAAACTTCTTTGAAAAATCCCTCAATAGGTATGTGATAGATGTACCAAGCTTTTTCAACCCATATACAACGACTGCCAACATTTTTTACTTCTCAAAGTTAAGTAGTGAAGTGCAGTTTTACGTAAAATTTGCTAATTTTAGAAAAATAAAATTTTTATTTTTTATCTTTTTGTGTAATTTTTGTATGTAGAAACTTTTTTCATATCTTGAACCCATAATAAGAAGTTTCATGTAATTTTGATATCATATACAAAAGTTATATTTCATTTACTAGAATCCTGATGTGAGCCATTCTTGTGGTTTCAACCAGTTTTGTGGCTCATTACAAGTCTAGTGTTAAGTTCGAGCCTTTTGGAATTAGTATCTCTAAAGGATGAGTCTAGACTTACTCCCTAGTGCTACAATAGCTTATACAATTGAGGCTCAAACTTAAGCTCGAGCCTCAAAGTGTTTTTCTTTTCCTTTGGTATCCACATGGATGTCATGAAGCTATACATGCATCGTAGTGCTATATTGACATTTGTAGGCAAGGTCTATACTTAAGTGCAAGCTTTTTCCCATTGTTTGCCACAAGGATGCTATTCTATGACCTTAGTAGCTCTAAGGATTTCACGAGGCTAACCTTTCACCCTAGCGCTACAGTTTGAAATACTCAAACTTTAGCTTGAGCCTAAAGATATTTTTCCATGTCCTTGATAGCCACAAGGATGTCATGAGTCTCTACCCTTGCATAGTAGGGATACACTGTAAGCAAGGCTCTTTCCATTGGTAGCTACAAGGATGTTAGGAGGCAAGCCTTGCATTCTAGTTCTAAAGAATATGCACTTGAGGCTAAAACTTAAGATCGAGCCTAAAGGTGTTCTTCTATGCCCTTGGTAGCAACAAGCCCTACATGATGGTGCTACTCTAGTATATGCAAGTGAGGATCAAACTTAATTTTGAGCCTACTGGCATTGGTAGCCACACAGATGTCATGAGGCTAACCTTACACCCTAGTGCTAAAGTAACATATACAGTTGAGGCTCAAACTTAAGTTCAAGGCAAACTTGCTATATTAGCATATGTAGGCAAGGTTCGAACTTAAGCTCGAGCCTCTTTCCTTAAGTAGCCACAAGGATGTCATTAAGCCAGACTTGCTACAATAGCATATGTAGGCAAGATTCGAACTTAAAGTTGAGCCGCTTTTCGTAGAGCTATTATGCTCTGGCCCTGGTTAAGTCTCAAGCACTTGCATGAGGCGACGCTATCATGCTAAAATATCCACAATGACCTCATGAGGCCACAATAGAGTGGAATATGCTAGTGCTTTGAGAGCATTAGAAGGTGAGGTTTAAGATATATCAATTCATTGTTCTAGTTTCTCAACAAGGAAACAAGGCACCAAAAACGAGCTAAATATCAAAAGCAAAGAATCTACGTCAAGTGGAAATGTCACACTCAGTACCCAACCAAGTAAGTGTTGTTATCTATCTTTTTCTTTAAGTAGATTAATTACTTAATTATAGTTTTTAAAAAAGTTAATTAGAGTACTTATTGATTAAGTACTCTAATTAGAGAATAGCCAATTACTTTCAATTTATAGAGCGTGATTTTAGACGTAGTTATAGTTTGATTAACTTAATGATAGAGTTTAAAAGGTGTATTGAGGAGGCGATAGAAAACAATAATGAGTATATGTAGTCATTAGAAGTAGATTAAATAGAGATTAGAAACTAATAGAATGAGATTGAAGACTAAATTTTGAGTTGCATTTAGAATTGAAAAAGGACAATAGATTAGAGAAGAGGAAAAGATAAATATCTGAGAGGAGAGTAGAAGTTTAGGAGCTATGAATGTAATCTCAGAAGACAAGTTACAAGGGTTAGTAGAATGAAATTTTGATTGATGCAGGTTTAGGAGAGATTAAGAGGAAGGGAGGGAGTGATTAAGAGGAGGCAAGGGAGATTACACAGAGAGATTAGAAGAGATTAGGGAGTGATTAAGAGGACGCAAGGGAGATTACACAGAGAGATTAGAAGAGATTAGGGAGTGATTAAGAGGAGCTGAGGATAATTACACAAAAAGATTAGCAGAAGATATCATACACACACACACACACACACACACACAAACGAGAGAGAGAGAGAGAGAGAGAGAGAGAGACAAAGAGGTGCACCTAGATAAGCCTTTCGAATTTGAAATTCAAATTTCAAATCTAGACTCCACTGCTATATCAGATCTTCACCTGCAAACAATCAGAAAGAGAAAAACACACACACACACACACACACACACAGTTAATGTAGAGCGTTTTGGGACTGCAAATAGATACATAGAGGAGAGGGATATGGGAAATTAAAGAACCATACCTATCACGTTGTCATCGATTTTTTCACAGTCTGCAAAAAAATCCAAACCCTATTTTAATGCAAAAGAGAGAGAGGGAGAGAGAGAGAGAGAGAGAGAGAGAGAGAGAGAGAGAGAGAGAGAGAATTAATGTAGAGGTGTGAAAAGAGCGTTGTGGGGCTGCGAGCAAATGCACAGAGGGCAAGGAGATGCAGGAGTAAAGAATCTCACCTCTCGCGCCGTCGTCGAATTCGTCACCGTCTGTAGAAAATCCAAACCTATTATAATATAGAAGGTTTCAAAAGCATTAGAAATCCTTTAATAGCTTTTCCCACCAACCCTACCAAGGTTAGATTTACAAACTCACATGTGTGGACCAAAACTAATGGTTTTCATGATGGTTAAAAGAAGTGGAAAAAAACTTTTCACGAAAATCAGCATAACTTTCACATACGGAGTCCGATTGCAAAACGTTTTTTATGCGCTTGTAGCTTGAGAGCAGCTCTACGCTTTTGTGAATAAACCTTGTTTAGCAAACCTGTTGTTTCATAGTTTTCAAAAAACCACGTTTAAGGGGTCAAAAAATTCGACGAAGTTAGGGGTGTCTAGAACTGGTTTTTTAAGAGTTTTGGAAAAATAATACGCACAAGTTGGACATAGTTTTGACTTCCCTTGGCTAAAACCTCTTAGGATCAGTGAGTGAGGGACCCGCCTCCACCAACCCTCTTGCTTAACCGATTTCGTCGCACCTTTTTGCATGTAAAATTATCGTGCTACAACACGTAAAACACCAGGACTATAATCACCAAGACTCGATTTACACATAAACAACTGAGAAAAAACCTCATTGTATTCTGAATGTCCATCAAGGCTCAATTGTTAGCATAATCTCCAAGGCCACCTATACTCAAGGCCACCTATACTCAAGGCCACCTATAGCTTGAGATCCATCTTGCAACTATTTTAAGCTATAGATTTCTAGCACTTAGACCTACATTTAGGCTCCATCTATGCTCTGGCATTGTAACGTAGGCACCATCTTGGACCTATTTTCAGCTTTATATTTCTAGAACTTAGATGTACATCAAACTTGAGCTCGAGCCTCCCTCCATCCTGAATGGGTTGATTCAATATAACTCAAGATTCATCTTGTAACTCTTGTGAGCTATATATTTCTAGCACTTGGATGTGCATAAAGGCTCCATCCTCCTATCAAATTCCATGGGTGCCTCTGCAATGTAACATAGTCCCTATCTTGAAACTCTTGTCAGCTTTAGATTATTAGCACTTGGATGTACATACAGGCTCAAACTTGAGCTCGAACCTCCTACCATCCTCCATGGATTGACTCAATGTAGATTTTCTTAATTGAATGGGATGCAAGCTTTTGCCAAAATTGTGAGTGTATCTTGGGAATGCATTAAATTTTGAGTTCTATGTTAGACATACAATTTTACTGATATCTCTTGATTTTCTCATAAATTTTAGGGTCCAAAACAAGGTGATTCAGTGTTTCTTGTTGATGGTTCCACAAGGAAAGCTCGTGGGGGTTATTCATTCCACTGATGCTTCTCAACGTTGTGGTTTTGAATTGATTGGCACAACATGTGTGGCGATACATGTACTAGAAAGTTTTAATGACACCTTCTTGATTCCATTCGTCACAATGGATGCAAGAACCATGTCTCAAGCAATTGGAAGCATCATCAAATGGCCATTGCATAATATTGTTATGGACAGAGGAAAATCTCACACAATAGATGAGGATTTTCTTGTTGGTCAAGAAGATGGCTTGATAGATAGAGCGAGTCGGAAAGAGAAAAGAGTCATCCTTTGGGCTGACAATAGATCTACAAAACTCAGTAATGGAGTGGTATTGCTGGCCCACCCATATGAGGCTATAAACTATACTGAACTAGGTGAGAGTAGCTTTGGTGTCATTGTGGAAGGGTCGATGCATCCACATCAAAGTGATATTTCAAGTTTGAATTTGGTAAGCTAGCCTATTAGGCAGCTCACATTTGAGAATGGTGAGCCCTTGATCAAAGACACTAGATCTTCTTCTGCCATTGACGGTATTCAAGATCCCCTTATGGAAGAAATAGGAGATTCCCTTGACAGCTTATATGCTTCCAGTAATGAGTATGAGGATGATGGCATAGATAACAACACTGAAACTAGTTTTGAAGAAGGTATCACTAGTACAGAACTAGGTCTTCTTCTTCATACTCAAAATGATAGAGAGAAGGATGCCATTGCCGGTGACTATGCTATAAGAGATGGGACGGGTAAGAAAAGGAGTTATGTACATAGAGTTAGGCCTAGAAAAAGAAAAGTTAATTCTCATGCTTTCAACAAACAATGTGATGCTGCAAACATTCACAAAGTTGCAACAATTGATAGTTGTGAGATGCGATGCTGTCAGATTCAAAACAGATCCAAAATCATGCAAGCGAGGGTAGACTTTTGAGGACAAAGCTACACTAGTCGATGCACATTTGTATTGGATTGTATGAGCATGGCTCATAGAAAAGATCAAGAAGAGGAATGCTTTGAGTTTACTTTTGATGGAAAGAAGGTATGTAGTAAAGCATGGTATGTAATGCATGGAATAGGAAAGTCAACATTTTACAGGCTGCGTAAAAAATTCTTGGATGGAGCATGCAATGGATATCATGGAAACACTAAATAATAAGGAAGAGCTTGACACATGTTAAGATGGCAAAAACACTCATACAGGGCTTCGTAGATAATAATGCAGATCAAATGCCACATAAGTCAAGGACAACCATGCATGGCACTCGGGAAACACAACGTGTTCTACCAACGATGTACAAACAAGTGGACATTTTGCAGGAAGTAAACAACACACTTGTCACAATGGAATACAAAACGTTGTCACAGCCAACATTCTCAAGGTTGTGGAACACAGTCTTCAAGACAGTCACTTTATCAAAATCAAGAACATTCTCTAAATGTGACATTTGCACATCAATAAAGTTCAAGCTAGAGTCTACCAAAAATCAGGTGGAGCGTGCTAGATACATGGCACAGAGGAGAGCACACATGTTGCAACAAATGAGCTATAGAAATTTGTACTATGCTTGGAGGAGCTCTTCAGAAATGAATCCAACCAAGTTCTTGTGCATTATACATGACAAGATGGACCAGAGTAAGACTGCTATACCACAAATTAAATCAGTTTCAAAATCTCTCAATGGAGTTCAGAGGCTTCCAATATCCTTGACAGTAATGCTCACTCATGGGCATGGACAAACAACTTATGGTCACTTTGCATTGGGATTATGGCCAAGTGATCCCAACTTCACAATTGTATCTCTCCCAAAATGTCTAAGAAACTTAGAAAGAAGAGATAAACATATGTTTGGTGACTTGAGCTTAGAAAACTCAAGTGTAGAACCATGAACAAATCTTTTTGATTTTGTTTTGTCTAACACTAGGTTGGTAACCTAACAGGACATAAAAGTGTCCTTTCAGGGTTTTGAAAAAAACCTCCAAAACCATAGTAGATCCACTCATTTTGTAAAATCCTTTCATGAGGTTATAGTTCAAGGACTACTACACATGGAAAAAAAAAGAAACTTGTAAAATTTCTCATCTTTTGGTCACACCAAGCCTCCAAATTTGATGGACCAGTACATTTTCATCAAAATAGTCATTTGTTTTGGTGCATAAAAAAAAGATTAGGGATTTTTGTAGGACTTGAGATAAATTCCCTAGTTAACTTCAATGGGTTGGTGATCAGAACATATGATTGCTTCTCACTCACTATTTTTTGTTTTTCCAAAAGAAATAGGTACAAAAAAGTTGAATTTTTACCATTCTGCAAACCTATCATCAAAGTTTCTATAGCCACGCTCAATACAAATAATATATGCATGTTTTCTTAGTTCCCTATTGTCCTTTAGGTTCATAAGGAGCCATGGAGCATGTCAAAATAATAATACATCTCTTACCAAGGGGAATCTTGGGGACAAAGATGAAGTGCTAAATACAGCAAACATGAAAAAACTGGGTTCAACATTATGAGTTGTAGAATCCCATAGAAACTATTCAATATCTAGCCAAATTTGATCCTTATGACTAGATATGGTTACTACCTACAAAATGCATGCAGTTGTGACAAGAAACTAACAATATTGAAAAAGCTATACTTGATATACTAGAATGTTTTCTTTTCTTCTATAATTGAAAAAATCAACCATCGTTGTCTACTACGCAAAATAGGGTATTAGGTGCCTCAAAACTCAAGGAATATTAGTTTTATGTTACAATATGCGACATAGAAAATCAAAACTGCATTTGGATATCATGAAAGCCACCAAAAAAAATCATAGAAGAGCTAAAATTGGCTAAAAAACAGGATTTGACAATTTTTGTAATTTGGTCATAACTTACAACTTTAACATATATTTCTCCCTAGAAGCATTAGGGCATGTTGAGGACTACTAAAGATAGTTCTCTAGCATTATAGAGCTCACAAACATGAATTCTAGAGTGGTATAGTTGCAAAAAGTTGAAAAAAGCCAAAAACAGGACCCGTTTTTTCACACAGTTTAGGTTGTGAAATGTTGTGCAAGGACAAGGTTAAAGATGGAATTGATATTCCAAAAAAATGTCAAGTTTTTTTCATCTCATGAGACAACTTTCTAGACAGATAGCACCTCAAATTCCATTTTGAAACTCTTGACATAATTCAAGGAAAATGGTCACTTAACAGGACATAAAAGTGTCCCAGGACATAAAAGTGTCCCATTACCAACCTAGTGCTAACACTTCTCTCTATCACTAAATGAAAGTTCTTAAGGAGAAAAACTAGTACTACAAGGAACAAAGTGCTCAAAATGAAGAGGCAAAGACTAATCTAATCACAAATGTGAACGTGGACACTAAGAATTTTGCTTCTAGACAGGGAAATGATTGTCCAAGGATGCTACTAATGCACATGTACAGGAGGATGGCAATGTATTTGGGTTCAAGAGGTTGCCAAGAACATTGTTGTTGCAACTTGACAATTGTGGTTTAGAAAATAAGAATCGATATGTGTTTGCATACCTATCATTGTTGGTTGCACAAGGAGTATTTGACACTGTGCAACTTGGATTTCTTATGTTTGGTCACACTCATGAAGACATTGATGCATTGTTCAGTCGCTTTTCGGAGAAGCTTAGAAAACAAGCCATTTTTACATTTCCACATTTGATGAAGATCTTCAGTGAGTGTGTTAGCATGCATCCAGCACCTTTTCTCCTACAAAAGGTGGCAGACTTTAAAGGATTTGTAAAGGGGTTCTTACATGATGGAGCAGATAGCTTAGTGGGTCATTCAAAGCCATTTAAATTTAGGTTCTATATGAGTGATAAAATACCTTTGATGCAGTACAAAGTACACCCTAAAAATGTGGATTGGTTACCCGAAAATGGTATAGAGTTATGGAAGAGAAATGACCAAGGAGGAGCCAAGCATCATGAAGGTGTTCCAAAAGTATTACCACCCTTTCAATATGTTAAAGATAGTGAGAAAGTTATGGAAGGATTAAAGAAGTATGTTCGTTGGTGGAAAGATCACTTGCAAGAGAAAGGAGATGAAAGTGAGTATGCTAGGTGGATCAACCCAATTCTTATGTACTGGGAGAATCTCATGCAAGCTATGCAAAACCCTAGACAAAGTGAAAACACTTTATTTGATGACTTCTGGCAAAGGAGTATACGTGAACAAGATCATCCTCTTGAAGTTCCGTTGGAAGATGGTCTAGATGCAGTACTTGACATAATTGAGGGCCACTATTGTGGTCCAATGAGCAACAAACCTGCTGAGGAGTTCAACCCAACTCTTGATGTGGCAAAGGGAGACTTTGTACTTGTGAAACCTTGTGATTAAAATTACCCAATTTGGTTAGGAGTGGCAGCAATAGATATTGATCAGAACAATGACTCGGCAACCTATCTTCAAGTGAAGATACAATACTGGGCACCAATTTCGAAGAAGAAGAATGCAAGTGATGTGGAGGTTTCCAAGGATTGTTGGAACAAGTATTGGAGAGAGAACATCAATGATCCTCAACGCTAGAAGACACTAGCTACATCATTTGGGCATGGAAGCCCAAGGGTGGACGAATTCCTGAAAAAATCAAGATTCCAAAGGCAATAATCCTCAAGGCCAAAGAGAGTTTGTTGAAACTTGATGAACATGAGGCACCATCAAATGTCAATGCAAATGAGGAGGAATGATCACTTAGCATTGGCCTTTCACCTTTGTAATCTTCTAGCAATGGTTCCAATTAGTCCACCCATAGCTAGGGTCATTATCAACATTGACAATGGCATCCCACCTTTGTCATCTCCAAGAAATCTTATTCAATAAGAATGGTGTTTTTTTTCACTTTAGTCACCCAAGTTTTTCTTGCAACTTACATTTTAATTGTTTTATCAAATGAAGCATGTGTGGGAAGAAAATTTTGTTTTGGGTGCATGATCGTGTGTGTGTGTGTGTGTGTGTGTGTGTGTGTGTGTGTGTGTGTGTGTGTGTGTGTGTGTGTGTGTGTGTGTGTGTATCTATAAACTATCATGTGAAAAAAAACTCTAGTGTATAGTATGGTTGTTGAAAACGGACCATATTGGATCTTGCAGACTCATAAGCATCCACTAAACATTGTATCTTAGTTTTCATATGTGCAACAACCTAGTACAATACAACCTTACCTCAAGTGCATGAGACACAAAGAATCGTCCCAAATGTGTGAATTTTTCTCTATTTTCCTAAATATGTGTTTTGCATTTTTAAAAGCTAAATGAAACAATAACTTACGCTAGTAGAAGTAGAGGATTCTATAAAGGACAAGATAACAGGTTGTTATCTTACAAGAATAATGGGCTAAGAACGAACCCCAAGAATAGGAAAACAAATGAACCAAAGCAAAATGGAAGTGTGAAAAGGAGGAAAAAGATGTCAAAATGTCCAAAACAAAGAGAATAGCAAAGTATAGGGAGTTAAAATGGATGATCAAAGAGGTCTCCATTAGCATTACATCTCACTATAAAGAATACACACTCTAAGATAGGAGAATTTTGATACAATTGCCAATAGTGAGAGGTAAGGGAGACACAAAAATCCTGTGATCGACTTGAAAATGCAAAAGAGATTGATCGAGCTCTTTCAAGGAAAGCAACAAAACCAACATACATAGCTATACTGATCTCTCATAAGAGGAAGAGGATATTCTTTTCATACTTTGAGGGAATACATGAATGTGTTTTCTTGTCATAAAGAGATTTGAAAGGGGTAGATCTTGAAATCTACCAGCACACTATACCCATGAGGAAAGATGCAAAACCAATGTGGCAGAGGGCATATATGTACAATGAAAACTTTTCTAGAAATATTAAAAGGGAGATATGGAAGCAAAGTTCATCTATAAAATTGAACCCATTGATTGTGTGTCACTCACTATGGTGGTATTCAAAAGAATAAGATATTGCGAGTGTGTCAATCTCAAAGAAGGAAACACAAAAATCATAAGAGACAACTATCCCCTACCCATATGAGAACATGTTGTTGGAAAGAGTAACAAGGAAAGAGGCTTATAGTTTCTTGCATGGATTCTCTGGATTTAGTTTATTGATTATACACCCTTGTGATCAACACAATATGGATTTCGTCATGTCATTTGGACTGACCAATGCTCCATCCACTTTCCAAAAATTGTATGGATATTTCTAAAGTATATATGGATTCCCTCTGTCTTCATTTCTCTTTGAGCAAAGATCATTTTGAACATCTCAGGAAAGTTTTTGAGAAGTGTCGCTTGTTCAAATTTGCTTGGTTCTTGAAAAGTGTGTTTTTATGGTACAACAAGGAAAAATATTGGGACACATAGTGTCAAAAAAGGGCATATCCATGGATATGGAAGGATCACATCCATTATTGAGTTGGCTAGACTAACCATAGTAAAGAAGGTGCAATCATTCATGGGGCATTGTGGGTATCATCAATGATTTATTTACATGTATGTGATTGCTACCATATTGCATGATCAATGATTTCAAATGGATAGAGGAATGTAAAACACCACTCAAAAAATTAAAGGATGCGTTAATCTCTGCACCCATCTTGAAAGCACCACCAGAGTGGAACAAAATATTCCATGTACATGCCGATGCTTCAAATTTTGCTATTGGATGCATCTTGGCACAACCCGAAGAGAGAACCATGGATTCTCTTATCTGTTATCTTGGTAGAAATCTCAATACCACAAAAAATTATTACACCACTAATTTTTTGTGGTATTGAGCTTTCTACCATGGAGGATTGGGCATGATATATGTTGTGAAGGAATTCAAGAAATATCTTATGGCACACAAGTTCACTTTTTTGTAGACCACCAAGATCTCCTTTATCTACTAGTAAATAAACCTTATAATATGAGAAGTATTTTTAGAGGGTTCATCATTCTGCTTGACTTTACATTCTTTGAAAAGAAAGTTACAACTCATGTCAAAGCTGACCATCTATCAAAAATGAAAATGGGGATTAACTATGATCCCCAAGATGCCTATCAATTTTCTTTCAAGATGATTCTTAGATAGTCTAAAATGATAGTTATGTTAACAACCATTATACAATTGGATTTGGATGTTCCCTTATCCATTACACCCAAATTAATAGGACAAACTCCTATGTATCACTTACTAGCAGGATGGTTGTATAGAAAAACCCTAGAAAGAATTCTCCTATTGTGCATAAAACCTACCAAAGAGTTTTATTATTTGGGATGTTCTCATAAAACTATGGTGGTATAGTGCTGAGTTGTGGTGAATTATCACGAATTCACTCATTAGGTGCTCAATGACACAATTTTGTTTATATGCTCAACTTGTCTGTTAGCTTGGGGGTGGTATAGTGATGACTTGTGGTGAATGCTCACAAATTCACTCAGAAAGTACTCAATGAATTCATTTAGAAAATGAGTCCTGATTCGACCTTGGTCTTGTCCTCTCCTATACAATTGGTTTTCAATTCCAGCATATCTCTCATCCTCTACTTTGAATTCTCTTCTATCTCTTTTACTCATTTTGTTAGGGAATTTTAGATTTGATAGATACTTGAGCAAATGTTTTCTCCATGAGGGTGCTGACGTTACTTAAAATAGAGTAACATGAGGTAGACTAACCTTTTGGCAATGCTTTTAGGTGTCTATAAAGTTTTTTGCATCTCATACCATAGAAGGCCAGTAGACTCTTAATTGTTTGAGTCTTTCCATAGTTTGATCCCTTGCATAATGAATGCTAACCCCCAAGCCAGTGGACTATTGGGGATCCCATCGTTTCAATAGCTCCAATGACCAACAAAATTATCAATCCAGAGGGATAAGCTACCCGGCTAGGGCATGAAAACACTCACACAGTTAGTGAGGTAATCGTGGCAACACAAATGGTTAACTCTACCAGGTGAGCTTCTTGGCCTATGGAGGAGCGAAGCCACAATGCAGGGCAATCTCCATATCCACTTCTCTTCACCTCTAATCAACCCAATCACACACACTACGATTGCAAGACGCACACAACACTAATCGTATCATTCAACACACTAATGGCAAGCATGCACACATAGATCAATGGAGCACCACACTCCAATCAAACCTACATGCACACACAAGAAAAAGAGGGCAATCACACAAGATTAGAGAGGGATTAACCACTAATTAGTTAATATCTAGTTAATCTAAGCATCATAGGCAATCATAAGAAGTAAGAGAGAGGCATAGTGAGAGAGAATGAATCATTGATTAGTGTTAATAAAGTCTCATGAGCAAGGAGAAGTTTAAGAATCCATAGCCACACACCTCAAGAGCTCTCACCAAAGAATGCTCTCAACAAATGACTTGAGAACCCTAATTTCTTTTACACACTGCCTTATATACCTAGGTTAAAAATATGCAATTTCCGGGCGCCCAAGGCCTTTAGGGCTCACCACTTACTGAATCTGCAACCTAGGCACAATAAGTGACCTATTCTTTACAACTTGGAACTCCCATTGAGCCCGTAACACATTAAAATATTACAATGGCTTGAAATAAATTGGGAATTTATAATACGTGACCATCGTGGAAAATGTGTAACTCCAATCTTTATTGCTTCTTTGCATTCATCTTCAATGTGCATTCGTACGTCTTCGGTATTTAGCAGCTTCTGTCAACTGATGTTGATTCAATTAACATTCCCCCCTTCCTATTTTAGTGCCCGTCCTCGGCCACTGTTGAAAAGTGTCCGTGGAGGCAAGGGAAGGTTTTTGATTTGGTTGTTGATGGCTGATTGTCTGCATTTAGGTATGCTCAACTCTTCCAGCTTGAGCGTAAGCCTAATAACTATGACTCTTACCACAAAGTTTAATATGACTTGAAGCTTGGGACTAATGCTTTGCTCATTTTATGGCTTAGCAGCCTGACTTTGACTATGCCAAAGAGTGTTTTTTGCACCCTGGTGACTTGACCTTTTACATTCTTGAGCTTACTACAAACATTTCTTCAGGTAAAAGTAAGCTTCAATCTTCAAAAAGAGGATTAGTGAAGGACCAAGTTGGCATTGAAGGTTTCTTTTGCCATACCTGTTTTATCATCTTCAAATTTGCATTGGTGTTGGTTGGGTTGTCCTTCTTTGACTTTGAAGACTCCATTATCTATTTGATTTTCCAAATAGGCTTGTTGATGGGAGTTTTTGATTTTGTTGTAGGCCTTTGCTGGCTATCGGCATTTGGCTTTTGACTAGGAGCATTGGAAGACTTAGGAATCCAAATCTCTTGATAACCTTTGTATCTCCGTTGTTGACTTGGCTTTGCTCGAGGTTTTGTCAAGTTCTTGAGATCTTCATGTAGGTTTGGTGTAGTTGCAGTTGGCTTGTGATTGATTGGTAGCCAAATCTTTGTATAACCTGTGTAGAATCCTTGTCCAAGAGGAAGATTCTTTGAGATCCGTCTTTTTTCTGTATCCTCTTGAGAGTTGTGGTTGACCTTAGCATCTTTTGATGTTTGTAGACAGCTGGAGAGTCACCATGTGGGAACGTGTTCTTAGAAGATGGGAAACGAATCACTTAGTAATTACTAGAGTACTTAATACAATAAACCCGAAGCATATAAATAGGGCCCATTACATTGATATCGGGTTGGCAATTGTAATCACTTGTATTAGCGCTTTGGGCTATAATTGCACTTGAGCATCAGTGGCAGTTTGTTGGCTATACTTTTTCTCTGTAATCATATTCACTGTAATCTCAATCATGGTATATATTCAGTGATACTTACTTCTCAACAGTCTTCTGAATCTGAATCTGAATCTGAACTTTATTCCAGTCTATAATTCTGATTCTCATTTCAGTATCCACATTTCAGTCTAGTCTCTGATTTCTGTCTAGTCTGCTGTCTGAAATCTTTCCACACGAGTAGCTGAAATCCTTCAACACTGGAATTAGCTGTCTCAAGAGATCAGCTCCAATTCCATTTTGGCGATCACGGTGGCTCGAGCTGAAGCTCGTGGACTGAAAGACTCTTCTCCCAGTTGAAGTTTTCAGCAATGGCACCAAAATCCAATCGTGGCCGGAAATCTACCGATCGTGTGGACCCCATTCCTGAGGAGTCAGGAAGAGAGTCTGACCCCAAGCCAGAGAAAATGACTGACATTGAGGCTCATGAGGAGCATAGTCAGGCTGATGAGCCGCAGGACTCACAGCACTCCAGTCATTCTCGATGCAGACGGGCAGAACGGGAAGCACGAAAGGCAAAGAGTTCCAAGAGTTCTCAGTCTTGCCAGAAAGATGAGCATATCAAAGGCAGAAAGGGAAGTTCACCATACTTATAGCAGACAAAACAGAGAAGATACTGATACTGAGACAGAGACAGAGATTGATTGGGATGCTGACACTGACAATTGCAAGAAGGCTCCCAAGCGTCAATATGAAGCCAAGAAGAGAACTGGTAGGATCAGTAGTAATCGAAATGATTACACTGTTTCCCTGAAGATTTCCTTTCCCACATTCAAAGGAGGGAAAAAGGATGATCCTGATGTTCACATACAAGCTTTTGAGCAGTATGCTGAACTAAAAACATTGATGAAGATGATTGGGGGGAATACTTTCCACAAACCTTGAAGGAAGCAGCAAGGAAATGGTATTACCATTACCCTGCATTCCAGCTGAGATCATATAGTAAATTACTTAAGGCCTTCAGGTTGGAATATTCCGACAATCGAGGAGATGAGGATATTCTCTGTGAATTGGATCAGATCAAACAGAGGAATTTGTCAGTCCGCAGCTATGTCGAAAAGATCAAAGAACTGACCAGACAGTTGCAAGAACCACCGTCTGAGAAGAGATTGAGGGCATGGTTTCTGAATGGGTTCAGAAGCAAGAAGCTGAGAGAACAAGAAGTACAAGCCCCTACAAAGAAATTCAATGATCTAGTTCAGCGAGCATTAAAATTGGAACAATAGGCTAAGAAAGAAAAGAGCCACAAGAAGAGAAGGACCAGTAGCAGTAGTTCGGCTACTGAAGCATCTGATTCCAGTGCAACATACAGTAGCTCCGAGAGCAGCTCCAATGAATGGACAAAGGAAAAATCAAAGAAAGGATCATGGACCAAGAAAATTGAAGAAATGGCTAGGCAGTTTGCAGAGATTAGCCACACAAGACAGCCGGTCCGGAAGATGGAGACTTGGTGTTCAAGATGTAAATCCAAGGACCACATCTCCATGGAATGCCCACAATGTACCTACTGCAAGGCCTTCGGTCACCTATGGAATAATTGTGGCATCCGAATTCACCATTTTAAGAAAGGAAAGGATCTATCAGTGGTTGCCTACACTGAACGAGTGAAGGCAGATCCAATCAAAGTAGCACAAGAAGAAGGATCAGGTACCAGTGGTACTGGTCAAGGACGTGGCAGATATCAACAAGGAATGGGCAGAGGAAGAGGAAGAAGCAACTTCCATACCAGGAGCATGAATTGCTACACCTGTGGGAAGTATGGTCATTTGGCAGCCCAATGTCCAGATGCACCAGTAACGACTGCTACTGAGGCTAAGGCACCAGAGCCAGTCCCAGTCAGAGTAGTTACCAGGAGTAAGGGAGTGATCATTGAAGAAATTCCAGACATTTCAGAAGTCCCAGCTAATCCGAACAGCAGCAAGTGGGCCCAACAAAGGGAATTTTGGAAGGCCAAAGGTAAAGCAAAGGTGGTAGATGAGTGGCAAGAGTAGCAGGAACTAGCAGCTAAAATCACAGAGGATTTAGCTAAGAAGATGCCAAAGCAGCCAGAAAGTTCCGAGGCTAGGGTCATTCAGAAGATACCAGCCCAATAGACTGATAAAGATCAGTCAGTACCGGCCATGACAGAGACCATGCTGGCTGTAGTACATGGACTAGCTGATGAAATGGGAGTGGAAGGAAAGAGTAGTACTGATAAAGAAGAATGGAAGTGTGAAGACACTAGTTCTTCAAGCTCTGACAATCAGTCTGACCAAGAGCGAGAGAAAATTCAGGTGAAAATTTGTGATAGAATCCAAAAGCTGAATGTAGAGCTGGAGGATATAAGAAAGACCTTACCTGAGGTGGCCAACTTTATCAGAAAACGCGGGAAGACTGAGGCAGAGGCCAGAACAGTGGAGCTGACGGCTATCCGGGATGATGAAGTTCCACTTATTCAAGTAGATTACAAGGTCAGGAAGCAGTGGGAACCTCTCTCAAGCGTCATACTGGATGGAGGAGCAAGAGTCAACATAATGGGAACCCATCTTTAGCAAAGAATGGGTATCACTAACATGAAACCAGCACCATTCAAAGTAATAATGGAGGATCATCGAGTCGTACAAGAGACGGACATGATTGAAAACATGCAGATAAGAGTTGGGAGGGAAAAATTCAAAACTAGTTTCCTAGTTTTGGATGTACAGGGAGCATATGGAATGCTATTAGGACGGCCATGGTTAAGAACAACACATGCTATTCGTGACTACGCAAACCAGACCTTAACCATAGAAGGGGCCAGTGGCAGAATCAAAATCCAGACCAACAACACCAGGAGCTGGAAAAAGGAACTGAGGCCGAAGGAGTTGTGTCAGAAATACCGAGCTAAGAAAATTGAGCGAATGCTAGTAGCAATGAACATCTTTCCTTTGGCAGAAATTGAGGGAATGCTAGCAACAATGAACATCTTTCCTTTGGCAGAAATTGATTTGAATGCAGTCCTACTAAACAAAGAACAAGATGACAAGCAGAAGAGACAATTCCTTGATCAGTTTACTGAAGTCAATACAGGGGAAAGAACCGTTCAGCTAACTTGAAGAATGGAGGAACCAACTGATACTGGTAAAATAGAAGAATCGGTATATTCTGAAGAGTATCCACTGAATCAGAATAATGATTCATAGATGAATGGACCTTCTTGGGACTACGCTGAAGACTCAACCAAACGAAAAGGAGGAGGACCAAATTGGTTGCTTCCAGATGATCAGGAAGTAGAGGAGTGGAACTTGGGATCAGAGGAAAATCCCAGAATGATCAAAGTCAACAAGCACCTGAAACCGGCAATGAAGGAAAAGGCAAGAAAAATGTTCCAGAACTACAAAGATGTATTTGCCTGGGAACATACAGATTTGAAGGGAGTAGATCTTGAAGTTTGTCAGCACCGAATACCACTGAAACCAGAAGCTAGGCCAGTCAGATTGCAAAGATACCAGATGAACCCTAACTATGCAAAGAAGGTCAAGGAGGAGATTGATAATCTTCTCAAGGCTGGGTTCATTAAGGAAGTAGCAAGTAGTGATTGGTTATTTGCAATAGTCGTCGTTCCTAAGAAGAATGGGAAATTGAGGTTTTGTGTCGACTATAGGAAACTAAATTCCCAGACCATTAAGGATCCATTTCCCTTACCTTTTACTGATATGTTGCTTGATGAGATCGCAGGATATGAGATGTATAGCTTCATGGATGGTTATAGCGGCTATAACCAGTTACAGATTGCTCCTGAAGATAGGGCCAAGACCACTTTCATCACTGAGTGGGGAGCATTCATGTATCTGGTGATGCCTTTTGGCCTGTGCAATGCACCAGCTACTTTTCAGCGGTGTATGATGGAGATGTTAATGAATTTCTTCATCGGTTCCTCACCATTTTCATGGATGACATCACTGTCTATTCAGCTGAGGAACAACACCTTCTATTCCTAGAGATGGTTTTTAAACACTGTCAGGAGAAAAGGATTTGCTTGAATCCATTTAAATCAGTAGTTCTGTTTTGGAAAGGACAGCTACTGGGACATGTGGTTTCCCACAATGGAATAGAAATGGCCAATGACAAAATACAATGTGTCCAGCAAGCTAAAACACCTAAAACTGCTTCTGAGTTGAGTTCTTTCTTGGGGTATGTGAATTTTTATAGAAGATTTGTACACAAGTTTGCTTCTCAAGCAGTACCACTATATGAGCTTACAAAGAAGACCAGTAAATTCAATTGGACTACTGAGTGTGAGGAAAGTTTCCAGAATTTGAAAAAAGCCATTACCAATAAACCAGTCCTCAGGCAGCCGAATTGAGATATTATTTTTCATGTACACGTAGATGCTTCAGGATTGGCAATGGGGGCAATATTAGCTCAGCCAGATGGCAGAATAGACTATTTGGTCTATTTTGCTAGTCGGAGATTCAGTCAGGCTGAACAAAGCTATACGACTATTGAAAGAGAAGCCCTCGGAATGGTTTTTAGTGCTACAAAGTTCAGGCATTACCTATTGAGGAAGTTATTCCATTTTTATGTGGATCATCAAGCTCTTCTGTTTCTGATTAACAAAGTCATTATTCAAGGCAGGCTGATAAGATGGATGATGTTCCTTATGGAATTTGAATTCAGAATTTTCCATAAGCCTGGCCGAAACCACTGTGGAGCTGACTTTCTTTCCAGAAGTACAGAAGGATATTCGGAATCACCTCTCAGAGATGAATCAGTGGATGTTGATTTATTTCAGTTAAAAGCAGAAGAATCAGTGGATCCTGAATGGTATGATATTTATCAATTCCTTTTTCAAGGTGCCTTTCCAGAGGATTGGAAGCAGAATCAGAAGAAGGCTCTAATCATAAAAAGCCTAAAATTTACCATCATTGGGGGAGTACTTTATCGATTGGGAGTGGATGGTATACTTCGGAGATGTGTCCCTATGGAGGGAAGAATGCAAGTTATCTCAGAAGCGCATAATGGAGAGTCTGGGGGACACTTTTCCAATGAAGTGACCTACAAGAAGATTTTGCAAGTAGGTCTGTGGTGGCAAACAATGATTGCTGATGTCAGAAGCTTTTGTAAAACTTGTGACATATGCCAAAGAATGGGCCGACCAACAGCTGCAGACATGACTCCCTTAATGCCAATACAACCATTGGGAGTATTCATGAAATGGGGACTGGATTTTATGGGACCTTTTAAGAAGGTGACTCCCAGGAATAAAAAATACATCGTGATGGCTACTTGTTATGTTACCAAGTGGGCTGAAGCTAAATCTCTTCCTGACAACACAGCCAAGTCAACTGCAAGGTTTCTGTTTGAGAATATTTTCTGCCGATATGGATGTCCAGTGGAAATTGTGACCAATCAAGGGACACATTTCATCAATGATACTATGGAAATCCTATTGGATATGCTTTCAGTCAAACATCGGAAATCTACTCCTTACTATCCCAGATGCAATGGACAGGCTGAAAGTAGTAATAAGACAATTAAGACTATTCTCACTAAGGTGGTGCAAAAGAAACCAGACCAGTGGGATTTGAAGCTTCAGACTGCTCTCTGGGCGTATAGGACAGCTTATAAGGTAACTACTGGAATGACACCATTCAGAATGGTGTATGGTACTGAAGCTGTGGTTCCTATGGAGTTTGTAATCCCCAGTCTGAGAATGGCTGTAAAGTATGGACTAGACTTCAACCATAATCTTAAGAAAAGGCTGGATGAACTGATGCAGTTAGATGAACTCAGGCAAAGAGCTATATTGGAACAGGATATTGTTCAACAAAGAAGGAAGCACTGGCATGATTGCCGAATTAAAGTCCGAGAATTCCAGAAAGGAGACTTAGTGCTTCTATATCAGTCTAAATTGGGTCCAAAGAAGCCGAATTTGAAGATTGCCTGGGCAAGACCTTTTGAGGTAGATTGGGTCTTCTCCAATGGCACAGTCAGATTAAAAGATTTATCTGGACTGATGTTGCTGGGAGTATATAATGGAGCAAAGATCAAACTTTATTATTCAGAGATCAGAGAAACTGGATTAGAAGAAGTCACTAAGGAACTGGAGGTTGTTGATCAAGAGATACCAGAATCGGATATTTTTGGTCTTTTCCATGTACAACCAGTTCCAGATTCAAAACCAGTACCTGAAGAATCAGATTAGGCTGATTTAGGAACCAGTACCAGTATGGTCCAGGCAGAGTGGGAACCAGTTCAAAATCAGTATGAACACACTTTCCAAATTTTAAGTGGCCAACAGTCAAGTGGTATGCCAGTGATAATTATTACAAGGATAGGTTGCAGTCTTGTCCAATGCATGTTTGCCATGACAGCGACGGCGCACACAAGTCTAGGAGTGGCAAGTAGTGGAGCTTTTATGGCGCGAACACGTATAACAGTTAGGAGAGTTAGCATTTTTCCTCATAAATCTCCTGCGCGACGCTTTCCTTCTGTCAACCATTCGCCATCGCCGAGCTCCGAGGTTTCTTCGCTACAGCCACAAACTTCGACCTCTGACGAGACAGGTAAAGGTTAGACACGACACCAGGCAACGGCTTTAACACAAGTAAGTCCTCTTCGCCTTCGCCTATTTCATCGTCGTCGACCTCACAGTGTATGGGTAGACAGAAACGCTCAGAGAAGATGCAGGAAACTCTTGAAGAAACCCAGGCTATAGTTGCTAAGGCAAAGGCAAGCCTTCCTGTTCTCTCATACAGTAAAATCCAAAGATATGTCTTTACTGATCACGCAATGACTCTGCTACAACTCTGGGATTTGTGAGTTGTGTTGCAAGCCACAAGGATTGCTTTTCAGACAGATATTATTAAGCAAGTTCTTGATTCCTTTGATGCTGAAACTAGCAGTGCTGTGATAAATAATAGGAAGGTGTCAGTGACACCAGAGGCCATTGCATTTGCATTTCGGATGCCTAATTAATGAGCCCAAACCGTCTGCGGCAACTGCACAACAAATAAGCATTTCTCTCAAGGAGGATGAAACAGCTAGAAAGAAGCGCAAGGCAAGTGCTCAAGGAGTTCCAGTAGCAGGACTGGAAGCCTCCGCTGCTTACAAGTTTGTAGCCGAAGCAGTCAGTCTTAAGAATAACCCAACGTATGTGTCAGAGAAATTATTTGCTATGCTGTTGGCCAAGATACTGGATCCACAAGTCCATATCAACCTGTGTCAAATACTCTCGCATAATGTACTCCAACAGACTGCCAAGCTGAAATCTCAAACTGTTTTCAAGGCATGGTATGTTTGGCAATTTCTGTATTGGGCTACTGATGTAGATGTTAATGAGCAGGTAAAGCAGGCATGGAGTGAGCAGCCCATTTTTGAACCAAAGAAGATTGAACTATCCTCAGACGACGAGGAAACGGACAGTCAAACAATTTCCAAGGACCTGAAAAGGAAAGCCACTGCAGAGGAAGCTGGCAGTTCAAAGAAACCAAGAATTACACTAACCAAAAGCAGTGAATTCTTGAAGCAAATCGAAAGCCAAGTTCGGGCAGCGAGCACTGAGACAACTGCACCTGATCAGTCAGTTGTCAAACATACAGTTGCTACTGGTTCTGGGAAATATCAAGTAAATCCAGTCACTGAGGAGAAGGTACCAGACCAGTCAGGAGACAAAGGCAAGAATCAACTAGATAAGGGGAAAGGTCCAGCGTCCTCAACCGTGTCTGAAACAGTTCCTATTATTTTTGGACACCCTCTGCAACTGGTTAAAAAGGATAAGTTGCAGCAAATGCAAACTCAGAAATTGAGAGGGCATCTCTTACTCACCAAAACTGATTATGCATCTCTACCTTATGTGGCTCCTGTGGCAATATATGAACCTGTCGATTCTGATCCAACCACGGTCAAAGACACATGTTCAGTACTAATACAGTCTTCTTGGAATACCATTGTCAGTTGTATGGGACAATTGGTGGAGGCTGCTGGATCAGAAGACAAGATCAAAAAGCTTAAGGCTGATTTGGCAGAAGCACAGCATCAGATTGCAACACTCCAGAAATCCCAGGAAGTGCAGAACATACAACACAGGGTACTGGAAGCTCAATCAGAAAGAGCTCAGGAGTTGTTGAACAAAAAGCTATCCAAAGCTGAGTCTGAAATTATGATCATAAAAAGTCAAAGGAATGAGGCACTGAGAGCTGCAGAGCGAGCTGAGGTAGGGCTCAGAATGAAGCGGACAGAATTCAGGAAGCTGCTAATGCACCATACAGCTCTCAAGCGTTCGCTAACTGACAGATACATCTACAATAGCCTGTCTGAAATTTTAAACCCCGCAGGAAATGTTGTTTTTGACCTAGAAAATTTAAAGTCCTTAATGGAAAGTCTGCAGAGTGATTTGCAGGACAAGGTGGGTGAGTTCAATAATGCTCTAATGAACCAAGCCATAATGGATTATATTGAGCAACAGACTTCCCCGGATGAGGAAGAAGAAGATGAAGAAGATGAACCTGATCAGGAGGAGGATGATGAAGAGACTGGGCATACAAAGGATGATGATGATGCCCCACCACCATCCCCACCCCCAGAACCTGGTACTGGTGGGACAGGGCCAGATGAAGGAGGCTAGTCATAGCTAGACCAACCAGACCAGTCTGAGGGATAGCAGGAAGGACAAGAAACAGAACACCAGTCGGGTCATCAGCAGACTGAAGAACAGCAGCCCAGTAAGGGAAAATGAAGGTTCAAGATGAAGGACCAGTAAATGATCATCAGCATTCACTGCAGCTCATTACCTTGAATAAGCAGCTGAGACATCAACAGGCCTCCATCACCATACAATATCTGGAGGATGATGCTCTCTGGACTGATTTAGAAAGGTTCCAAAGATTATATGTGGGAGCCAGGGAAATGGTAGAACATTGGAAATCTGTTGCTTTCCATGATAAAGAAGCTTGTAGACTACCTATGCATCCCAGTATAGTTCAGCTGTTGGAACGAGTTCCGGAATGGATACTCAATGCTGATGAGAAAGTGGTAAACCGGCACTGGCAAAGACAGTCTACTGCAGATTTGTCAGTCGTTAGCTCTAGAATTGGAACTTCTGCTGGGTAACAAACCAACTTACCGCTGCATGAAGGACGTTAGGGTCCAACTTAAGGATGTTCTAGTACAAATGCAAACTGGCAGAGGAGTTTTGGACCAGAGAGTGAAAGCCATCCTGGAGGACCAGACAGCCACTAGCAAAGGACCTCAAACGCGAATGTCAGTCGGAGCACAGGCAACTACTCTTCGAACTCTATTCCAGCTAGTAAGAATTACTAGGAAGATGACGCAACAAGAGAACCAGGCAGTTCTAAATTTCCTAGAATTTGTGTCTGATTCTCCAGCTCTCTTGTATGATGTTCCAGCAAGAGAAACTAAGTTGCCAAGATTTTTTCCAGCGCTGTATCCTCAACATCAAGAACCAGTTGATGGACTCACATATTTAAAAATAACTGATGAGCTTAGGGATTGGTATGAGCGCTCAACTGTGGAATGGAAGACTTGGCAAACATTGCTCAATGATGCTCTTCAAATCAATGACATTCAGGCAATGAAGGAAGAGCTACAAAGGATTCAGTTGTGTATGGGCCAGCGGAAGATTCAGGTCAGAGGATTGACTAAGATACTAATCAGCTACTATAGCTCACGGTCGAATCTTCCAAACTGCCTAAGAAAGACATTGCAGCAAAGCCGGGTTTGGCACCGCAGTACAGGGAGATGGCTGAGATTCTTTTCGAAGCTCGCGTCAAAACCAATCAGCCTCTTCCAGAAGGATGGATCCATACTGCTTCGCATTGTCATAACTAGCCAGAACCGGACTGAGCAAGGGCAGGCGTACACTCTATGATCCTGACACCAAAACCTATCATTCTCTCACAACTTATGAGGTAGAAATGACCACAGACCGACGGGATCAGCTTGAGCAGGAGGCCATTTACCGACTGATTCAGAAGGAGAATGCTGATGCTGGGACTTCTCAGGCACCAACACGGTCAAAGAGCAAGGGCAAAAGGAAGACGGTCCAATGGAAGGATACTGGGTAGTTCTATCTCAGAATTTAGGGGTGACTTTTCTTCTCAGCAGGCAGGGAGAGATGACAGCTCCACCTTGGCCTTTCTAGAGCTCTGCATCCTTCACCATCTTCTCAATGTCAGACTCTGGCAATCCACCAGAAGATGGCTTGTCAACATCAGAACCAGACAATGGATTTTTCAGTTCCACATCAGAACCAGACGATGGATTTTTCAGTTTCACATCAGAATCAGACAGGAGAATTTTTCAAAAATTTTGGTATCTTGCCAAAATTCACGAAAGAAGGGAAGGATGTAGACGGCTGGAGAGTCACCATGTGAGAACGTGTTCTTAGAAGATGGACAGCGAATCACTTAGTAATTACTAGAGTAATTACTACAGTAAACCCGAAGCATATAAATAGGGCCCATTACATTGATATCGAGTTGGCAATTGTAATCACTTGTATTAGCGCTTTGGGCTATAATTGCACTTGAGCATCAGTGGCAGTATTGTTGGCTATACTTTTTCTCTATAATCATATTCACTGTAATCTCAATCATGGTATATATTCAGTGATACTTACTTCTCAACAGTCTTCTGAATCTAAATCTGAACTTTATTCCAGTCTATAAGTCTGATTCTCATTTCAGTATCCACATTTCAGTCTAGTCTCAGATTTCTGTCTAGTCTGCTGTCTGAAATCTTTCCACACGAGTAATTGAAATCCTTCAACACTGGAATTAGCTGTCTCAAGAGATCATCTCCAATTCCAATGTTGTTCCATTGTATACCTGCTTCTTAGGTATCCTAGGATATTGTCGAGGTTGATACCTTGTGGGCCTTCTTTCTTGGGGGGGTGCTGACTTCACTTCATATGCTCTAACCTGCGGTTTTGGCACCCGTATCTGCATGTTACCTCCGTAGTACTCCTGTTCCTTTAAGCTCCATTGTGATGCTATCCATCCCATGTGTTTGTCTTTCTGTGTTGATTTCCCGTCTTTAACCCAAATCGGATCTTTGACTTTGACTAAAGTGCTTGCAACAAACACTTGCTTGACTTTCCTTTGCTTTCTTGAGTACTTTGGCTGAAATATCTTCGCTCTTTTGGTTTCAATTGGTTCATCATTTGACTTGAAGTTTTGAAAGCCTGACTTGCTTGAAGAAGCTGATCCATGAGGGTTCTTTGATGTAGAGGCATATGCTGTCACACCTTCTTTGCTAATCAGTGGAAGTTCCACTTTAGCTTTACCTTTGTCTACAAGATTTTTCTTTGATTCTTGTGACTTGTGAAACTCTAAATCTAGCATTTTTAGTTCTATTAAAGATATTTGTTCTGCTTTTGCCATCGTCTCATCTTGATCTAATTGTGTCTCTATGGAGGGTAGCTTGAGACTTTTTGTTGCAATCTGACTTACAACAGTTGGTCTGCTGGCAATGAGTGAGCCTTTACCCATAACAACTTGGAACAATTGGTTTCAAAAGGTGACGACATCATTCCAAAAAGTATGATCTACCCAAGGAAGGGGGGAGTGTTTGCTGACATCCGTCATTCACTTGCTTCCCTCTCAACCTTCCTCCCTGACCTCTCAATCTCCAATCTTAGGGAATGTATATATAAAGCCTTATACTCACAAAAACAAGATAAAAAAGTAAAAGAGCAAGAGCCATAACACAAAATAATAAAAACAAATTATGCACAAGACCACGACCCTTGTAATATTTGCACTCTAACCACATCTATTTGCGTGTACAGATATGGCTAGTACGCTAAAGTCATCCACTCCTGCCTTGGGTGAGAGGTACCCTCGTTACTTTTCACAAATGTTTCACATGGTCTTTCCAGTGCTTGCATGTGAATGGGATTTGATAGGTACGCTAGCATGTGAGAGGAATTTTGAGGAGTTAGAATGGCTGATACGTCTCTTGACCATGTCTGATCCATACTTAGTAGAGAGCGTTTCTCCCATTGCACAAGCCTACCCTTTTGACCAAGACGACTATAGGCGTCTAGTGACCTTCTTAGTAAACATGGGCACCTACGATGAAGAAGAAAATTTACATGACTACACGGATGGCACATATGGTCTCATGGATGATGACTTTGTTTATCTCGACGACGAGGATAGGGGTTTAGCCTTAGGGTTTCCCCCCAAACTCTACAATATCCTATTCCCTTGACTCTTTAGGGGGAGTGCGAATAATTAGGTTAGGGTTCCTTATGTTTTTTGTTGTGTTCAATAAGTGTTGGTACCTTTTCCCACTAATGTGCCTCCTGGAGGTATTCCTTTTGTTTCCTAGTGTGTACAGGAGCGTGTTGCTATTGATAGAATTTGGACCTTCATGGAATCTTTCTCTCGTTCACACTTCAAATCAAGCGCGACCATCAACACAAACAGGTGTTTTATGTCCATTAGCATTGCCCTTATCTTTTTGCATCCATGTTTGTCTGCTTTGATTGTGATTGGTAGCATAATATTCAACGCATTTGCTTAGTATCAAACATTTAATTCAATGTAATGTTTTGTCATAATCACTTGTCTAGGTTTAAAAATCAAGCAGTCCGACTAAGCTAGTTTGACCAAGCTAGGTATTAGAAATCTTCTCTTAATACCATGGGGAATGCCTTCCTAATAAGCAATGGTTACTTAGGTTCTTAATCCGATTTAGGCAGCATTGTGTGAAATGTACTAGGGCTTTCTAGTGGGCTTAACCCTATTGACCTTTAGCTTAAGTATTATAAAGGGAGTTTACTAATGTGATGAGCCTGGGGAGGGTAACAGTGTTATATGACCCCCCAAAGTTACAAAATTAAAATGCTGAAAATGAACAAACAAAAAATCAAAGTGCCACAATGTAAAATTTTAAGCTGGAAGAGAAATCCCTGCTTAAATTGGTACTTCACTCACATGTATCGCCTATGGTACTAGAGCCCTAGAGGTTCCCATTGTGGGCGCTTTTCCTTGAAAAGCAAAAAACCCAAGGCATACAAAATAAGCACACACATCAAAATTGAATCAATGTGAAAAGACTTTGGGGGGTCAAAGAAAAGGTAATCAGTCAGGCGATGATTTCATGAGAAATTCCTTTTATCGTAGCTTAACTACAAGGTCTTCTAGGTATAGCCTCTAGTCAGCCCTCGAACATCAAATACTTGGCTCTCGCGATTAAACAACTTAATTGACCAGAAAAAATTGAGAAGTTACCCATGGTATTAATAGTCGAGCTCTAGTGCCTTTTGACCGTTAAATTAGCGACCCCGGACTTGTTTAATTTTTTACCTTTACATCTGTTTATGCATTTGATTATATTGCAATTTAATGTTTATTGCTGACAAATTGTCTAAAATTCTGTTACCAATCAATTTGTCTGTCTAAAATTGCATATGATTTTTAATTGTATATGAGAATGCAATTACTGTGGCAATGTTGTTTGATTTTGCAGTGATTGAAGAAGGCTACGCACATCCATGTCGACTGCTCTTCCATCTCGACGAACGAGCTTCAACTGGATAGCTTCCGAGGACGGAATCTACATCAAGAAGGGGGGCATGCTAACCCTCACGGCACACGGACACCCTATGATCTATAAACATTGTATTGTTTAGAGTCAGGTACCGGGCTTGTCGGACCAATAGGAACAGGGTAAGGGTGATCGCCGATGACAGGCGCACTCTAACTGGAATATTCAAGGAGTTAGTTGGCTAAGTATGGACGCCCAAGTGTGAATGGGGTGAGATCATATAAAAGCCACTAAACCTAATTTTTACTCATTCTCTCATTGTGCAATAGAAGCCGCTCTTGCTCCATCTCCACCTTCTCCTTCACCATCTCCTTTTGTGTGTGTGTGTGTACGTGTGTGTGTGTGTGAGAGAGAGAGAGAGAGAGAGTGTGTGTGTGAGAGTGTGTGTGTGATTGAGCGTTGCGGTGGCACGACGGCGGCGAGGCGGTTGAGCGCGGTGTAGCGGCGTCTCCCTCTTCTTCGCGGCGCGGGAATCCTTCATTCGCAACTACGCAGGAAGGTGAGTGACACACCATTCTTCCTTGTGAGCTTTTCTGTTGTATGACTGTGTGCTAGGAGCCTTTGTGGCTCGTACACGGCGCGTAGCAAGTCCCTAGCCGTGACACATGGTCATTTATCATAGCTACATCGTAGCGGTTGTAACTAGGTGTTTGAGGCAGATTGAGATGTTTCACTAACTTCTACTTAATGAAATTATAAGAGGCTCCATCAGTTACCAGAAAATCATCTTGTGACCTTCAATGTAGCTATGCATTCTCACAAGCTCTTGTGGGGCCAAATGTCAATTCACACAGAGGGAGTGATGTATCGCTCATGAACCATTTCAATATGTGTCACTTTCCACATTGGAATAACAAGAAGAGGATTCTAGGGAAATAAATTGCACCATGTGCACCTCTTTTTCCTCACCCTGGACAATAGATTTCCCTTTGGGAGAATCCTTTTCACCATGTCCACTTTGCATGCAAGTAAAATATAACTTCCCCTTCTTTGCCTTTTCAAATTATGGAGTTGCAAGATGGCCTCTAGGCCCCTTGGGCTTCTTGGACGCATTAGATGAGGCTACAATAAATTTTCTTTTATTACATGTGCTTGGATGAGAGTGTCATAGGGAGGAAATTTTGTCCTCAATCCAACACGGATCCGCCAAGACCACTCTTGCTTGATATGGTGCAGGTCAATAGGGGATGGTATGTGAGGTAGAGAGGATGCACATGCCACACACGGATGAGAGGGATCTCTTCTTCTTTGTCCTCTCCATGAAACCCTTCCATGCATTGCAAAGGGGATTCTCTATTGCATTTGAAAGTATCAAGCTTGGTCGTGCTCAAGATAACTACTCAACAAGAATTACTAGTGATTATACATGCTCTTAAAGTGGCAATCCTACCCATATGGTGCCACTTTTGAGGTTCATACATATATTGAAATTCTGAAATGTCTTTCAAGTGAAAATGAGTTGAAAGGTAGGAAAGTTCAATGGGCAAAGATCCTACAAGAGTTTGACCTTCAACTTCACTACCAACGTGGAAAATACAATGTGGTGGCGAATGAGTTGAGCCACATGCCAACCACCAATCGTTTGAGTTTCATGGTCTTCAAGAATGATTTCTTGGAGTCTATTTATGGTTTATGTGAGCATGACCCGGCCTTTTCTAGAATTTGGCATGCTATACATAATCACCCTCTTTTTTCACAATAGCCACGTCCCTCGCTTGAACGGAGTGTTAGTTGAGAGCAACTAGTTGCAATCTCGACGAGTGTTAGTTCGAAGAGACTACTTGAAAGGGTGGTGGTAATGTGTGTGCTAGTCTCCACCCAACCGTGCTATCTTATAGCCTCCCACTAGCATACACGATGTTCGGCCATGCCGGTGGCCTTGCCCGTAGGACCCATGTCCTTACATTACCCCCTCCCTTGGAGAATCGTTTTTTTCCTTGAAAACGAACGTAGGAAAATGTTTCTTAAGTGCGGAGACATTCTCCCATGTAGAACCTTCTTCAGGTCTATCTAGCCATTTTACCAACACCTGTCGTCTGCCATGATGTCTAGTGAGAAGCTCATGAGAATCCAAAATCTTATTGGGCTCATGAGGGATGCTTGGCGATTCGATAAGGTCAACTAACACACCTGTGTCAATGACACTATCATTCTGTCCTAGCTGTTTTTGTAAACACCTAACATGAAAAACACGATGAACTCGTGAGTGCTCTGGAAGAGCTAACTTATAGGCCACTTGACCTATACGTTTGAGAATGGTAAACGTTCCACAATAGCGTGTTGAAATTTTAGCAACTTTTCCCGTCTTCAGACTTTTTGAATGCTCCGAAACTTTGAGGAAAACCTTATCTCCTTCTTCGAAAGTAGCACGATGACGATGCTCATCTGCATACTTCTTATATCGATCTTGAGCTTGCTTAACATTTTGTCGAGCAACTCGAAGCATGTCAAAATGGTCTTGGAGAAAATCCTTCGCTTGTTGTATCTTCTCCTTAGCCAACCCCACCGTAATGGGTGATCTAGGTTGAAATCCATATAAAATCATAAATGGACTAAACCATGTAGTCACATGCTTTGAACTTTTAACCAAATTCCAATATAGGTAAGTAGGCTTCCCAATTGATTTGCTTCTTGCTAACGTACGCTCGTAGCATGTCCTCTAGCACTTGATTAACTCTTTCGGTTTGACCATTTGTTTTTGGATGATCATCCGTACTTAGATTAAGTTTAGCTTCCAACTTTTAAAACACAGCTCTCTAGAAGTGATTATCGAACTTTCGATCTCTATCACTAATGATACTAGCTAGAAGATCGTGGCGTCTATATATATGCTCTACAAATAGCCGTGCTAATTTTGGTGTCTTAATCCTAGTCTTAGTGGGAATGAACAGACCCATCTTTGTGAGATAGCCTACAATTACCCATATGGCATCATGGCCACAATTTTTAGTAGGTAGTCCTACTACAAAATCCATAGAGATACTCTCCCACTTACCTTGCGGAATCTCTAAAGGATGTAAGAGGCCACCTACCTTGAGGTGCTTTGCCTCATTAACTTCGCACTGTTGGCAGTTTAGTACGTACTCTTGAACATCATGATGTAAGCCCGACCAATAAAATTGCCGTTGAACTAAGGCATGCGTCTACGAATACCTGGATGACCAGCACTTGGACTATTGTGACACTCAAATAAGATTTGGTGCCTAGTGTCTGAGTCCTTTGGCACACATACTCTACCCTTGTGGAGTAAGTAGCCATCATCAATGGAAAAATCATTCCATGTCTTAAGCTCTTCCTGAGTAGGGGTGGAGCTCTATGTGTTGGAGTTTTTATCTACGCGTGCAGAGACATGTTGATCTGGCTGTACAGAGACATGTGAATGTGAGGGATTCCTTTTTAAAACTGCACTCCACACTTTAGCATATGATTGATCTTGTACACACTGGCCACGTATTGACTCCAAAAATCCACTCTTTATTTCCGTGAAAGCAAGTGAATTAATATGAGGCGTCCAACTTAGTGCATCCGCTACTACATTATATCGCCCCTTGCAATATCGTAACTTACAATCATAATCTTGAAGGATTTCTATCCATATAGCTTTACGGCCCTTCAAGAGTAGTAAACCATTTGATACTCTCATGGTCAAAAACTACTTCAAACTCGGCACCATATAAATAGTGTCGCCACTTTCGTAAAGCGTGAATTATGGCATAGAGCTCTCTCTCATAGACAGAATAATTCTATTGAGCTCTATCTAACTTTTTACTTTCAAAGGCTATAGTTCTTCCCTCATGGAGAAGTACTGCACCAATTGCTTTATCACTAGCATCAGTCTCTACCACAAACAGCTTAAGTGGTTCAACGATTGCTAGGATGGGAGCAGTGGCTATAGCTACCTTAAGTTGTTCAAAACTCCGTTTTTGGGCTTCTTCCCAAGAAAAGGTCTTACCTTTTTCTTTAAGTTGATCCGTCATAGGAACAACGATTTTGGCATAATCACCGATATACTGTCAATAAAATCCATCCATGCTTAAGAATATTTGAAGCTCCTCAACCGTGTTAGGATGTGACCATTGAAGAATGGCAACGACCTTGTCAGTGTCCATCTTGATGCCAGAATAAGAGATCACATGACCGAGGTGATGTATCTCTGTTTTAAAGAAATCACACTTGCTTTGCTTAGCATACAAAGCGTGAGTTCGTAGCCGTTTGAACACTAATTGTAAGTGTTCTATGTGTTCATCTTTAGTCTTACTGTAAATGAGAATGTCATCAAGGAAAACACAACAAATTTTCCAAGATAGGGACGTAAGACAGTATCCATGAGTGTCATAAATGTAGCTGAAGCATTGGTTAAACCAAAAGGCATAACCAAAATTTCAAATTGCCCGAACCCTATTCTAAAGGCAGTTTTGGAGATATCTTGCAAGAGGATACGCACCTAGTGGTATCCTGAACAAAGATCTATCTTTATATAGTATCTTTCCCCATGGAGTTGATCAAACAACTCATCGACTCATGATAGAGGATATTTGTTCTTGATGGTTATGGCATTTAATATGTGATAATCTACGCACATGCACATAGTGTTCTAATGAAACCACGGGCAAGGTAGTCAGTCAACTGACTCTCAACCTCCTTGGCTTCTTTAGCACTTATACGATAAGGTGGTTTATTCACCGGTTTAGTGCCTGGCAAGACATCTATACCATGTTGCACATCACGTGTAGGGGGTAAACCCGACGGTAAATCACTTGAGAATACATCACTATACTCCGTGAGTAAGTGAGTCATCTTTTGCCTGCAAAAGGAAAAAGTAAACTAGAGCTATGCTGGAATGGAGAATCTTGTAATTCCTGTAATGTTTGTTTTACAACAGTTGCATGTTGCTCAATAGAATTAAAATTGAGAGCACTTTGCTTGTTAGATTTGTTAACACTTTGCTTATCATTAGAATTCATTGCACTTTGCATAATATTACTAGAATTCACCGCACTTTGCTCTTGAGAGTTTACAAGACTTAGAGACAAGCAATAACACAAAATACTTCATCTATTAAATTTGTTTTTTGCAAAATAGAAAGCTCGGTTGTACATAAGAGGTGCACATGGTATATTTTTCTCACCAAGAAAAAGCACATGTTTACCATTGGCCATAAAGGATAAGGATTTGTGTTCATAACTAGTGTGCAATGTGTTTCCTAAACCATGCAGCCACTCTCGTCCTACAACTATATCAGCACGGTCTATGTTCATAACTTGAAAGTCAAGGGTCATCGTATGATCTTGAACAATAAGCTCAACCCCTTGAACTATCATGTCCCATACTTCTTTATCATTGCCAAACATCTGTTTGACCACATACTTGTGAGAGCAAGGAGTCTATGTAAGCTTCAATTTCTTGACTAGCTTATAGTTCAGGAAGGTATGAGTTGCATCAAAACATCCACTAAAATACAAACACTTTGACCGTTAATAGTTCCATGCATGCAAATCAAATCATGGGGGCCAAAGGTGGGCTTCCACATTGAAGCAGGCACACAACACTTGTGTTTTTCTTCCATATGAAGAACCTCTATAGCACAATATTTAGGAGATGAATCTAATGTGAGGTGTTGCACCGTGTGCATGGCCTTTTCTTTGCATTGCAAAAGAGGACAATCTTTCTTGTTATGTTAATCCGAAAGACATCTAAAACACAAATTGTGTTTCTTTACACGCTCAAAATCAGTAGTGTTGAGAGACTCACGTGGAGTATCTCGTGATTGCTTAGGCTTCTTAGCCTCTTGTGGGCGTGGAGAGGTATATTGTCTCTTATTCCTCTTGGAACCTGTGGAAGATCTACCTCACCATTGGCTCTTAGCCACATTTCTCTTAGCAAAATTATTCTTAGAGTAAGGAACATTTCTTTCCTCTCTTGGTCATCATCATATCTTTGGGCATGATTGATGGCTTCTTCCAAAGTTTTTGGATGTTGGGTTTGACATGAAGACGATAATCTTTGTTAAGACCCCTATTAAAACCCCATATCTTTTGGATTTCATCTAGAACTTCTAGTTTTAATATGATTTCCCGATACTTTGAAAGTTACTGTGTGAGAGAGAGGCCAGACATGTGGCATGCATCCCATGTTAACCAATTCTTATCTTCTTCATTGAAGTTCAAAAACTCTTTGGAGAAAGAAGTTTGAAACACAACCCAAGATGGAGGACGAGCATCTATTGGAAATGTCATCCACCACTTATAGGCCTTTCCTTTAAGAGATAGACTTGTTTCGACAACCATCTTTATATCCGGGGTGTGTCTCAATCTATGAATATAACTCCATTTGTGTAAGATTGTATTGACCACATCCTTGTTGCGATCATGCTCTTCCCCGTGAAACTCAGAAATGGTGATATGCATTGCTAACTTCTACATCTTTTGAAGCACTTGTTTCTTGGACTCCTTACGATGTGCGAGCTTGGTTTCCTTGAACCGTGCCACTTGTGGCTCCTTGAGCCATCTGTGAATTCATAAATTTCTCAAGTAGCTCCATAAGATTTGTAGCATTTGCATTGAGTGCAAAGAGGTTGCGTTCAAGTACGCTTTGGTAATTTTCCAAAGTCTTGAAAGCAATCATATCTACAAGGCCATGATCTCCTAGATCATCATCATCATGCATATTAGTGTCAGCAGCACCCCTGGTGCCCTGATTTTGATCTACATGCTCAAAATCAAAAGTGTGTGTAGGTGGGATATCTTCACTGGCCATGGTAAACACACACTAATGTAAAGAGAGAGAAAAAATACGTCAACTTGTACTTTGTGAAGCTTGAAGTCTTTGTGTTTTTTATGCTCCATGATTTATGTTGCATGTGAACCTCGCATTGCAGAAATTGTAGCGATTCACATGTCGTTCGTCGTAAGAACACCTTTGTTGATTCTTCACAAAAACTCGTTTTTGTAAAGGCTTTTGTTCACTTTCAAGCTACCTCCTTGAGGAAAATTTTTGAAGTAAAACTTGCCTTCCTCCAAGAAGTGAAAAGGAAGGGTGAAACTACTTCTTTGAAGTTTGAAGCTTTCCCTTTCCTTCTAGCTTTATTTTCAACACAAGTATGTTATCTTTCCTTGTTATACACAACAAGGCTCAATAGCTTGATGGTAAAGTGTTGCCCTCTTATCCTCATAGGGTGGCTTCAACCCTCCTTCATGCAAGGGTTAAGCGAGCCTTCCTACGTGCGTAGCCAACGGAAGCTTGTGGAGTCTCGGTGTTGTAGAGTCGCTGGTCAAATTTGTCTTGGTCGCCCACCTTGGATGTGCACAGAAAACTGTGTCTGTCTTCTTTTTGCTGCACAGCGGAGACGTCGCTGTCTGCAGATTGTCGGAGAGAAAAAACGCGTCGCATGCACATGCAACCCACTTTTTCCCTTTCCCAAAAATAGCTCTAATACCAGTGAAAGGGCGGTGGTAATGCGTGTGCTAGTCTCCACCCAACCATGCTATCTTATAGCCTGTCTTCTTTTTGCTGCACAATGGAGATGTCGTTGTTTGCAGATCGTGGGAGAGAAAAAGCGTGTCGCATGCACATGCAACCCGCTTTTCCTCTTTTCCAAAAATAGCTCGGATATCAGTGAAAGGGCGGCAGTAATGCGTGTGCTAGTCTCCACCCAACAGTGCTATCTTATAGCCTCCCCCTAACGTACACACTATCCCACCTTGCCCGTAGGACCCACGGCCTTACACTAGTCAAGTCTCCTAGGTACGGTACTGATTTGGACAGCTCATGGGTAGACCATTCACATCCTTTTGAGCAATGCTTCACAACCCGCTTTTCCCCTTTTTCAAAAATAGCTTTGATACCAGTGAAAGGGTGGTGGTAATGCGTATGCTAGTCTCCACCCAACCGTGCTATCTTATAGCCTGTCTTCTTTTTGCTGCACAGTGGAGACGTTGTTGTCTGCAGATCGTGGGAGAGAAAAAGTGCGTCGCATGCACATGCAACCCGCTTTTCCCCTTTCTCAAAAATAGCTCACATAATTCTATCAAGACAAAGATAAAGAGTCTTGATTAGGATTACCAAAATGCATGCTACATTGCCTCTTATGTAGGAGGACTTACAGTTATGTTAGCACTAAGAATGGATTCCCAACAGTCAAAATGGAAGATCAACTTCCAACAAGGTGAGAATTTGTAGCAATTATAGGTTAAATTTTTTTGTAAAAAGGATTTACTTCCATCAAGCCCTAAATATCCCTACCCCTTCTCTTATGATATCCATGTGTGGCTATGGAATTCAATTAACATGTCTCTTTCTTGCAAGTCTCATTCCTTTGTGTGTGTGTGTGTATGTGTGTGTGTGTGTGTGTAGTTTGTTTTACCATAAATGATATATAATTGAACTTTTAAATTCAAAAGACAGCTGGCATTGGAAGAAATGAAATGATAAGTACAAAAACAATTCAGTCTTAGAATTATTTTGTACAATGTTTGTAAGGATGAAGCCTCATTCCAGTTATACAAAGTGACAGAAGAACTTCCCAAGCAGTAAGTGAAAGTGTAATCCAATGTAGGACAACTTTCCAAAGCTAAAAAAACCTTCCAAGATAAGATAGAGTCCTTACCTGCATCCATCCAAACAAGACAACAATTCAGTTAGTCTTGGATGTGTATTACAGGTATCAATGGACCATACCAGTTGTTATCCATGTCCATCTTACAAGATTTTAAAAAAAACCTTACCAAGCTAAATCCAAAAAATGTTAATTACTATCCCCCATTTCAAAAAAACCAGAGTTTCTTATATAAAAATATCATTTTGATTAAAAGGTAATCACCCCTGCAAGTGACTGATTTCACTATCATATTGAAGTAATATAGTTCCTAAAAACCTAATCAAGTGTAATATAAATGAGAATTTTTTCTTAATTTTATTCCAAGTTCTCAAACTTTAGTAGTGAAAAAATTGGTCAGCAGTCCATTAAGGTAGAATGATCTCTGGAAAAAACCATAACCATATCACCATCTTTTCTCATTCATTTGAAAAATACACCCCATATGTAATTCACCATGTCTATACTTACCTTGGTACTTAAAGTTTATGAGATGAGCATCATTAACCTATATATAGTGCGGCCAAGGTAAAAGCGGCCCAATATTTTTTTATAGAAACGAACTACAGCGCAACTGGATAGAGAACAATCATGGCTAGCCACTAGTCTAGGCAATGTAGTGAATACTTAACCAAGTCATTAGGTAAAAAATAACCGGATGGTGCAACCGAGCTCAAAATATTCCAGGAGCTAGAGCAAAATAAAATAAAAAACTGCGATCACTTTAGTTAAATATGCCAAGCAAGTTAACCAAATCAATGAACCAACAGGTATTTGGTAGGCCCTTTTCTGTATCAATTCTCCTCCGAGATTTTTCAGTTAAGCAAGGTAACGCAACGACAATCCCAAGAGGACAACCCATTGCTACAGTAGAGTAATCGCATAGTCAATCCTAGTTGATGACAGTTTTCAACCAAGCGGCCCAATAGTTGGCAAAACATACCCGGCTGTCAGAGAAGGACAATTTTTACGACCAGTAGCAAAAAAACAGTGACAGTTTTGGTTAATTCATGCAGTATGCTGACACCTATTTAGGCCATTATATTGGTATGCTCAGTACCCTTAAATTAAAGTCAAGTTCAGCAGAGCGGCAGAAAAGAGCCCCCATTAAAAAAAGGCAGAAAAACCTCATGTATTAGGCAACCAGTAAACACCTTTATTATTAACAATGCTCTCAACTTACCATAGTCACCATGACATGGCATGATTAGCATATATGCTTCTCATCAAGGAGTATCACAACCAGGTATTAGAGCAAGAGCAACATGCTTAAAAAAACACCCTCATAGTAGTTACTTCAATACAATGCTCCCTTTTTCATTTTTTATAAAAAACCTACAACGAAAAATGTATGGCCAAGGAAGCAAACCTGTGTGCTAGAAGTAGTGCGCTCCATGCTTCAAATGTCACAATACAACGCAGATTTCTCTAGGCAAGGCAACAACCAAACAAAGCTAAGTGAGGGCCAGAGAAGTGCCCTCACCTCTTTATATAGAGGAAGGAGGGAGGCGGCCCGGCAGATCGTAGTCATGAGTAGAATCTCCATGAGTGTACCGACTGCATAACGCGCCAGTGAGGCCGCCCATGGTTGCAGAGAGAAAGCCCCTACGCCTTCATGGCAAGTATTGGTAGTAATGTAGTAAACCACTAAGTAAAAACCTACTTGCAGGTACTAGATACGGGCCTAGTCCCATGGTGAGGAGGTGAAGTTAAAAAGCCAGAAACTATAGTTAAGTATCATTGTGTGTGTGTGTGTGTGTGTGTGTGTGTGTGTGTGTGTGTGTGTGTGTGTGTGTGTGTGTGTGTGTGTGAGAGAGAGAGAGAGAGAGAGAGAGAGATTTTATTAGTGTCCTCAAAGGTCAAATCTTATGACCTATGGGACCAAAGATACATGTGATCTACGATGTGTGGAGTTGATAAGTGATTCTAGATGCTCAAGGATTGTGGTGATGAGAATTGCAATGGAGAGCCCACACTATGGCTGGGAGAGGAAAGTGTGTAGGTCTAAATCATGGTTGAAAATGTGAGGGAAGCAAGTTCAGATGTCAAAAAATTCTAAATACTCTAGTAGTGCATGGTACTTAGACTCTTGAAATTGTAGTGATCACATGTGTATAGTTGATGGGACTGGTCTCCATTGCCCTAATGCCCCACCTCACATCAAAGGGAGTGGGAGCTAAGTTGAATGGCTGCAATAGTGCATATCATTGACAAGGGGATAGGCTCAAGCATATAAAGGTGAGTACGGTGTCCTCTTTTGATGAAGAACATGGTTTTGTAGGTGGAGACAATATGAGTGGTGTAATGTATAACACATGACCCACCACATTCCTCCCAAGCCATAATACACTATAGAATAAATTGGCAACATGCTCAGCCAAGTAAGGCTCCAACATGCTGCCAAGAGCATATGATAGTGGCATGCCAATGCTCAAGCACATTAGCCATGCTTGCAGATCATGTCAGACCCCATGCTTAATTTGACACATGTCATATACGTGAGTTTACATTGTTAAATTTGTAATAGTAAACACAAATTAAAATTAAGTAAAGTGTCCCTCCAAGAAAACGAGAGAGAGAGAGAGAGAGAGAGAGTCGAATCTTATAATAATTAAAAAGGCTCTCTTAAAAAGGAAGAAATAAAGTCTTAATAGAGAACATTTTGGGTTTCTTCTTAAAAATAGAGAGTAAGTTTGACTCCCTATTTTAGAATAGAGAGAGAAAGAGTGGGTAAGTAATGCTCTCTTATAAAGAGAGAGTGACATAGAGAAGACGGTAAAAGAGAGATAGCAAAAGAACTCTAGTTGCTTAAGGGGCAAAAAAGCTTGCTTGTGCACACACACATTCATTATGACATGCATAAATTATTGCAATGTAAATTTCTTGAAAGGAGAGAAAATTCTAGAAATCTAGACAAGTGGTGTGTATGTGTACATATATACACACATTGTTAGAATGTGGAACAAGTCATTGAATCGTGTGCACACTATTTAAGAGCATGTATTGCCATGCATATATCATGGGACAAAGTCGAATGCATTCATGCATATAGGTACGTATTATCAAGTTGCTAGAGGACAATCCATGTCTAAAATTAGTACATAGACTAAGGCTAAGACTACTTAACCTTTATGTCATTGTACCTTCAAGTTGGTAGAGGAGAAGGCCATAGAGAAGTGGTAGAGAATAGAGAAGTGGTAGAGAAAACGTTCAATTTCTCTTTGCACCTCTCACCATCCAATGGTCACCATCACATTAACTTTGAGTGTTGACATTTCAAGACATTTTTAAACAAAATCACACCATATAATTTTAAAAGTTGATTGATTGTTGACATTTTAAGTCATTTAAAAACAAGTGAAAGGGTCACGATGGCTTTCTAAAACAATACGAAAGTGTAAAACCATTCAGTTGAGTTTAACTAGAATTATATAAGGTGAAGCGTTGTTTGGGAATGTCTCTTTTATTAAGCAACCGAGTTTTCTCCTCACAAAGAAGTAAATAAAAAATACTAGCAAAATTTTTGAAATTTTAGGATTTTTAAACTAAGTTCTCACATATTTGAGTGGTTTTTCTTCCCTTTACCATGGTTTGATCATATATATATTTATATATGTGTGTGTGTGTGTGTGTGTGTGTGTGTGTGTGTATAAATATATTTATGTGTGTGTGTGTGATATAATAAAAAGAACTCATTACTAAATATGTAGTTATGTGTGTGTGTATAAATGTAAATAAATAAATAAATATATGTATAGAATTTACTAGAATTATGCTGAAAACATAGAAATTATGCCTAACTCGATCATCACTGAAACATAGAAAGTATGTCTAACTCAACTCTCCTCTAAGGCTTCTTTTAGAAAGCCAAAAAATTCACACTATATAAGTTTGAACTAGTATGTGACCCACACATTGCTACAGTCATACAATTTTAAAAAAAGAGTCGCAAAATCGTGGGTTCTCCAAGGGCTTTGTGGTTTTAAAAGCAAAGGCAAGGCCCCATGGCCTAGGTGTCCCTAACATCGTGACTTAGCAACAACTATAGAAAGCCGACTTTAGGGCGTGGTCACACGAGGCTCTGTTATAAGTAAGTTGGGTGGATAACTGAGCATCCTGAGTGAAGCAACTCAGTTCTACTATGCCAAGGCTCTTATAAGTATGCCAAAATCGGCATAGTGGCAAAGGCCTATTGCATGTACCTTCTTTTTTTTGCTATTTTTAAAGCTTGCGCACGTTGACGATGATGTCTGTACTCTTTGCGAGAGAGAGAGAGAGAGAGAGAGAGAGAGAGAGAGAGAGAGAGAGAGAGAGAGAGAGAGAGAGAGAGAGAGAGAGAGAATTACACGGCCATGGAAGTTTAGCACATGCAGAGCAAATGTTTTGTCGTGAGGTGCATCCAAGGCCAACTATCGGCTCATGGTTGGAGCTCGACTGCCAGGTGACAGCATTGCAGGTCCAGTTTTGGCTCATCCTTTTGCGCGACCATGGAATAGGCTCAATAATCATTGAATTTCTCAAAATAAATCATAGTAGGCACAATTATCAATTACTAATAATTGTGTCTCGCATGACCACCACCTTAAAGGTGTGGCTTGCTCTATGTAATGTTGCTTATGTAGTGTGCACAATGAGGTTGGGCCAGCCAAGGAGTGTTTTGTATGTTGACCACATTTCGTGTGTTTGTGTGTGTGTGTGTGTGTGTGTGTGTGTGTGTGTGTGTGTAGGTTACAAAAGACCACGGCTCTTTAAAAGGGTAACAAATGGAGAAAAGACTACCATTTCTTGGCTAATGAGAAGAAAAAGCTAAAAATTGATCATGATACATAGGCATGCCATTATCAAACAAGATTATTCTTGAAGAAGCATTTAGGGTAAGGGGTCCCTCTATACCTGCACAATCAAAACCAACAAAAGAAAATTTCGTTAGTCAGTGGAAGACAGGTGTCACAAAAGAAGCCCACATGTTATAGATCTCAACCAAAAATACAATGCAAAAAAAAATCCTTATAATAGGAAGCTGGCACCTGGGTATTGCTCTCCTTAGCTATTGGATTGTGTTGAATGTAGGAAAAGGGACCCACTAACTGCTCTATGAAGTCAAGGGTGTTGTCGTCATACACAAGTACTTGTATATAAGCGCATGACGTATATGCCAAGTGGTGGGAAAAATTGCTCATCGTGCCAATGAATTATGGCCCCTCCACACGTTTTTAGACATACATGAGATGATAAGTCTATAAGCCTTTTAGGCTTTTTTAATTTTTGTTAATGATTTTTTAAAAGAGGAGCATCATATGGACCAAGAGAGTTCCTCAAAAAATTGGTGCATCAATCCATGTGGTTAAAAAAACAAGTATTTGTGGGCATTATATATGTATCCCTCCTTCCAATCCCACACTAGGGATAGAGGGGTGTGTGTGTGTGTGTGTGTGTGTGTGTGTGGTTTTTTAACCTTAGATAATAAGATATAATTGAACTTTTACATTCAAAAGACAGTTGGCTTTGGAACAAAGAAAAGATAAGTACAAAAACAACTCAGTATTATAATCATTTACGTAAAGTATACAGATAGTAGAAGGACTTCCCGAATCGTAAGTGAGTGTGCAATCTAGTGTAGGTCAGCTTGTCAAAGTCAAAAAAAACCTCCAAGATAAGATAGAGTCCTTACCTGCATCCATCCAAACAAAACAACAATTCAGTTAGCCTTGGATGTGTTTTACATGTATCAATGGACTATACCAGTTGTTATCCATGTCCATCTTACAAACCTTTTTTTAAACTTTACAAGCTAAGTCCATAGCATTTTTTGGAAAAATATTTTTCTTTTTCTTTAAAAGAATCCCAAAGTTTCTAAAAAAGAGTATCAATTTGATTAGAAGGCCATCACCCCTTCTAATCTAAGTGTCTGAAACACCCCCTTCAGTAATTTTATCACTTATGAAAGCACCACTAAATGAAGTTTAAAAAGGAATTTCATTTACGGTTTTTATAAAGTATCAAGCTTGTTAAAACTTGTTTCAAGGTTAGATACCCATCTTTGTGAATGGACTGCAATTCATCACACAAATTGTTACATCATTTACCATATATTTCTCTAAGTAATCCAAGTAACAAGGAGCACTGCTAAAAGTCAAGCTTTACTTCAAACCAAGAAGTCTTTTAAGGGAAAAGATATACCATGTTTAAAGTGCTAGCATCTTACTAATATCCAGATCTATAATAGGAGCAACATCTGCCCGAGTCAATGCAAAAAATTGTAATGTAAAACCTCATCTTACCGATGTAGAGACCAAGAGCAGCCATAGTGTGCAACGAGGTACAACACCTTAATGGCCTATGTGTATTTGTTTAAAACCAAAACAATGTGCAGTAAGACACTAGAAATATCACCATCCATGTATGTAACCACCCAATCACAATTAGTGTGCAGTAAACACCTCCAACCCCATGGCTACCCAATAATCAAGGTTAGTCAAGGAAACTTATTGATGGTGCTCTAAAAACTTATGTAAAAAAGCGACAGTATCAAGTACAACCCGCAACATTTTTGATGCTCAGTGAGACCCCAAGGTAGGCTCAGTTATTGCCAGCAGAGTAATTGCCAAGCTCAGTAAAGCAGCAAAAAAAACCCCTTCAAAAGCCAATGTAAACGTAAAGTAGACCCTCTTTTCTGCTCACTTTTCCACTTTTACCATTAGTGAACAACCATGGTTTAACCAGTCATAGAGCCATAACCCATGTAATGAGGCACCAGTTAGCCAGCAGTCTGCAAACAAATTAGTGCATATGTATGTTTGTACCAATAACCAAGGTAAAAAATCCATGTTTTTAACAGGTCATCGGTAGGTCCTTAACCGATTACCACCAAGAACTTTTTAAGCAAGTTAGCGTAGTAGTAACCCAAGAGGACAACCTATTGCTAACATAGAGTATACTCAAAATGTTAGCATTTAATTAAGTGGCCCAGCAGTTAGTAATTTATACCCGGCTAACTGAGAAGGACATATTTTTTTTCCAAGCAAAAACAACAACAGTATCAGCTTAAACCAAGTAGTATGTTGAAGCCTATTAGGCCACCTCAATACGCTTAGTAACCCTCAACAAATAATAGTCAAGTTCAACAGAGTGACAGACAAGAGCTCCCAAAAAAAAACCAGTAAAAAGACCTTATGCCATAAGCAACGAATAACACCTTTTATTTTTTACAATGCCTGCGACTTACCACAGTCAATGACATAGCAAGTTAAGCAATGTATGCTTCTCTCCATGGAGTACCATAACAAGTTTTTAGAGCAAAAACACCCTTTACAGCAGTAATGTCAAAGCAAACAGTGGTCCCCCCCTCTCTTTTTTTACAAAACAACATCTTGCAAGGAAATACACAAGGGCAAGGAGGCCGACCTGTGTGTCAGTAGTGGTGAGCTCCATGCTTCAATGTCAAAACAACGCAAGACTTCTCAGGCAAAGCTGTTAGGAAATAAGGCGTAGCTAAATAGATAATTGAGTAGATTACTTAATGGAGAGAGACAGATTTATATACACGAGATTATAGAGTAGAGAGAGAGAGAGTACACACGATATACGTGGTTCACCCAATGTGGGCTACGTCCACGGGAAAGCAGCCACTCAATGGCTTTAGTACTTCAAAACAAGAAGTAGTTTACAAAGGGATTATACCCTTAATGGAGCTCCCGCCTTGCTTCACTCTCACCACCTCACACTCACCTTGTTGCATCAACTTCACACTATGAAATGTGTGTAAAAATGGCCTCCTTTTATAGGCCAAAAGGGCTGCCCTCTCTTATGAGAGACAGCCATGTGTAGCTGCCCTTGTGCGAATAAGTCCAAATCGGACCCTCCAATCCGCCCATGTGTGGCTGCCCTTTAGAAGACAAGTTCGCTTTTGAATTTGGCCACCGGCCACCGGCCATTGACTTCCGACCACCGGCCATCGGCCATTGACTACCGGCCACCGGCCAACCGACCGGTTGTTTTCCGACCACTTTCCGACCGCCGTCCGGCCATAATATTCCGGCGAAAAAGAATGTTCCGATGAAAAAAAGTCTCGGGGGCGGAGGCCCCCGAGGCCTTTAAAGTTGCCCCTGATTCTTGTCCGTGAAAATTTTGGTTTCCGGTGAGTGATTTTCCTTCACGCACGATAGCTTCTCCTCATAATGGGGGCCTTACAAATGTGCACTTTTACCACAAAAAATTACAAGGGTAAATCAGGCTCCATACTTAACAAAAGCAACAACCAAACAAAGCTAAGTGAGGGCCAGAGAAGCGCCCTCACCTCTTTAAATAGAGGAGGGAGGCGGCCCGCCAGACCATAGTAATGAGCAGAATCGCCATGAGTGTACTGACTCCATTACGCGACAGTGAGGCCGTCTATGGTTGCAGAGAAAAAAGGACCTGCGCCTTCACAGCAAGTTTTTGGTAGTAGGGTAGTAAACTACCCAAGAAAACACCTACTTGTAAGTATTAGAGACGGGCCTAGTCCCATGGTGTGGAGGTGAAGTAAAAAAAATAAGCTAGGAACTTCATAAAGTACCACTGTGTGTGTGTGTGCGTGCGTGCGTGCGTGCGTGCATGTGTGTGTGTGTGTTTGTGAGAGAGAGAGAGAGAGAGAGAGAGAGAGAGAGAGTAGCAAATAGCAGGTTATGAGGTTAAATCTCTATGAGAGAAAGAATAGCAAATAACAAATTGTGAACATTAGTTTAAATCTATTTGTGAGAGAGAGAAGAGATGCTCATAATAACATCTCTAATCTCACTCTCAAAGAGATTTAAACTAACGTTCATAATTTGTTATTACTATTCTTTCTATCATAGAGATTTAAACTCTCATAATATGTTATTTGCTATTTCTCTCTCTCTCTCTCTCTCTCTCTCTCTCTCTCTCTCTCTCTCTCACTCACACACACACACACACACACACACACCTCAAAAGTGTTGCAGTGATTGCTTCAATGTGAGCACCTTGCTTAGCATGCGAACCACATTTGTGATAAAGGGGCCATGTTTTGGTATCTAAGTAAGCTTTTGATGGTGTGTATCATGTCAATGCCAAGGGGCTAATGCATGTTATTTCCCTATGCTCTCACTTACAATATTGCAATAAGTTCAAATGCAATGGGTAATGCAAAAAAGTAAAACATCTCTCCGTATTTTCACTATGAAACTTGTCAACTATTTTGTTTAATAGTAACGAAAGAAGATGTGCAAGAGAAAAATGTATTTTTAGAGGGTTGCATGCTCTTACTATATTGTCAATATCTATGAATAGCATATTGTTTTATACCATTCTACTAGAGTTTAGCCTTCTACTCTTTTTTAGGCATGCAATAAGTCACAACGTATGATCCTTCGTGAAACATCCAGATCCCAGATTCCCACACGAGCTTATCTAATTCACACATGTTATTGCAATGCCAAGAATATTCTAAACCTTCCTCACACTATGTACATCTTGATCTAAATAAAGTAGCTTTGATAAGCAACAAACACAAAATTTATCAGCTTGCCACCATTTCTCCTTTATGAATTTGTCTTTGTCACCATCCATTTGATAGATTGTACTCAATCTTTATGGCTATATGGACATGCACATCGACGCTTTGCAACAATTTAGTCCATTTTGATTATAAATTAAACTACTGCAAACCTACTTTGTCATATGTTTCCCTCTTATGCCTGCATGAAAATGCATTGGCCTCACTTTTTGGCATGAATATATCACCATGCCTCACATGGACCCCTTACATATTTTCATAACCGATAGCGACATCCTTCTTATTCTTTCACATATTGACATAGTGCCATATGAGGTATCTTTTTGGTTAGCTCCCTACCTTACCTAATCCCCTATCCCTTTTACTCAGTTCCCTTTTATACATACACGAACTTACTAGTATCTTTGAATAATCTTCCCCTTTCTTGAGATAGGCACCAAGAAAGTTTTTTCACTTAAATATTGAGCTCATAGTCCATAGTTTGTAAACAATTCCAAGTTCTTCAAAAGACACCTCAGATCCCAACAGAGTTTAAACTCGCTCTCCAATACATGAGTTTTTTCTTCTAGGGATTTCTATACTAAAATGGCCCGACCTTTCTATTGTGGTAGCACATAGACACTTGCCTAGCTTTCTTGGAAAGGTAACATAACTGGTTTCATTTTCTTTGCAAACTAAATAGTTCCCATAATATTTCTATATTTCAAAACCTTGAGCTTACGCATTCCAATGGAAGATATGTTGTGAGTGTGTAGGAAGGACCTCCTCCGCTCGTAACGTCCATCATGTAGCTGAGCAAGGCGCAAGAAGAGCATCCACCGATAACACCACTTGTGTGGCAGAGAGCTGAGAAATGAAAGGCCGAAAAGCATAGTCGCACAACCAATCTTATTGCATGCAGAGGAAAAGTGCTGAAAGGGAACTAACATAGTTGCCATGGGGACTGGACGCGAGTGCTCTCTCTCTCTCTCTCTCTCTCTCTCTCTCTCTCTCTCACACACACACACACACACACACACACACACACACACAGACACGTGCGCGCGAGAGCCGTGGCCACTGAGTTGGGACCAGGAGCCTTAGACTTGTGGCGCTGTAGTTCTAAATTCTCTCGCAAGCCAATTTGCCAACCTCATGCTCCCTAACCAGTAGTGGCATGGGAATAGCGGAGTGAGTCATCTCGATTGTTGATGCATGTGAGGTTCTACATTCTTGAAAAAAGTGGTGCTTCACCCACACACGTGTGGAAGAGAGAGAGAGAGAGAGAGAGAGAGAGAGAGAGAGAGAACACTTTTTGATGCGTGGAAGGCTTCAGTGTCGAGGTTTTCTCAAGCTCAATAAAGAAGTAGTATAGATAAAAAAGTATTAAATTTGAGGTTGGAGTTTCTTTATGGCCTTGAAAAGGAAAAGTAGAGTAACCCTTTAAGTGACACATGGATGCCTTTAGGGCTCATCTCTCTCTCTCTCTCTCTCTCTCTCTCTCTCTCTCTCCAACACACACACACACACACACACACACACCAGTGCCCCATACAAGGGTATAAGTGACACATGGATGCCTTTAGGGCTCATCTCTCTCTCTCTCTCTCTCTCTCTCTCTCTCTCTCTCTCTCTCTCTCTCTCCAACACACACACACACACACACACACACACACACCACTGCCCCATACAAGGGTATAACAGATTTTTAATAGGTGTGCTCGGGGTGGTGAGAGAGTGATCGTGGATGTATTGGGTATTCAACTTTTCTATGTCTATCACGCTCTTCTATTTTGGGGCTATTTGAGATTCCCAAAGTTTGCAATAAGCTAGGTTTAGTGTATTTTTGCCACTAAAATTGCAAATTTCTTGCTAGATTTCAAGCTTGCCAATGAAGAAAATTGACAAAATTTTGCAAGTTTTTGTGTCAATATTATCAATTCTTCAAATTTCAACCTAAAGTTCAAAAGTCTGTTTTATTGTGCAATTTTCTATTTTAAGATTTCTTCAATTAAAAAATTTATTTTTGGTAGGCTCTATTCGAGAAACCCCCCCCTCCTCTCTCTCTCTCTCTCTCTCTCTCTCTCTCTCTCTCATGCTGTCCCACCTAAGGTGTAGGTAGCGCCAATCGACCCCGAGATCGTTCAACTCTGACCCTTTGTGCAAAGCTACAACATGCAATGTGCACATTCTTGGGGCTAAAAGGAAAATTATACATGACGGTGCCAAGTGCGAGATTTTAGCTCAACATTTTACAATGCGTGAAATCTTTGAAAGCTCTACATTTTTTGAAGCTCAAGTATAAATTTCAACGCTAGAAAGGAAAAGGGAGTTCTTTATGCTCCATACAATCTAGTCCAGGCACATCCCAATGGGATCGACATTGGGGGTCATTCGGACCGTAGAATTTGGATTGTCGAGTAAATTCAGGGTGAAAAAGTAAATTTGAGCCAGCAAGTAAATTTGAGCCTTGCACGTCAAAGCCACGACCTATCCTATTCAAGACATGGGCTCTAACCACCATGCTTACATGCTGTCACTAAAGATCATGGTACTCCTATGCATTACATTGTAAGTGCAGATTGATTTGTAAATTTGGGTGTCGATCGCATGGTCTACAATGCATGCGTGTCATGATCTGTCACCTCCATCCTTGATTCCATTTAACCACGTCCATGCCATATAGTGCTATGTGTTATGTATGGCCTTCAAAATGCGAAGTAAAGCCACCCTTTACAAAAACAAAAGTAATCACCCTTCAAAATTGAACTCCATGGCTTTGCTAAAGAGTTTAAATAATATAACTATAGATATAGTATGTCCCTACGATTTTCGAAAAGTTCCCATTAAGGGGAATCTTGCAAGATCCCGTGGGTAGGAAACGGTTACGAACAAGTGAAGCTGAGCTACGGAGGAAGTCAGCGACGACAACGCGCAACGGAAACAGGAGCAGGAGCAGGAGCAGGTCAAGCTGAGCTGCAGGAGGAAGACTGCGACGGCCACGCACAACAGAAACAGGAGCAGGAGCAGGAGACGAGGATGCACAGTCTGAGGAGTAGACGATGGGTTGATTTTTTTGAATCACATACCCTTCGCATGGTATTAGCAAACGAGCTTGCTTCAGTGGTTAACTCATGTGCAATGAAGCCAATTTTCTACATGCCTGTGTTCGAACACTGACCCTGCGTTTTAGAGAAACGTAAGAGCAAGGGGCAAGGGGCAGTAAAGCGAGGAATATGTGGAGATTACGCTAAATAAATGTAAGAAGCTACCAGTATGTGGAGATATAGTACTAAGTATTGTGACTTTTGACAGAACTAATAAGTCAAAACTAAGTCTTTTCATTTTCTGCCAGGAGAATACTTGCTACTAGTATTCTCCTTACTCTTCACTTTTACATTTCAAAACAAATGTTTCTTAAGGTTCTTGAAATGAAGGAGAGAGTGACACATGGATGCTCTCTCGTTCCTTGAAAATTTTAAGCTCAATTATATATAGCATTAGACTCGCACGCTACTGCAGCAAAGAAAAGCATGGCAGTTGGATCTCTCTCTCTCTCTCTCTCTCTCTCTCTCTCTCTCTCTCGTGTGAGGACAATGGAAATGTAGTCTTTGGAGGATGAAAACCCATGTACACTCATTACCTTGAGCACCTATCTACTACTACCAAGTGCTCCGGCAGTAGGCAATGCTTGTTCCCTGTTCGCCACCACTTCACAATCAAGTTACTGTTGCTGAACATTGAGGCACCATCGCTTGGCCTATCATACCTATGTGTGATCACCATCAACTACCCTAGTCTAGGTCTTGGTCTTGGCCCTAGTGACCCACCTCACTCTTTCTCTTTCTCTGTCTACTTGCTAGTGGGAGATCTGTGTGTGTGTCACATACAGTGACGGTCACACACACACACACACACACATAGAGTGTGTGTGAACGTGCATGTATACACACACATGCAAGCTGTCAAGCACACAATTTTGGCTACACAGTTTGTTCGATGTTGGAAAAGGTTGGATTTGTGAAGTCTGCCGGCTCTCTCTCTCTCTCTCTCTCTCTCTCTCTCTCTCTCTCTCTCCGCGTGCTGTCAAATGCATGATCATGACTATTGAAGGTCATTGGGAAAGACCGGAGTCAACACCACATTTTTGACATTGATACAACAAGCCATGCAATTCAATCAGAAGGCAATGCTTGGAGGCCCTCTCCTTCCTCTAATTTTTCAAGCTCCGTTATAATGGACTATTGAATAATAGAGAAAAAATATTGTGTATCGGAGTGTAGATCATTCTATTGAAATAATAATTAGTATAGATAATGGATTGTTGAATAATAGAGAAAAACTATCTTGTATCAGAGTGCTTGAGAATAACCTAGGTTTAGTGTAATCCCACCTATAAATTTTCTCAACTATATCTAATGCACCTTAGAGACCCCTGCCACGTGACATAAGGCAAGGACGTGCACGGGGTGGGAGACCAAGGTAAAGAAAAAAAGAAAGTGGATTGGCTACCAAGAAAAGGATCCTCCCCACCTCTCTCTCTCTCTCTCTCTCTCTCTCTCTCTCTCTCTCTCTCTCCCCGTCCATAGGATGGGCCACATACTCGTAAAATTGGACTTGAAGGTTAGGACACCCATAAAAATTGGAGGAAATAACCTAGGTTTTAAATGATTCCACCCATAAATTTTGAGATTTATCCATTTTTTTATAAAAAAATTTGTTTTTAGCAGCACTCGCTTTTGAAGTGAACATCCCCATGCTCCAAAAGAGACATGGATGCAAAAAGAATAACAACGTTTTTGTTCCAATCGCAGGAATCCCAAGCAAGTCAAAGAAATCGTCTTTATGAGCGCATAGGTTTGCTTGACTACACTCAAACCCATGAGCCGGGCCATGGAGGTCGAGCACTCAACATTAAATTTTAAATTGAAGGTGAGAATACCTCCAAAATTCAAAGAAACTACAAAGTTCACATATAAAATTTAGAGACTCTACAGAGTGCAGAGAAGTTTAATGCAAAAACCTTCAAATATAGAGAATTTGTCTCTAAAATTTTTGCAAAAAAAATTACTATAGTCAAATGCTCAAAAAATCCTAGATTTACTGTAATCCCTCCTCAGATTTTGAAATTTATGTCTAAATTCTAAATTTGAAGGCGAGAAAACCTACAAAGTATAGAGAAATTGAGTGTAAAGGCCTTCAAATATAATAAAGCTACCCTCAAAATTTCTCTTAAGTAAGTGTTCTAAGTTTTTAGGAGAAAGCACTTTGCCTTAATCCAATTTAGTATAACTCTCCAAACAAATTTTGAGAGTTTTCTCAAAATTTCTAATTTTTCTTTAAGTGCTTGGAAAAACTAAGTTTACTGCAATACCATTATGAATTTTGAGATTCACTTTTAAATTCCAAGACAAACCGAAGGCAAGAGCACCCACATAGCTTAAAGAAATCTAGTTTCTACACCTTCAAAAACATCCGAGAGTTGTCGGAGTTGCCTCCCATCATCTACCTTTGCTATCTGTTGAGGTCCGCACCTGCCTTGGGCTTGCATAACCTGCCTTGGATTCGTTGGATCGAACTTTTCCAATTCCATCGATTCTCAATTCCGTAGATATCAATGTCAATTGTCGATTCCTAATTCTCGATTGAGGTTTTCGTCGATCGTCCCTTTGTCGATTTTTTATTGTAATTTCAATCCTTATTCTCCAAGCCCTCTCTCTCTCTCTCTCTCTCACACACACACACACACACACGCACACACACAGAGGCGCACACACACACACACTCACTCACATAGACTATAACGAATGGCGCTCTCTCTCACTCACTCACTTACACATGCGTTCTCTCTCTCTCTCTCTCTCTCTCTCTCTCACACACACACACACACACACACACACACACACACACACACACAAAGGATGGATCACATGGACCATTTTCTATTTCTCAGCACTCTCACTCACACACAAAAGCTTGCTAGCAACGTCGCACTCTCTCTCTCTCTCTCACACACACACACACACACACACACACATAGTTTTAGTACTGATACTGGTAGTGCTGGTACTAGTACTATTCTACTACTACTACTGGTACTACTACCCTAAAGGTACCTAAGCCACACACACATATGGTATTGGTATTGATAATGTACTAATAATGGTGCTAATGGACTTGCAAGCAACAACATTGCTCTCTCTCTCTCTCTCTCTCTCTCTCTCTCTCTCTCTCTCTCATACACACACACACACACAAAACGTGCATGCCATCCAAAATCGCTAGAATCCCATCACTAAATCATTGAACTCGCTGCACTTCATGAATGTAATGTAAGTGTGGAAGACTTCTGTGCAACGCTCCAACACTTGAGCGAATGATGGTATGCTGATTCTGTCTTTCACACACACACACACACACACACACAACAGGTCCCTCTCTCCTCCCCCCCCTCTCTCTCTCTCTCATACACACACATACATACATATAAACAAAACACGAGCATGTATGTATAGTTGCTAAACTTTGAGCACCAAGATTAGAGATCATTCACGACATGGAAGATCCATGCAAGCTTGCAAAGCCTCGGGACTATTTGACACCCCCTTCGCCATATTATGCTAGTTTAGATAGAAGTTGATTGTTCACATCATGACTTGCTTAATATACTATGAAGAATAATGCAATGTTAAATGTTATTTGACACACACACATACACACATATGTATGAGAAAGAACTTTACAAATGTGCTGATAATCATATGCATCTTTATTTCGGCTCTCTATAATCTCTCTTTATTAACATGTTAAATGTGTTCTAATAATTGTTCAATTTATTACAACAAAAATTATTGTCGTTTTGAAGCCATCGTGAAATCTTCACCTTGTTTAGTATTTTAGTTTGTATAAAAATCCTTTCATTTAAAGGCATCATATGGGTCTATTTCATTAAATTGCTTTAGGAGTTAAGCATATATTTGGTTTGAAGTATTACTTGATTGCAATTTTCTTTTCTATTTTAATTTGTGAAAGAGTCCTTTCGTTAGCTTCATATGGGTCAATGTCATTGTGTTGATTGGACCTAGTGCCTACTTTTCCGTGTGAAAGTTTTGAAATCTTCTTTTGTTTTAATTTGAAAATGGTCCGGACTCCCTTCTTTTAAGAGCCTTGCAAGACTTTACTTCCTTCTCATTTTATTTTATTGTTGTAGAATGCCAATCGGAGCTTCTCACCTTGTTTTAAAGCAATAAAGTCAACAAAAAATTATAATCTAGGCCTTTAGGAAGACAAATTTCATGAAAAAATTCACCTTTTGTCAAAATTAATAAATACTTTGCTTATGTCTTTTTAAAGAATTATTCTAATAAATTATCTAATACAACATGACCGACCAAGCATGTTTAGTTTTTTGCAAGAGCCTCTTGTGTGCAAGGTCTTGGGTTCAAACCCCCTTCATAGCTCGTGTGACATGTAGCCCTTAGGGGTTGTCCCTCTAATCCATATGATGGGATGGCCAACCTTATTCGGTTGGGATGCTCCACCTCACGAAGTCGGAGGTGTGAGTTGTAATTTCAAGTTCCTACTCTCTCTCTAAAAAAAAAAGGCCAACCAAACATGTCTAGTTTTTTTGCAATAATTGTATATGTAATTGTGTCTCTCCACCATTGAAAAAAAAGAGAAATAGAGATTCCTTATGCTCTCTCAAATGGAAGCGGGGACACTAGCCGCTTCTCTCTCTCTCTATGTGTGTGTGCGTGTGTGTGTGTGTGTGGGGAAGTGCAAGAGATAGAGCCGCTTCTCTCTCTCTCTCTCTCTCTCATGTCATGCTTGGCGAGGTCTCATAGAGGTTCTCTCTCTTTCTCCCTCTCTCTATGTTGAGTGAAGTGCTTGCGTGCAGGCAAATCGTGTGAGAGGCTAGCCTAAGAGTTGGTGTGCGTGCGCGAGGCAGACGACGCTCAAGAGTCCACACGGATTTTGGGTTTTTTGGGAGTGGGGGGATCTCGATAATAGGAGGAATTTAATTTCATCCAAGCCAGTGTGTCTGATAAATTCTACAAAAAACGTGGAGAGACAGAATCTCTGGACGATGCTTTCCGAAAGGTGCGTTGCAGCGAGAGAAGCAAGGTAGAGGGGGCCAAGTGCAGTCGGGAGGATGGGAGGCGGCATGGACTCTCTCTCTCTCTCTCTCTCTCTCTCGCCACTTCGATAGACCGCCCATTGTTTCTCTTGAAGCCTCTTGTAAAGGCGGTGGCGCAGCCATTTAACTCTCCCTTTCTCTGTCTATCCTGCAACAACGAGTACTCTCAGATGAGAGTGGGCATGCCACCAACGTCTCTGTGTGTGTGTGTGTGTGTGTCCGACAGAGTGGTGAGCTGATCTCCAGCCAGGGGAGGCAGGGAGAGAGGAAGGTGGAGAAGGGTGGGGTGGTGGAGGGGAGAGGCGGTGAAGATGCATGCACAGGGGCGTTGTAGAGAGCTCTGTGCACCTGTGTGTGTGTAGAGGCGAAACATGCATAACGAAGGTGAGGGGATGGGAGGTGCCGACATGGCTTCTGTGGGGTGTTGCAGAGGGGGGTCATAAGTAACTTCTAACGTGGACTTTTTGGGGTTTTGGGGAGGGGGGGTATATTCGGGCAACATCCAATACGCTGTTGCGATGAGTTGCTGACAAGAGATGCACAAGCAAGAGGTGCAGGATGGAGGTGAGGGGGGTGGGGGCAAGAGCATGGAATCATTGGGTTTTCTTTATTAGTATGCGAGTATGTGGTCCTAATTTTCGAAAGCAGCTCAATTAATTAGAATCTATGAAGATGCTTGTCTAAAAGGTTCAATAAGGAAATGGGAGGATAGGGCACGTAGAGAGAGAGGGAGAGAGAGAGGGAAAAAAATCTACCAGGTGTGGCGACATAGGCGCGCAGAGAGAGAGAGAGAGAGAGAGAGAGAGAGAGAGAGAGAGAGAGAGAGAGAGAGAGAGAGAGTGCGTGCACCCAGGATTGCGGGCTTTGTGCGCTCCTCCATGCACCTGCGCATGCGGCATCCTTACTCGCACTCTGTGTGTCTCAGTTGGGGGCAGGTCGACCTTGCTCTGTGTCTTGATAGGTACAGGCAGAGAGTGCCACGGGCAGCAGGAGGAGACGAGGGCAGACAGTTTTGTTACGCAGGGCTCCATGGTTGGCTCTCCGAGTAGGCATGCGCAAGTAGTTGATAGCTTACGTATTGTGTGCTTCTGAAAGTACTCTGCTGTGAGACGTCGAACGAGGAGAGAGAAGGCCATCATGGCGCATGGAAGAGAGAGAGAGAGAGAGAGAGAGAGAGAGAGAGAGAGAGAGAGAGCATGCAATCCAAGGCGTTGGGCAGCATCAAGGCATGGACTTTTGCACAGTTGCAAGAATGATGTGGCTGATCGTGAGAGCAGAAGGAAGGGCGAGGTGGAGCAACGAGCGTGTGCATCGGCTCCAATCAATAAAAGCTAAGGACTTCAGCGGATCTTCGTAGGAAGTTAATTAATACATGCAAGATAGACCCACTATGCTATGCGAGTATGTATGTCCAAGCCCGTGACATTAAAATAATTAAAATTATGTAAACTAGATTTAGGTACGCGTCCAATGCGCCAGCTGTGGTTTTAATTTTCTACGGAGCAATGTAAAGCTGTAACATTTGGAATTGATACTTGGATGTTATTTTGAGACGTAGCATCACGGAAGCCCAAGGGCGTGCGATTTTGCAGAGAACACGCAGATGATGCTACACGCGGGCTTCAAACGCAATTTCTCAGGTTTGCAAGCAATTTTGTTAGGGACCTGAAGCGTGCAGATGATTCCCTTTTCGCATCAGAAGGACACAGAATATATTACGCAGAGAATGGGCGCATTAAGGTAAAGAAATTGCTCATGCTTTCCGAGAGGTCCCCTTGAAGCTTTCTTGGTGGTTGGGCTCATGGAGAAAGACCAGGAGAGGCCGCCGGACGCAGCCAAGGGCTCTTTCTCGGAAAGACGAAGTTTGGCAATGGCCAGGTCTTTCAAGAATGCTGTGGTGCAGAGTGCTATTGAGCCTATCGTTTCTTTGAAGAGCGTGCGAGTTAATAGAGAGTCAGGTGGTAAGCTCCTCGCCTTTGCCATCAAAATGGTCGCTCTTGAGATCGTGAGAAGGCACACCCACATCCGTTTCCCTCTTGTCTGGGGTTGCATTCAGAGCCTCCCTCTTCTCCAGTTGCCTCTCTTCTCATGGCTTCATCATTGGGGTCCTCTTAATTATCTTTTGATTGGCTCACAGGTAAAGTTACGTGATTCATTAATCTCTCTCTCTCTCTCTCTCTCTCTCTCTCTCTCTGTCACACACACACACACACACACACACACACACGCACTGATTAGTTTTTCATTACATTGCTACATATGGAAAATGTGTATACATAATGAAACAAATGTATGTATACGTGCATGTAAGTTTTTGTGTAGCCACAGGTAAAGTAATAACGAATTCATAAATCGAGTATCGTATGTCAACATTGTTTTGTCTATTACACTTTCATATGGATCTGTGCACATACACCCCACAGGGGCACCAACGCACATCCTTTAATACATATACTTGTGTGCTTATAATTTCAATCCTCTTAAGGCCCCCATTTCGTTACCGGAGTGATATTTGCTTCTGAATTGTACAATGATTTGTACAAGGACCGTACCTTGATGCTGATGCAGCGATTTGTAATACTTTTGATAGAGATCCAACTCAATGACAGCATTGCACTCGGTGCGGCTCTCAAGAATCTTTTTTGCTCTTGAAGGGCTGCATGAAGTCACTTGTTATGAGGCTTCTCTTGGGCTGATTTCTAGGTCTTTGGATGGCAGAGATCTAATTGCTGATTGGCTGAAAATGGACATCTGATTTGGGACCTCATTGGCTGAAAACATAGGAACAGGGAATGCCCATTCTGTGCCCTTGCCGTGGTCCGATTCTGATCACGTGATGTCCAAAAATGCTGTTCCGACCACATGGTGTTTCTATTTGCATTTTAATTAAGGAACACATTCTTGCCCCATTTTGAAATGCGTTCGAATATTGTTCTATTTGTGAAAAACCGGCCAACAAAGAGTTTTTAAGGGCTTTGTAGGTAATACTTTTCCAAAGTTGAAGGGAACAACCATGCGTTCATGGCTTTGTACTAGCCCAAATCATGGAACACGATGTGCACGAGCATGTGCATGTTTGACCTGGTGTATCTTTGTAGGTAGAGGATTAACCAAGATGGTTGGCACTAGCAGTTTCAACCAATTTCAAGTTAGTTTGTAAAGTAACTTGCTAATAATCCCAGAAGTCAGTTTCAACCAAGGAGGACATGAAAGTGTCCTTTCAAGGTTTGGAAAAAAACTTCCAAAACCATAGAAGATCCACATTGGAATATCCTGTGAGCTTATAGTTTAAGGACTACTACATATGGCAAACATGAGAAACTTGTAAAATTTCTCCTCTCTTGGTCACAACAATCTCCAAAGTTGATGGATGGTTGGTTGCATTTAAATGAGATTGGGGATTTTTGTAGGACAAAATTTCTCGGGTTGGTGATCAAAATATACGGTTGCTTTTGCCTCACTAATTTTTTTAATGGGAGAAAAAAAGGTACAAAATAGTTGCATTAGGCTGTAATTCATTGTTTTGGGCTCCGTTTCGCGTGCCGGTCACATTTGTAGCAAGCCCTCACCCGCATCTGTAGGGCTACTTGCCCTTGGAATTGGACGAGCTTTCTTGCGTGAAATCTCTCCAAATTCATTTGTACCTGCGGGGATTAGCAATTAGCTATCCAGTACTTAAACAAGAGGCTCTTGCCTCAGCCTATGTGCATGAATCCACACAACTGAATATACAAATGGAAAACCCTCGAGTGGGGCATCACGATTCTGTATTCAAAGGGGGAGAGAGGTGCACGAGAGCGGAATCAATGCGCTACATAAGACAAGGGAGAAGACAAGCTTTCCATAAAAGCTGTGAAACCTGCACCCACTACTCACCGACACTGTAGTCACTTAATGAAGCCAAAATCAACCTCCACTCTCAAATTTGGGTGCCCCTAGCTGAGGTGTACTTAAAAGATTGCCAAGTGTCCACTGTGCCTCTTTTGAGTTAAATTCCTAGTACCGACCAACTTATAAGTGTCGCGAGGGGCCTAAATGACTTTGAACTGAGCCTAGACACCCTTTTACTGCTCGGATTCCAGTGCTGACTCGCCCAACCATCTCGTGGCGACTTGCCCTTTCCGACTGCGGGTGAAACTATGGGTGGGCTGTCGGCCGTTTCGCACTGGCCACGCAATGTCCGGCCATTTGTGACTTCAAAAAGAGGGTCCCAAAAATTAACTTGGACACTCCAAGTCAAGAATCTACCATGACACCACAAATAATCTCTTCAAACAATTCACAGTTTACAATTGATTCGACATTGGCTCGGCGGAGTTCCGTGCCTAGAGATATTGGCCCCAAAGACTGGTGTCCCTTTCGGTATTTCTTTTTGTATTAATCTGTGTTCAAAGTACAAGAGTGCAGTGTCACAAACGGGAGCGCATAACAATATAAAATATACTCGGATGAATAGAATTTATCACTTAATACTGAAGCCAAAGGATATATATATATATATATATATATATATATATATATATATATATATATATATATATATATATATATATATATATATATATATATATAGAGAGAGAGAGAGAGAGAGAGAGAGAGAGAGAGAGAGAGAGAGAGGATAGACACAGTACTGGGGACCAGAAGATGGGCTGGTCCCCCCCTGTAATAGTATCTTTATTATTGAGAAGAAGTCTATACAAGCACTTGAACCGAACGTATTACTACGCTCATTCTAGAATAAGACTTGATGGTTCCTGGAAGCCTCGGCTTCCTATTCCTAGGGCAAAACCCTATTCCAAGGAACTTCCATTCCTTATTCCAAATCCTCGAGAATCAAGGTTCTCGCCTCTGGATCTCACCTTCTAGACTCAGGGCATGACATCCCTGCAACTCTTTTCTAACTCTGTTTCCAGAGTTCTCTTCCTGCAGAATAACTCTGCTTTCCTGGACACGAAGTCCTTCCCTCGGGAATTTCAACTTCCGGATCACATCTCGAGAGTCTACCTCTCTTCGATCCGTGGATTTGCTTCCCAAACTCGGGTACGAAACCCTTGGGCTGATCTGACTCTAATTCCTCAGAGCGCTTTCTCTGCTCCTACTCCCTCACTAAGAGGAAGTACACTTGCAAACAAATACTTAGAGATCATAACATGAAAATCGTTACCTTCAAAGTCTCAACGCTCGAAACGCAACTCAGTTCTCGAAAAGCAATTCCCCGGAAGAGATCTCTGCATAGAAAATCCTCTCTTCCAATCCTACACACAAAAGAGGTGTCTTCTCGGGTTCATTCTCGTTTATGGGCTGAAAACAGAAAAAAAAAGCAACTTGTCGCGATGTAAACATGCTTCTTAGGCACTTCTTCGCGAGGGTTCCCTCGCTGGGTCTTGGCGACATTTGGTACACTTGGGGCAGCCATGGGCATCACCGGCAACGTCTTCTTTGCGGAAGAAATCTACAACAGGATCTTCTTCTTGCAAAAACTGATGTCCTGCTTTGAGTGAGGACATGTGATGCTTTTATAGCTCCCTGGCCACGGCAAAGATAGCAGAGCATTGGCTGCTCGCCTAGAGATCGCGGCCGTTTTTTGGTTTTTTTTTTTAATTTATAAAATTTATAATTTTTAAATTAGCGCTGTTTTGCCAAAAAAAGAGAGAAAAAAATCGATGGCTGGTTTTTACTGCTTTATTTAATCATAGGCTGCCCACTTATTAAGTGGGCAGCCGGTCACCTTTAAAAATGGTCTGAATCTGTCCAAAAACTCAATAAAACCTTATAAGTTAAAAAAACAATCCTTTCACAGCACTTCCTAGTCGTCCCTGGATGCAATCACATGCACAGTTGCAATGCAAACATAGACTTCCTTGCGGGAAAGCATCTGCTTTCCCGAAAAGCATCTGCTTTCCTGAAAAGCAATCTCGCTTTCTCAAAAAGCATCCGTTTTTCCTCAAAGTTTCCTTTGAACCTATCTTCATTCAAGTGCTTGCTTTTCCTTGTGCACAATTCTAACACAGTTGGAATTTCCTTCTGACTATGGATATTCCCTTTTCTGATGCACTTGTCACCCACCTTGTGACGCATCAGGAATACCCATCACCTAGTCCTTTCCTGCCGAACTTACGGTACAATCTCCTTCGCGATGCTCTATGTCACACATCTTATGACGCATCAGAGATGTCCGTTCCTGGATGGTCAGATACTTCTTCCCGATGCTCGCTGTCATCCATCCGATGTGATTCATCAAAAGTACCCGTTCCTAGTGGCCTTACAGACATTCCCTTTCACAGTGCTCCCGCCATTACTCTGAATGACCACTAGAAATATCTGTACTCGGATGTTTCCAGTGAGAAAAACCCTCTCACTTAAAATTCCAATAATTCATTTAGAATTATTTTTCCTTGGTGTTCCAAGCGAGAAAGCCTTCTCACTTATAAATCCAATAATTCATTTAGAATTATTTTCTTATGTCAAATAAAGCCAATTTTGCAACATCCCTCACTTATAAATAGATGTCCTCCATTGTACAGGCCCAACTGAATTGTTTGGGGAGAAACCGGAAAAATTCCAAATCTTGCTCAATGGTGAGTTGAGCTGGTTCTTTCTCAAAAGAGAACTTAAAAATTAAGCAAAAATTCAATAATTCAATACTTACCTTATCGGTTCATGTCCTTCCTCTAGTACCTCGAGGATATCCTTCACCAATCATCAAACTTACGAGCCATGTAAGAACTCGTCATTCGCGTCTTTCCAACAGATCGGAAGTTTCCTCATCGGAGAATCTGTTAACTCACTTTCACCTTCTCAACCCTGAGAAGAATAATCCTCCTAGAAATCAATCTAGGTCTCTATCCTTGCGCATAATCCTGCGTTGTTAGTCCTGAGGGTATTAAACCTCTTGTCTCCTCCCACAGGGAATGCCCAAATCATAGAGCATTAATCTCGATGTCTTTCTTTCACAAACAGAGTCTACGATCACCTTAAAGAAGGTTCTTGTTCTGGGCCGTCGCTCAACAAAGGCGGACGGTTCCAATCCGAAGATTCCTTGTGCACAACGGCACTTCCTTAATTCTTACCATTTTAAAACGGTTGGCGTGGCGAATTATACTCTTACGAACATAATAGTTCAAATTTACTCCAACAGCGTATAAATGCTACTTGACCTGCTCATGGGGAAACATATACTGCAACCAAAAGTTGCTACTGTAATGGTAAAAGCACATAGCGTACTCAATGATCAATGACCACCAGAAAACCTCTTCTCTATAGAGAAACTCAGACTCCTTCTATTGAACACTCCTCAAATAGAGATTCTCGTGTCGGAATATCCTTGCGTGCAAAAAGGTGCTCAAGAGAGTATAATAAACTCTTGTCCAGTTCCTTGGCATAGGTCTGCATCTTCGTGTGTTATCCATGTACCCAAAGGTGTACATAATTCTTAAGCTGTGTCAGAGTTTTGGTGAACCTGGGAAATTACTTTCCCTTCATAAGATCCTCATAGCGAAGACGCTCAACCGTATGATTCCTTGACTTGGTTCTAGAGCAAGCCTGCTCATCAGAGAAACTGGGATTTCAAATCTCAAATTCCACGGGCACATGTCGTAGCCGGCTCTTGCTCCTTTCCTCATAAAGAGAGTGTTCATTCACTTGTGCAAAAAGCACCTTCCCTTACCGTGTAGGGGGTGTGGGCTTAAAGAGTACTCAAGCTTAATGAAAGCTTTTCTTTGCTTGCAAGCTTAGAATGGTTCCTTCATAATTTCCTACCCGTAGTAGCAGGTAATCTGTTTGAGAATTACCGGATACCAGATCAATAGTTGACCTTCCGACTAGTTGAGCAAACCAATTCATCTCAGAAAACAATGTTTCAATTTGATCCTGCTCACACAAACACTCGAGAGTGAGTAGTCCCGGTTAGACATAACCATATTTCGTGCAAAAGAGCAAACAAACACAATGCACTCAAAGATGTAACTTTGATCAAAAACCTGCCCTCTCACTTAAAGTTCGAGGGTCTTCTATTCAAGAACTCGGGAGCTAGATTGAATTCCCTTACTCCAAACTTTCTCCGGATAGCAACGTATCCTTAGAGGAGAAATAACAAAAATTCGTTGTTTCTATGTTCAATGGTTCCCATCCCACTGCGGGGATTAGATTCTATGTACACTAAGGTGTACACTTTCAACTTTTATTGCTGACTCCACCATTTGCTGCAAAGTAATTTGCAGATGCGTCTACAAAATTCGGGCAAAAGTCCTTCGTTAAATTTCATTATTTTTCCTTCCTCAGAGAGGATCAAGAGTGGAGCTACCTTGGCAAGAGTGAACCACTACTTGTTTTGACTCACTCGTGCTCCTATTGGGCAAACCGACCCCAATCTTCTTGGATGCCTTCCTCAAAGCGTAGAGGAAAAAAAATTGTCCGAAAATTCAGCCTTGAATTGAATCCAAGGCTTGTTGTAAGTTCCTTGCAGAGCTTTGGTATACCACTAAGTACTTACAATTCCCCTTGAGGTGTTTGGTCACATGCCTCACCTTCGACGCTTCTGAGAAATTGCCATTTGCAAAGGCAACCTCAAACTGTTGAATTAAAGCGGTAACTTTCGTGGCATCTGTCCTTCCGTCAAAAGTATCAAACTTGACTCGAGTGTTCCTAGGTCTAGGGACCTTCATATCCTTCTGAAACCGGCCTGTTCAATCCAAAAAGGGCGGTAGACTTTACTTCAAACCTTGATTTAGCTTTCACCCATTATTAGTCGTCTATTATACCCGCGCTATAGTGACACAAGAGAGGGGAATGGGGTACAGATGCTAGAATGCACCTATATGAGAAGATCGACACCAGATTGGCCCCTAACTTAGGCGCCCCTTTCGGTATTTCTTTATTGTTTAAAAGAGGGAATAAACGCTGTGGTTCTTTCCAAGCTGCCCCGCACAACCTTGGCTGAATTTTGATTGTTCTGGCCTGATTTCGGCAGCATAACTGTACTAGAACCCTTCATGGTCAGTATTCCCACGCATTAAATGACTTTCCCGACGCATACGGGCACTTTGCAAAACCTGGCGAGAATCTGCAGCACGCTGAATTCTCTGTTTTCAGCCCCGAAAATGCGCCAGATCACCTGTACAGCGGTCCCTTCGCGTCCCCGAACCTCCTGGGGGTATTAGGGACCGTTTAGGGCCAAAACCCTAAACGTGCAAAAATACACAGCAGGCTGTAATTTACTGTTTCGGGCTCCGTTTCGCGTGCTGGTCGCATCCTTAGCAAGTCCTCGAGCTCCCGCACCTGTAGGGCTACTTGCCCTTTGAATCGGACGAGATTTTTGGCGTGAAACCTCTCCGAATTCACCTGTACCTGCGGGGGGATTAGGCGCTAGCTAATCCAATACCTGTGCAAGAGGCTCTTGCCTCGGCAATCGCGCATGAACCCACACAACTGTACATTGGTCAAATGAAGAGCCCACTAGTGGGGCATAACATACTGCCAAAGGGGAGAGAGAGGGCAGTGCGTAGCGTGCAGGGCATCACTCTTGGCACCGCACTGTGCATAAGAGGGAAAGCAAGCACTCCATAGCTCTTAACCTGTGACAAATTCTGAAAATCAGCCTCCTCTCTCATTTTAGGCGCCCCCTCTCTGGCCAGGAGTAGCAGAATGCTCACAGAGTGCCACATGGCACATTTTCCGACTTTGGGCATTCCCGGCTAAAAATATCTCAACTGGTGCTCAGTTGACTTTGCAGCAGAGCAAGAAAATGTTCCCTTTGTCATTCCGGAGGTAATGACATCAACACATTTTCAGGTCCCAAAATAGTAGTTCCCTAAATTTTAGGAGATGCTGCCATTGTATCTTTCTAGGTCATCCGACCCTCTTTGTACACTGCGGCCACATCCAGAATTGAAATGTAGCCTCTGTAACAAAGGATTCCACTTTGGCTAGTCAATGACCCCACTTGGCTAACCATAGTCCTTGTCCAACCTTAGTGCTCTCTTGCCCTCAGGCCTGGACTCCCTCTGGACAGTTCCACACTAGCTATGCAATGCAGGGCAGTTAGATTTCCCGAGGGGTGTTTCCAAAAAGTGAAAGTAAATAGATAATAAGAAAGAAATCAACAAAAAGGATAGATAGTAGTCACACGTTGGTGACATACCCCCCTCTTGAAATCTCAAACGTCCTCGTTTGCATCTATGTCGTACATGCTTACTGTCAACACTGATGTATTCAACACCTGTCGATACATATACGACACATACATGCTCATTGTCAACCCTGGTGTATTCAACACCTCGTCAACTCATGTATTGCCTGTGTGTGAACCCTGTCCCAATGACATAGTGGTAGCTTCGCACTCTGCCATTGCTTTGAGTCACTAACTTTCCAATGACAAAATGGTAGCTGCACATTTTGCCACTATCTTATAGTACACGTTGGATCCCGTAACACTCTCGAGCATATCCAAATCGACAGTTTAAGAATGCAGTTACACATGTACTCTTTAATAGAAGCAACTACTGTATCCTTGACAAACTGACAAGAAATACTCACTTCTATAGCACTAACCAAACTTTTGGACATTCCATAAGAGCAATTGCCAAACTGACAATGTGTACAGCTCTAACATTCATGTAACAGGTATTTCATTTGAGCTCACTTTAAAGTTTAAATACCATGTACATCATTTGTTTCAGAATCCATTGTCACACTGACAATCCATGTAGCTCTGAAACTCAAGGGGTCAAGGTAGGTTGCAAATCGAAGGCTTCCGGGTAAAGTGATAACACAGTTGGTGACTCTGCAAGTTCACCTTCTTCCATCCACTTAGCATCCATTGGTGGATAGTTTCTGAACTTTACCAAGTAACGCCTAGCAACCTTGCCTTTCACTTTCCTTTCTTTGTGTGCCAAAATCTGTTCCGGGACCAAGATCTCGTCAAGTTCCTCGACTTTCGGCTGATCTTCAGTTGGCATATCTTCTGGCACATCACCCACATAGGGTCTAAGAAGACTCACATGAAACGCATTGTGAATCTTCCAACTGTCAGGCAATTTCAGCCTATATGCAACATCACTGATTATGTCGCACACTTGAAAAGGCCCATAGTAACGCATGCTGAGCTTTGGAAATAGTCTTTCCTTGCCCTTCATCTTCTTTAACCTTGCCTTTTCAAAGCGTAAAAGCACCCAATCACCAAGTGAATATACCACTTCACGACGGTGACGATCAGCTGCTTTCTTTTGCTTTGCCTGAGTCCCGTAGCGTTTTCGGACAGCAGATCAGCGTTTTTACAGCAGCCAACTCAGCGTTTGTAGTAGTCATTACAGTAGCAGATAGCATTCCCGGTAGTCGTCACCATCGTCTCCACACATTGAATCATAGTCTCTCAAGTTTGTATCAACATCCTGTACCTAATTGTGCAATCAATAGCATAGTGAAGGAGGGTTTGACAACTTCTAGTGTCGTATTCTTCTCTCTCTATCTCTCAGTCTTAGCACCTTCATTCATAGTGTTTATCCACTCCGAATGTGATCACTTGCACTCTCTCATTAAGAATGGAAGGATCTCCCTTCCGTAAGTAAAAGGAACCCTTGACCACAGTTCGGAGCACTCATCTTGAGCAAAGTACGACATTCACTTCCGCTGCACCTTACAGGAGATATGGTAGAGATCCATCCTCATCTGCACTTTGGACGTCGAGAAAGTATGGCTCGAATCCTCTGCTGTAGTCTCTATCGATACTGTGTAGCTCCTCTCTTCAATCGCGGTCATCTAGATCTCCCTAGCTCCAATGCTCGGTCTATTAGAATACCAGTAGTTGTAGTATGAGTGCGGTTAGAGCTTTGCAATGGTGGCTGCTCCTCTGGGTGTCCAATATCTAGTGTAAAGAAATCTGTAATCTGTCCCTGGGACTCTCTCTTTCCAGCTCTTCTCAGTAAAGTTGTCTCTATGCCTGTGTAACTCAAGTAGATACAGTCCAAGACATCTTTGATACTGATAACTCATGACCCTAGATAGAGGCCCAAAACCCTCTGTGAATAGACAATCTCGTATCTCATAGTACACTGTGCAATGATATGTGTTATGTAACTCTGTCTTTGGCTCTAGATGACATAAGCAACATATCCTGCTATCTGCTGGTATCCCTCTTAATCTGCCAGTTTCAATCTCGAGCCGATGTGAGGATGTGTGTATCTGGCCAATGGCACAACGCAAACCATGCGAAAGATATGTGTCCATATAGCTAGGTCGAATCACAAACCCATCCCCTGTGAGGTGGAGAAGATGCTCTCTATAGAAAGCCATCTTCGTGTCCAACTCCTGTACGGGCTCTATCCATGTCCTCCTCGTGTCCAACTGGATCAGATCCTGACGAATGAGTCTAGTAATCTCCACCCGTGTCAGAGACATCAAGAGTGCCTGTAGAGACTACTGAAAAGGAGGCAGCCTGTCCATGATGAAACCGTGCATCTAAAACCATGATGTCATTTGCGCATACCAGCATGATGTATCCCCCTGTAGAGCTAACTGTCTGGAGGACTCTAGGGCCAACCTCGCATATCCATCTCTGGTAGTATCCCATAGTGTACAAGGAGGCTGATCTGGTAAGAGCCTCAGTCTCCATAGGGGGGGCATCTAACTCCGCGCGAATGATATCATGCGGTACGGAGGCCTTGGCTCTAATCAACCGATAGATCATCGATACCAAGGGCCTCTCCATACGTCTCCAACCATCTTGGCCTACAGAAGGTCTCGAAACCTGCACCCCATACAACATAGTAGAAGCAACCAAAGTATCAAAGAGCCATAACTTTGTCCTAGGTTCCTAGAATTGAACCTGCGAATGCATGCTGTCCAATCCTCCCAAAGCCGCATAAGCTCTAGTTAGTCTAGTCTCTACTGCTCTTCTCAAAGAAAATTCCGGCCCAGTAAAGACTACCCCCAGGTAAGTGTATGCATCTGTATACTCCACGATCTCTTGACCATATGTAAAAGTAGGTGCTGATCTCTTGATCCACTGTGGTGCGGTGTTAAACACCATATTCTTGGTTTTACCAAGGTTTACACACAATCCACTATCCTCTGCAAAACTGTTGGTGCATCCAAATGTCGCTGCATACCCTCTGGTGAGTCAGATATCAACACAATATCATCAGCATATAACAACAATGGGATCCACGTCCCCGTCAGCTGGGCACCTCTGTCACCTGCCCAATTACTCAAGTGCTGCTCAAGAATGGATGCATACAACTGTGCCATTGTGTGTCCAACCATAATAGTGTGGTAGTTCCCAGGCTCTGTAGGATCACCTGCCTTGAAGATAGGCACAATGGTAGACAACCTCCAAGTCTTAGGTAACCCCTCATACATGGCACGTGAACAACACTGCAAGAACCTTCATCAACATATCCCTAGCATGTATAAAGTGCTCCACTACTAGACCATCATGACCATATGCCCTCCCGGTCCTCATCCTGTCAATGGCCCTCTGTACCATCCCAGTGGTAAAGAAGGTGCTCGTAGCTGGGCATGGCTTTGTAGGGTCTGGAAGGGGTTCTTGTCCAGGGACCGTAGATAACGATGTCGCATATTGGCCCCACATATTAGGTGAAGTAATCATTTGGGGAGGGGAGTGCTCATGAAAGAGTCCCCATGCCTCTCTTGAGTCCCTACTCAAGAACATCCGCTATAAGTCTCGCTCCATCTGATCCAGGTAAGCTCGCTTCTTCCGTCGCACAAGGCGCCGAGAAGCAATCCGAGACTGTTTGTAAGTGATGACTCCTAAAAGAAGATCCCTCCCAATGTGTGTCCAACCATAATAGTGCGGTAGTTCCCCGGCTCTGTAAGATCACCTGACTGAAGATAGGCACAATAGTAGACAACCTCCAAGTCTCAGGTAACCCCTCACACATGGCACATTGAACAACATTGCAAGAACCTCCATCAACATATCCCTAGCATGTATAAAGTGCTCCGCTACTAGACTGTCATGATCATATGCCCTCCCGGTCCTCATCCTGTCAATGGCCCTTTGTACCATCCCAGTGGTAAAGAAGGTGCTCATATCTGGGCATGGCTCTGTAGGGTTTGGAAGGGGTTCTTGTCCAGGGACCGTGGATAACGATGTCGCATATTGGCCCCACATATGAGGTGAAGTAATCTTTGGGGGAGGGGAGTACTCATGAAAGAGTTGCCATGCCCCTCTTGAGTCCCTACTCAAGAACATCCGATATAAGTCTCGCTCCATCTGAGCCAGGTAAGCTCGCTTCTGTCATGGATGCTTGAGAGTCGGTCGCTGCTTGCATCATTACCTTTGTCATCGCCTACATCATCACTAGAAGGCTCTAGAGGAATCTAGAAGATTCTAAGAGGTTCTAAAAAGTATCAAGGAGATTCTAGAAGTTTCTAGAAGCATGGAGAAGATTCCGGAAGAATCTAGAAGTTTCTGGAAAGCTCTAGAAAGTTGAAGAAGGATCTAGAAGGTTCTAGAAGAACTAGAAGGATCAAGAAGGTTCTAGAAGATTCTAACCTCCTCAAGAAGAACCTAGAAAGTCCTAACCTCCTCAAGTAACCTCCTCAAGCACTAGTGTAAATAGGGGTCTTGGGCCACAAGCCCCTCGGTCTTGCCAACACCAGTTGTGAGGCTCCTATGAGGAAAACCCTCTCCTAGTTCTTGTCTTATGTTCAAGTCTTGTCCTTGCAATCAAGCCTTGTCTTGTACTCGAGTCATGTAATCCAAGTCTTGCATCTAGCTCTCTTAATAAAGTATTAAGTCTTGTAATCAAGATAAAGCTTATCATCAAGTCGCAAGTTCTTGTATATTGTGAGCGCCTCCTCTCGCTCTCTTCTAGCTCTATACGCGCTCATAACAGTTTGGCAAGACTACCATCTCTTAATCTTCTCAAGCCATCATGGAGCCGACGATGGAAGGCGTCATCAACGCATTGCAAAGCATCCAAGCTCAGTTACAAGAACTTCGCGAGAGTAATGCTCAACTTCAAGCAGGGCAACCCCTAATCTTGGGACCGGCGTTGCAAGATCTTGAACGTCAAATTCAAGAGCTTCAAGAGACAAGCACACATCAAGCACAAGCTGCAAGATCCAGCTATTCTCAACAACATAAGAAGGAGCCGAAGGTCAGCATGCCTGAAAAATTTGATGGGACTAGATCAAAGTTTAGAGGTTTTTTCCAACAAGTGCGTCTCTTCATTCAAATGCAACGAGAGCGTTATCCAGATGATACCTCTAAGATGATACCTCTAAAGTAGGCCTTATTGGGACCCTCCTCTCGGGTACGACTCTCTCTTGGTTTGCTTCCTTACTTGAAAAAGAATCTCCTCTCCTTCATGACTTTGAAGCTTTTGTGCGGGAGTTCTCTGCAACCTTTGGGGATACTGATAGAGCAAGGGTTGTTGAAACCAAACTTAGAATGCTCCGCCAAGGATCAAGACCTGCATCCGTCTATGCATCCAAATTTCAACAGCTCACTTGTGATCTGACTTGGCATGAGGAATATTTCATTAGTCAATTTCGTTGGGGATTAAAGGATGACGTAAAAGATCTTTTATTGACTATGCCAAAGGTTCAAACACTAAGCGAGTTCATCTCTCAAGCAATAGAATGTGATAATCGACTATTTGAGAGGAGACAAGAGAGGCGTCTTGGGGCACCATTGCGACCCCAAACAGAAGTGACACACAATGGCTACACACCTAAAACAAATGAGGAGATAGGATCTCCCGGCTACATAGACCGTCTACAGATACACGTCGGACGAACCACCCGACCATAGCCACCATTCGGCAGTTCCCCTGGGCTGGGGCCAACGTCCGAGGACGTAGGCGTGCACCTGTAAGACCGAGCGTCCCATACCACCCGGCCTCACCTCCTCGAGGTGACCTCACGCACTCCTAGCCTCGCGGGCTAACCACTGGCACTCTGCGAGTGGGGGTCGATAACTGTAAATGAGGCTTTGGCCTCCCTTTTATAGTAATGGCCGGCCACACTAGCTGGGTTCACACTACGTCCGCCCGGACACTGGACGCCCATCCCGACAGCATCTTGGCTAGATCCCCTCTCCTATAAGCGAGACATAACATACTTCCCCCCTTAAGAACCATTGATGTCCTCATCAATGAAGTGGGGTTACTGAGCCTTCAAAGCTCTAACAGGTTCCCAAGTAGCGAACCTTTGAGATTGACCCTTCCATTTAATTAAGTACTCGTCATAAGCCTTATGATGCGAATGACAGGTACGATGATCTAAAACTGCTTCTGGTTCTCGAGGAATATACTCAGTTTGCATATCTTGCCATACATTTTCCTCGATAGGCACAACAACATCGGCTTCGCCCAATTTCACTTTAAGGCGGCTGACATGAAACACTGGATGTACACTAACATCAGAAGGAAGAGCCAGCTTGTAGGCAACTTGGCCAATCTTCTTTGTTATCAAGAACGGACCACAATATCTAGCTGAAAGCTTATAATGCTTTCTTGTTCGCATAGTCTTGGAATCCTTGGGTATCTTCAGATAGACCCATTGTCATGAAATGAACGAGGAGATAGGATCACCTGGCTACACAGACCGCCTACAGATACACGTCGGACGAACCACCCGACCATAGCCACCATCCACCAGTAGCTCCCCGATGCTGGGGCCAGCGTCCGAGGACGTAGGCGTGCACTTGTAAGACCGAGCATCCCATACCACCCAGCCTTACCTCCTCGAGGTGACCTCGCGCACTCCTAGCCTCGCGTGCTAACCACTGGCACTCTGCCAGTGGGGGTCGATAATTGTAAATGAGGCCTTGGCCTCCCTTTTATAATAATGGCCGGCCACACTGGCCGCGTTCACACTACGTCCGCCCGGACACTGGACGCCCATCCCGACGGCATCGGGGCTAGATCCCCTCTCGTGTGAGCGGGCAGAGTGCCAGTGGTTAGCCCGCGAGGCTAGGAGTGCGCGAGGTCACCTCGAGGAGGTGAGGCCGGGTCGTATGGGACGCTCAGTCTCACCTCCTCGAGGTGACCTCACGCACTCCTAGCCTCGCGGGTTGACCTCTGGCACTCTGCCAGTGGGGGTCGATATCTGTAAATGAGGCCTTGAGATCCCCTCTCCTGTGAGCGGGACATAACAACACCTCAACAGGACCATGAATCAAGCATTGAGCCCATGCAAATTGATTCAGCACGGTTTCAACCTCTCTCAGCCCAGGAGAAGCAAAGGCGACGCATTAATGGCTTATCTATGTATTGTGGAGAGCAGGGGTACATAGTTCAACAATGTCCAAGGAAGAGAAGGATGAAGGTTCATGGTGCAATGGCCTCAATGTGTTCAGAAACATGGACGTCCAACCCCAATAGAGACCGATCGGTTGGACAAAAGACAAGCAAAAAAAGGTCTCTTTCCTCCCGCTGATTCCACTTCAAGTTTTATGCTACCAGTCAAGATCCATATGCCGGGTAGGCACATGGATTGTGAAGCATTACTAGATTCAGGCGCAACGGCGTGCTTCATGGACAAAGAATTTGCAAAAGAACAAGGCATACCACTTGTGGAGAAGTCTAATCCAGCAACTGTAGAAGTCATTGATGGTCGTCCCCTCGCTTCAGAGGATGTCAGGTATGAAACTCGCCCCATAGAAGTAACATTGAAGGAGTATGTTTCAAGAATAGCGTTCAATATTATACAAAGCCCAAGCAATCCAATTGTTATTGGGCTACCGTGGCTTGAATTACATAATCCTAACATCGATTGGAGGGCTCAGAGAATTGAACCACGAAAAGTCCAAAAGAAGAAGGGAAGGCATAATAGGCCTATATATCTTGGAGCCAAGGTCTTCATGCGTGCAACCAAAAAGTATCCAACTTTCCTAATATTTGCAACACCAATTGACACGTCGACAACAAAAATCATGGAGGCATTGCCACGTCAATATCAAGATTACAATGATGTTTTTGAGAAGAAGAATGCAGACCTCTTACCGGAGCATCGACCCTATGATTGTGCTATAGAGCTTCAAGAGGGAACCCAACCTTCTTTTGGCCCAATATACAAGCTATCTCAAGATGAATTGGTAGAATTACGAAAAAATATTGATGAGAATCTTGCTAAGGGGTTCATACGGCATTCAAAGTCCCCAGCAGGAGCTCCAATACTCTTTGTAAAAAAGGACGGAACTCTCCGGATGTGCGTAGATTATAGGGGCCTGAACAAGATCACCGTCAAGAATCGCTATACCCTTCCCTTGATCCCAAAGCTTCTTGAGCGCCTTGGCAAGGCAAGAATATTTATAAAAATAGACCTTCGTGGTGCTTACAAACTAGTCAAAATCAAAGAAGGTGATGAATGGAAGACAACCTTTCGCACAAGGTATGGCCACTTTGAATATACTGTCATGCCGTTTGGCCTCACAAATGTCCCAGCTGTTTTTCAACATTTAATGAACGATATCTTTCGGGAGTATTTGGATTATTTTGTGGTAATATATTTGGATGATATCTTGATACCTTCCAAGGATCAAGAAGAGCATGAGCACCATGTACGAATAGTGCTTGAAAAGCTTCGTGCAGCAGGGTTATATGCAAAGCTGGAGAAGTGCTCTTTTCATCAATCTAAGGTGGAATTTCTTGGTTATGTAATTTCTGAAAAGGGAATCTCCATGGATTCAAAGAAGGTTCAAACCATCCTTGATTGGGAGAACCCACCTTGGTAAGAGATGTTCAATGTTTCCTCGGATTTGCAAATTTTTATCGTATCTTTATACAAGGATACTCCAAGGTGGTTACAACACTCACAAGGTTGACAGGCCATAATAAGTTTGTTTGGGACTAAGAGCCGCGAAAGCATTTCAGACTCTCAAGCAAGCTTTCACGATCGCACCCATTGTAATTCACGCAAATCCTACAAAGCCTTTCATCCTAGAAATAGACGCTTCAGATTTTGCCCTTGGCGCTATTCTATCCCAAGTAGGAGAGGATGGTCGAGTACATCCAGTGGCTTTTCATTCCCGCAAGTTCTCAGCTGCTGCAGAAATCAATTATGAAATCCATGACAAAGAGCTCTTAGCAATAATCGATTCCTTCGACACTTCGTGTCACCTACTTGAAGGAGCTCCTCATAAGATCACTATCTATACAGATCACAAGAATTTGGAATACTTCATGGCATCCGACGTCTTTAATCGTCGCCAAGCCAGGTGGAGTGGTATCCTATCAAGGTTTGATTTTCTTATCTCTTATAGACCTGGCCGTCAGCAAGGTAAGCCAGATGCCTTATCAAGAAGATCCTACCTTGCACCTAAAGAAGGCGACGCAGCATTTGATCAACAAGAGTCAGTGATTTTGAAACTTGAGTAGCTTAAGCTAAACGCCACCATGAGCCAAGCTCCTGAAGATTCTACTTTTCTTTCTTAAGGTGAAGATGTAAATTGTCAAAGATCCACTTGCTCAGAATATTAGACAACAAATACAAGGACAAGAGGTTAATGAGGACTTTCAAGAAATTGATGGACTAATTTACTATAAGGGTCTTCTCTATATTCGGCCAGGACCAACACGCTTGGAGGTACTTCAACAACGGCATGATCTTCCATCAGCAGGGCGTTTGGGTTTAATAAGACAATTGAGCTTCTCTCTTGTGACTTTTGGTGGCCTCAAATGTGGAAGCTTCTCAAGGAGTATGTAGGCACTTGTGACACTTGCAATAGACCAAACGCCCCTCGTCATCGTCCTCATGGGTTACTCCATCCCTTGCCCATTCCAAGCAAACCATGGTCATCCATCTCCATGGATTTCATTGTAGAGCTACCCTTGTTACAAGGATTTGACTCCATTTTAGTAGTCGTGGACGGTTTACAAAAATGACACACTTCATTCCAACCACTAAAACCATCACCGGCGAAGGTACGGCCAAACTCTTTCTACAACATATCTATCATTATCACGGATTACCGGATGACATAGTTTCTAATCGAGGTCCACAATTCATCTCTAGCTTTTGGAAAAGCTTATTCAAGCTACTCGGAGTACAAATCAATCTCTCCTCAGCCAATCACCCACAAAGTGATGGACAAACAGAGAGAGTAAATCAAGTTTTGGAACAGTATCTCCGTTGTACTATCAATTATCACGAGGATAATTGGGTCGAGCTCCTACCGCTAGCAGAATTCTCCTATAACAACAGTTTTCATGCCTCCACTCTTCACACTCCATTATTTGCTAATTATGGCCAACATCATGAACAGGATATCCACAGACACCATTAAGTCAAGAATCCAGCTGCTATTCATCTTACACAACATTTATCTGCAGTTCACAAAGAACTTACAATTCATATCAAAGAAGCTCAATCCAAGTATAAGGAAAGTGCAGATCTCCATCGCATGCAGCATCCAAAATACAAAGAAGGGGATAAAGTGTGGCTCCTCAGGCGTGATCTGCGTTCATCTCGTCCCTGTCAAAAGCTTGATTATCGAAGGCTTGGGCGGTTTAAAATTATCCGTCAAGTCAATCTAGCCACCTATCGACTCCGATTGCCCTCATCCATGAAAATCCATCGGAACTTTCATGTCTCAGTCCTAGAAGCTTGTCACACATCTAAGATCCCAGGAAGAGCTCTACAACCACCACCTCCGGTTGAGATTCAAGGACATGACGAATATGAGGTCGAGAAAGTCCTAGATTCTTGAGTTTCGCGTGGTAGGTTACAGTACTTGGTGCATTGGACAGGCTATGATGTCAGTGAACGAACCTGGGAACCAGCACACAATCTTTAGCACGCATCTCTCAAAGTCCAAGAGTTCCATCAACAGCATCCATGGAAGCCCCAGTCAAGGAACACCACTGCTCTTTGTGGAACTCGTCGCTAGAGGAGGGGGTAATGTCATGGATGCTTGAGAGTCAGTCGCTTGCTTGCATCATCGCCTATGTCATCGCCTACATCATCACTAGAAGGCTATAGAAGAATCTAGAAGATTCTAGAAGGTTCTAAAAAGTATCAAGGAAATTCTAGAAGTTTCTAGAAGCATGGAGAAGATTCTGGAAGAATCTAGAAGTTTCTGGAAAGCTCTAGAAAGTTGAAGAAGGATCTAGAAGGTTCTAGAAGAACTAGAAGGATCAAGAAGGTTCTAGAAGATTCTAACCTCCTCAAGAAGAACCTAGAGAGTCCTAACCTCCTCAGTAACCTCCTCAAGCACTAGTATAAATAGGGGTCTTGGGCCACAAGCCCCTCGGTCTTGCCAATACTAGTTGTGAGGCTCCTATGAGGAAAGCTCTCTTCTAGTTCTTGTCTTATGTTCAAGTCTTGTCCTTGCAATCAAGCCTTGTCTTGTACTCGAGTCATGTAATCCAAGTCTTGCATCTAGCTCTCTTAATAAAGTATTAAGTCTTGTAATCAAGATTAAGCTTATCATCAAGTCCCAAGTTCTTGTATATTGTGAGCGCCTCCTCTCGCTCTCTTCTAGGTCTATACGCGCTCATAACAACTTCTTCCGTCGCACAAGGCGTCAGGAAGCAATCCAAGACTGTTTGTAAGTGAGGACTCCTAAAAGAAGATCCCTCCGAAGCTGGGCTCTCATCTCTTTGCACTCGTGATCATACCAACTATTCTTGGGCATGCTCCCAAAATGTCGTAAATTGCCCGGCTGAGTGTGTGGGTATGCAATTGATGCATCACCATGCAGTGTCTCAATCAGTAGAGTGGTGCACTTCTCCACTAAGAGGCCTGTACCAGCTGTGCTAGAATGTGCCTTCCCATAGACGGTCCCAGATCTTCTCTGTATAAACGGAATCAGTCTCTGGTGTAAATGGATAACGGGTGTGCGACTTGCCTCCTGATGTCTGGGCTGTACTATACTAAGATGAAACGGACAGTGTAACAAACTGCTGACTTGTCAAAGCCCTGAAAAAGGGAGCCAACTTGCAGATGTTGGCCGAGGGGCCTAAACCCTAAGAAGAACAAGTAACAAAAGAAGAAGTCCTATCAACTTATGGGGACCCCGTCTGATGGGGCCCCAAGTGACATAAAGGATTAAACTAAAGCAGGACCCGCATACACACAAAAACTAATGACGTGGCAGATTTTCGAGAATTGCGATGACATGATGATGTGGCAGGTTGTACGGATTTCCGTGTTTTGCGTTGGTTGATGACGTGGCAGGTTGTACGGATTTCCGCGATTTACGCTGGCAGCTTTTTGGCTTTGCTTTTGGACCAGATGCTTTTGAGTTTTAAAGGCTTTTTACTGTAATCGCTTTTCAGGCCAAGGGCCTTTAAATATGAGGCTAGGGCTCATTCTCTGGCATGCTTCCTGGAGAAGGTGCAGAGTCTGGAGCCCCGGCTTGTACTTTGATGATGCAAAATAAAGAAATACAGAAAGGGGTGCCAAGGTTTGGGGCCAATACTCTCTGGGGTGGAATTTCGCCACTCCGTGTCGTGTGTCGTTTCTCTCTTTCAGTTCAGTTGTTATTGAAGTGCTAAAAGCTTGTTCAGTCTGCTCTTTTCTATTGGCACGTGGTGCCCGTCTTGTGACAGTTGTATCAGAGCATGAGGCGTGTGCTTTTTTGAAAGCATACCGGTCCTACAAAAGAGCAGATAGAGCTATTGGAATTTTATTTGATCTTCACCCTCCAACCCGGACTTATTAGCCACTCCCACCCTTACTTCATCGAGCATCGGGCGCGCTCCTGTCTTCACCGCTCATGTCTTACAGGGTATAAGCCATTAAGATCACTTGCAATAGAGGGATCCAAGATTTGTTTCGAGTTGCTGTTTTTCTCAGAGACAGTGCCATGCAGATGTTGACGTCTACAGCTACCAAGCCGCACACTTCCAAGGACTTGGCAAGCTTTCAAGAAAATTTTTACCCGAAGTTATATGGTCTTTGACATCTTCCTTCGGAGTGCAACTTCTGGCAGAGTGGGGAATCTTGAAATGCTTGCCATGGAAACCCTAGCAGATTATATCTTGAAATTTCTCAACATCTCTCAATAGATGTCTCTTCTTGAATTGATAACCTTGGAGGTTAGGTGCGATTGCTATGTCTTGGGACTACCATCGCCGCCAGACGAACACTGTCCGTCCAAGAGCTGATGGACGATGCTGTGGTTCTCTACGACCTTATGGAAGGAACCTAACCCTAATTTTTGATGTAGGTTTCAGGATGGAAAGTCAGTCGACTTTTCAAGCTCGACTGATGTCGAGATTGCTTTTTAAGTTTGAGTTCTGTTTGATCTTGTTTGGGGATCCTGTTTGGAATTTGTTTGAAACGGATGGTATCTGTTTTAAACCTGTTTTGGTGCCGATTTGAATTGTTTGACTCTGGTTTGATACTGGTTTGATTGGTGATTTTACTCCCGGGTGGAGAAGTGAGAAATATTGTTTTGATATTGTTTGAAAACCTCGGAACGACACAGGCCTATGCTTGGGGAGCGTTTCGTTGTATGCTTGAACCTCCAAGCGACGCAGACTGCGGTCTGGGGAGCGTTTGGTTGTACAGTCTCCCGAGCTCATGGCATTTGCGGGGGGAGTGACGAGGTAGTGGTTGAGTAGCTTCATACCGCAGACCGTTTGTCTCGGGGGAGTGCTCAGCGGCGCTGTTTGTTGTGTCTTGTAACATGCATATGTAAGCATTTGTGTTGCATTGTGATGTGCCAATTACTGAATATTCCTAATTGGATGAGATTGCCTGGGTATGTAATTTTAGTGCATCAAGACACTCGTGGAAGATCAATATGGTCTGGGTGTGATGGCTAATTTTACTACACCGGAATATCAAGAGTTCCGATGTGGACGAAAGGAGAAGCTAACTCCTTGATCAAAAGAGCAGAAAGGAGAAGCTAACTCCTTAATAAAAAGAGTAAACTGATTGTCCCTCGGAATTGTTTTTGAGCTAACTTGAGTTGTTTTGCAGATATGCTGTAATCGCGGACGATTACTCTCTTTCAAGAAGGGGAGATGTAACAAACTGCTGACGTGTCAAAGCCCTGAAGAAGGGTGCCAACTTGCAGATGTCGGCCGGGGGGCTTAAACCCTAAGAAGAACAAGTAACAGAAGAAGAAGTCCTACCAACTTATGGGGACCCCGTCCGATGGGGCCCCAAGTGACATAAAGGATTAAAATAAAGGAGGACCCGCACGCACACAAAAACTAATGACGTGGCAGATTTCCAAAAATTGCGCTGACATGATGACGTGGCAGGTTGTACGGATTTCAGCGTTTTGCGCTGGTTGATGACGTGGCAGGCTATACAGATCTCCGTGATTTACGTTGGCAGCTTTTTGGCTTTGCTTTTGGACCAGATGCTTTTGAGTTTTAAATGCTTTTTACTGTAATGGCTTTTCAGGCCAAGGGCCTTTAAATATGAGGCTAGGGCTCATTCTCTGGCATGCTTCCTGGAGAAGGTGCAGAGTCTGGAGTACCGGCTTGTACTTTGATGATGCAATATAAAGAAATACCGAAAGGGGCGCCAAGGTTTTGGGGCCAATACTCTCTGGGGTGGAATTTCGCCACTCCATGTCTCGTGTCGTCTCTCTCTTATAGTTCAATTGTTACTGAAGTGCTGAAAGCCTGTTCAGTCTGCTCTTTTCTATTGGCACGTGGTGCCCGTCTTGTGACAGACAGTGTCAAGAGAGCATGATCCACTGCAACGCCCACTGGCTTGGCTCCCACTATGAAATCCTGAATGCAAGGGACAAAGCTTGGCTTTGTCATAACATAGTCCGTTGTATTGGCCCCATGTCTGTGTGGAAAGCATGTGAAACCGACTGCTCCAAGAAATCGTTGTAAGCCATTAAGTATGGCTAACCCATGTGTAGTCGTCATCTCCATGAGGTATCTCCCATACTCCGTCTGCTCTCTGTCATGTGAGCATCTATCAAGCCCCAACTCACCCACATCTAGTTCTCTAAGCATCTCATCTGATGTGTCGTAGAAGACTGTCTGAGAGTAGCCCGTTCGGGCATTGAAGTCCCCTAGGAGAATGATATCACCATCCCTAGAAAACTCCCATATGTCATCGTCTAGTATAGAGAAAGGCGACTGCCCTATGGATGCAACATATACAGACAACTGGGAGGAAAGTAACATATGGCCTCACCCACATGTATCTAGCATGCTCATCTCTCCATTGATAGAGAGAGAGAGAGAGAGAGAGAGAGAGAGAGAGAGAGAGAGAGAGAGAGAGAGAGAGAGAGAGAGAGAGAGAGAGAGAGAGAGAGAGTCTGCAACTGCCCAAACGACATATTGATTGGTTGCGTCTATGGCCTTGACGCAGAAATCCTAACCTGAAAACCCATCACATTCTGCCCTCTAAAATCAAAACGATTTTGCTTGATTGCAGGATCTAGCAAAAGAAAGAGAGAGAAATAAAAGAACGTGTACACTTCTTAACATTTAGACAATGTTTCCCGAAATTAAATCCCGCCAAATGGACATGGCAAAAAGACAGAATTCTTCCACTAAAAAGCTTCCGGACGAGACTCATGCTCAGTACGTGGTACGACAATTGGTTTATCTAGCTGAGCAACAAAAGCAAAACCCGATGGATGATCAGATTGATTTGGAGGCTTTGCATAATTACTTGGGTTCTCTTTATCCGCCTAATACCCATGCTATCCCTCAACAAAATTCTGAGATTCACTCTTCTCTTCCTCCTACAATTCCCTTCTTCACGTCAAAGCTCTGGAGATGTTTTTTAATTCTTGGGAGGTATGTTCAATCATATGGCTTTAGGATAACGCCCACGTGTTATTTCCGAAGTGCAATCACGGTTGCCTTTTGGACCTCCATCTTCGGTTCCATCACCACCACCTCCTGCTCATCCTCCGCCTTGTTTCTCATCTGATGGCCAGCATCACTATTATTATTATTATTATTTTATTTGGCACCTGTGGCGGATTCGGGTCCCAAACCTTTGGTGGTCCTATAGTCAAATTATTTACCTTTTCAGGTGTCCAAGATTTTCAAAATACTCTCAAGTTTTTGCAACAATTTGACGTTCTTTCCACAACGGTAAGTGCGCAGAGGAATTTAAGTCGATTCGAGTTACCTCTTCCCTCAAGGATAGTGCCACGACATGGCAAGCTGCCTTATCTTCCAAAACTTGGTAGTCCCAAAACATTTTAAACTTTCCTTCTATCCCAATTTCCTTGATGAAACCTTTGAAGTGGACATACTCTTAGCTTGGTTTGGTTTCAAGATGTACCCTTCGGACACTTTTACATCTTGCAACCAAGATTTTGGGACACTTATCTACCAATTTCCACTGCCGCTAGCTCAGCAGGCTGAGACACACAGGCAGCCTACATGTGGAGTCACATGCCTGCTTGACACAACAGCATGCCACACACTTAATTCTAGTGCACACAATTACAATTGAACCATTCAAGTACGCAATTAGCAACTGCACAGTGCAAATTGCACAAGAAAGCAAAATCAAGAAGGTTGATCAACAATGAATGGCATTAGCCCACCACCCGACTTGCTTCAGCAGCTGGATCAACAATGTCCTGTGGTGGTTATGTGGTGAGCAAGCACTTGGATGGTGCACTTTCATATGGCAGATTTCTACTCGCGATTGATAAGGCAATTTGATGCTTGTAGTCACATATTGAATTGAGCGCATTTCTGGACCATTATAGCCTCTGTTTGGACTGTTTTGGCTGCTAATTGTGTATTTTAAGGCTATTTTGGCCTTTGCAGCTTTGCAAGCTCCTTAATCATAGTTCTAGAAGGCTTTGAAGTGATCGCTACCAAACTTTTCTAAATTCCATTGTTTATCTCCTTCTGAGAGGTTTGAACTTATCAATTTATCACCAAGACTCGTTTCAACACAAAATACCTGACTAATTTCTTTTGCATTGTACATCACAGTTTTTAAGTCCTTTAATATGATGCTGACCATACAAGTTGAACACACTGTAGAGAGTGTCGTTTGAAAATGCTAAAGATGTGAGAGGTCGGTTACTTTCTTAGTTTAACTAGTGGAAGCATAAATAGATGCATGAAAGGGGTACTTCTATAATGAGGGCCATGAAGTCATGCCTTGCATGTGTGTGTTTTAGCTGTTTGAGACTTGAGTTGTACTTGTTTATGAACATATAATAAAGAAGTTAAACAAACGGTTTTGACATTAGAGTCTACTGATTTTGTTATGATGCAGGCAGCCGCCGGGCCAATAATGTTTTTTGTGGTTATCAACTTGCAGGCATTCTCCAGGCCGATAATGTTTTTGTCTCTTGCTACAACAATCAATGATAAATTGGGCGAGCTAAGAAGCATGGAGGAGCCTGCTGCGAGTACTTTAAATGATGATGCCTCTGTTGCAGATTCTGAAGCTATTGGACCTTTGGCTCTTGTTACAACACACATTGAGAGGTTTTTTTAGCATGACTTTGCAGATGGATTTCAATATATTTGCGAATAGTGTCACTGCATTTAATCTGCATGATGATAATTTTCCTAAATTCTTTGTTCCGTTACATTGTATTTAAGGCACTCATTTGACTCTAATTTTTTTTTTCCCCCCGAGAAAAAGATCCTTCTATTAGTTAATGAAAACTGCCCATAGGGCTACATCCACCTCTGCAAGAGAGGGCTACAACAAGCATGATGGGGAGACTCTCCCAATGAAAAAACAGCATATATACAATGAGGCCAAATCAAGAGATGGGAGGAGGGAAGAGCCACACAGGTGGACAGTAGTGCCATCTGAGCACCCCCTGGACTATGGTGTAGAAAGGCCCAGGGCGCCAGAGTCGAAGGAAAGCCTCGCGGCGCTCCCGCATGCGGTCGGAGCTACCCTGTAGTCCCTCAAGCTGTCCTCTGAGAGTATGGATCAGCTCTAGCCAAAAGTCACGAACAGTCTCTGCTGGTGGCACAGGGCGAGCCTCAAAGATGCGGAAACAGCGGGCCCGCCATATGAACCAAAGTGTCAGGCCACTGATGAGCGCTCCCAACACTCCTCTCTCTCTCGCTGCACCACTCCTGTGGAGTAAGCTCTGTAGCAGGCTGGAGTGTAGGTCGCCCCCCCTGCATCACTATCATCCTGCTGGTGGAAGATAGCTTAAACTGAAGTGCCGGGCCCGTGAGGGTGGACCAAGCCGTTGCCCCCCAAGTGTACTGTCGAGCCGTGGAGAGGGCAGGCATCAGCCGAAGAACTCGTAGCCACACCTGTTGGGCCGAGGGACAGTCCCAAAGACAATGACGTTGACTCTCCACCAACTGGTCACAGGCTGCACATGCGGCCGAGAGACCACTATGCACAAGCGAGCTCCCTACTGCTGTGGCTTTGTGTGCAACCAGCCACTGAAACAAAGTGACGCGCCTCGGCTGTCTCGAGTCCCACAGCCTCTGCCAAAAGGTTGCCAAGAACTCTATTGTGAGGCCCTCCTCCTGCCAAGGACGTGCTGCAGCGGGGCGGGCCTCTCTCTGTGCTGCAAGTATATGACGTCCAAGCCGAACAGTGTACTGAAAGAAGGGGACTCCTGGGCGGTCTGCAGAAGAGAAGGGGTCCCTCCATAGCCACTCACCAGGATCCCACTGTACTCGTGCCAGAGGACAACACTCCCAAGCCCATAGCCTCCAGTGTCCGGTCTCAAGAGCTGCTGGGTCAAGGTCTATGACGCAAGTCCTCCCACAGATGCCCACAACTCGGATCCTCTGGAAACAACACTCTGCTACATGCGGGGCCTCTACTGCAACTCGCTGTAATCGTCCACCACCTTGAAGCTCGAAGAACAGGGCTGGGACAGTCTCTGAGCAGGCCCTGATTGAAATGAGAACCTCCAGTCGTGTGAAGGCTCCCATCCACCGGGGTGCTACTGGCTCGAGAGGCGTGAGCCACTCAGCTGGAACTGACTCTGAGATGTCCTGACACATGCTCTGCACCCCTCTCATGCCCTGTAGCTGGAAACCTGCACCTCCTCTGACAAACCTGTGAACTCTAGCCAGTCACCTAGAAAGCGCGCTGGACCTGCTGCCATGGGACCCCAAGAAACATGAGGCCGACTCCCAACCAAGTGGCCTCTCTGAGTGCTAACCATGGGGTTCCAGACGAGGGGCTGCAGTAGGCGCTCCTCCGTGCACGTCAGCTGTCTCTGCTCTAGGCCACGCCGTAAGAGCTCCCAAGATCGAAGCAAACTCACAGCGAAGCGGTCCTCCAGTCTCCCGCTCAAACCAACTCGGCGCAACTCTGTAAAGATCCATCTGGTCGAAGGTTGCCAAGGGCCTCCTGACTGAGGCACCCTGGCACGAAGCCTCTGCAGCAAGAACTCCTTCCAGGGCTCCTCGCCTGGAAGAAGTCCTCTGACGACGAACTTCCCAAGAAGGGCTCTGCCCTGCTGTGCTGGATCAATGATCCCAAGCCCTCCCTGAGAACAAGGAAGTGTGATGACCGACCAAGCCACCTTGGCTCGGGCAATCTGAGTGTCACGACCTGACCAAAGGAAGTTCCTGATCAGCCTCTCTACCTGGCTGGTACAAGAACTCGAGAAGATCCAGCAAGAAGTGATGTACCACATAGTCGCCAACAACACTTGGTTGGCAACTACTACTCTACCAGCCAGCGAAAGTCGTGCTGAGCTCCAATGTAACAGCTTTCTCCTGATGGACAGGAGAAGAGGAGCAATCTGCTGCTCGGGGGACAAGTCCAAACCAACCTGACAACCCAAGTACCGAACTGCAGCCCCTGGGGGAATCCACCTGAAACCCTCTCCTGGCATCCAATTTGGCACAGGAGCACTGCCAACCGAGAAAGCCACTATCTTTCTCCAGTTGATCAGTGCGCCCGATGCACAGCAGAAGGTCTCCAAAGCCTGCTCACATCTGTCAAGATTGGCCTCCTGGCCCTCTAAGTACAAGGCTGAGTCGTCGGCAAACTCAGCGTCCAGAAGCTCATCTCCCCGTATAGGGAGTGCTAAGCCCCTCAGACCAACCTGCTCAGACCAACCTGCTGTGACACCAAAAATCTGCTCATCGCCTCCGCATAGAATAGAAAGAGAAAGGGGGCAAGAGGACAACCCTGTCTGACCGATCGTGTGAGCATGAAGCGCTCACCTCTACCTCCTGCCAAAAGCACCTGACTGTGAGCCTGTCTGTACAAAGCTGACACCCCTCTGATCCAAGCATCTGAGAAGCCCATCCTGCGTAGAGTGCCCTCTAGAAAGTCCCAGTCAACTCTGTCGTATGCCTTCTCAAAATCGAGAAGAAGAATCGCAAGGTCCTCCCCACAGAGGCGTGCCAGGGCAGAAGCCTCCCAGAAAGTGAAGATGTTGTCAAGGATACTGCGTTCCTTGACAAAACCTGTCTGAGTCCCATGTATAAGGCTCTCCAAAAGTGGTTGAATCCTCAAACTCAGAGCCTTGGCAAGAATTTTGTAGGCTGAGTTGAGAATGGTGATGGGGCGCCATTGTCGAATCTCATCCAAGGAGCCACCCTCCTTTGGAATGAGGTAAATCAGGCCCTCACTCATGCTATCCGGCATCACTCCTGTGTGCAGAATGTACTGAAAGGCACTACAAAGATCTGGGCCAAGCAGGTCCCAGTACTCCAAGAAGAAGCTGGGAGTCAGCCCATCCTCACCTGGACAGCTACCACGAGGGAGGGCCCTAAGAGCCGTGTGCAGCTCCTCAAGCTGAATAGGCATCTCTAGCCTCTAGCGCATCTCCTCAGTCACAAGACAAGGCATCTGTGCCCAAACCTGCTCCCTGCATGCATCCTGCCGCTCTGACTCGGGCTCAGCCGACAGTAACTCACGGTAAAAGTCAGTAGCAACTGCGCGCATATCCTCGGGCTCACAAACAATTGACCCATCGGGTCTCCTCAACTGATTGACCTTGGCATGCGGATGCTGAGGTCCCACTGTCTCAAAAAAAGCACCAGTCACTCTGTCACCCACCTGAGTCCACCGAGATGCCTGTCGGTGAAAGGCAAACTCATGACGCCTCTCCTTTGTGCAAGCAAGCTCCTGTCGAGCCTGCTGTAACTGCTCCTCCAACCATGGACTGTCTGGATGCTGCTCCTGCATCCTCTGTAGTGAAGCAATGCCTCGTCTGAGACGCTGCTCCTCCTCTCTCGCTGCAGCCCGTCGAGCCAGAGACTCCTGGAGAAAAAAGAGGCTAAGCTGAGCTAGGCCTAAGGCCACTCTGTCTGCAGGTAGAGCCTGGCTGTCCATGCCCTCTGTCCAGAGAGCCTCTACCCTCTCCCTGAGTGCTGAGTCCAACAAGACCCGCTCTGGGATGCGAAGCATCGTGCTCCCACTCCTCTGCCTGTCTGCCACTGTGAGGATCACTGGTGCATGGTCCGAGAAGGATGTCCCTGCCAGGATGCCGACTGATCCCCCCAAGTCACTGGAGTGGTCACTAGTGTAGAAGCGATCTATCCGCGATAGATTCACTCCTCCCACTTTGCGGTCCGATCTAGAGAAGGCAAGACTCTCTGGAGGCCTCACAAAGCCAGAGTGCTGCCATGTATCCGAGACCCTCAAAGTCATACACAACCTCTCCCAAGCTGCTAACTCGACTCCATGCACAGTAGCATGGCTGCCTCCAATCCTGTCTGAAGGGTCCTCCAACATGTTGAAGTCCCCTCATACACACCAATGGTCAGCCTATGGCAAAGACTCAACATTCTGTGACCAAAACTCTACACGAGCACTCGCCACATTGGGCGCATAGATGTTCAGGAAGCCCACAAGGCCACCTTGAACCTGCATAGTAATCCACTGAGCCCTGCCTGGCACAATAATCCCTCTGCCCACAATGGCCTGCTGCAATGAGTCCGCAATAGTCATACATACCCCACCCTGGATGCCTCTAGGTCCAAAAGCAGCTGACCAAAACGTATCATATCGTCCACGCAAAATCTGACCACATCGCCGAATGCGGCTCTCAGACAGATGGTGCTCCTGAAGCATAAGGAGATCAATCTCTCCTTCCACAAGGCAACGCTGAAGCTCCTGACGCAATCGGCTCCGCTGTCGCTGAAAGTGGGGCCCACCTAGTCTCTGCACATTCCACGAGACGATCCTCATGGGGAGCGAGAGAGAACAGATGTTGCCGCAGCAGCAAGACGGGCTATCTTCGAGGCTGGCTTGGATGGGGAGTAATCCGCATCCGAGCATCCTCTAGATAGGCGAGACTGCAGTGAGTGCCTAGCCCAAGCCCAAGCAGAGCGAGCTGTGCGTAAAACAACCTCCTCTGTCCAGGAGTCCTCATGAATGTATACATAGCAAGGCAAACAGTGCGTATCAGCAAAAAAGTACACCACAATGTGCCTACATCCTGCTGAGTCTGGGGGTGTCACCGCAAACTTGGCCAGTGGCCACAAAGTCTGCAGCAAATCTGTAACTCCAAGTTCTCCCATGTGGTGAGAGAACTCGAGAACTTGTGTATGCAACCATCCCACCACTGAGTCGAGGGACCACTCTGATTCGGTCCGACCACAGAGGGGGAAGGAGAAACCAACTGCTGAGTCCAAGGCCTCTGTCCCCCTAGCGGCGAGGAACAAAGCATGGACCCTGAAGCAGGCTGCCTCATGGTCTGCTGCGGAATCGCCGAGAAAGTGAGTGAACCCGTAGTCGAAGAAATCCCAGCGGCGTCGGAGGTCAATGCTTGTCAGACCACGAATGATAGCTGCAAGGGAAGATGTCTGAATCTGTAGAGGGGGCCGCAAGAAGGGCTGACACTCTCTCGCTAGGCGACTCGTGGCAAAGGCGCTGCCAAGAGATCTCCTAGCCGCCGGCGAGGGACCAGTCTCCTGAGTCGACTGTGGAACTGGAGCAGGAGGGGGGGGGAGAAGGAGCTGGGGGGGCCAGAGGGGAGGAAAAGCGGGGTGGGGTGACAGAGGTAGAGGGGCGAGGTGGGGAGTGGATGGGAGCAGAGGACGGGAGGGAGGATGAGGAGGAGGAGGGGAACTCTGAAGGGGGGGGCGGCTGGCGAGGGTGAAGCGGAGGTGGAGGCTGGCGTAGGGGGCTCCTCCTGCTCAAGAGGACCAAAGCGGTTCCCCGTGGGAACCCACTGCTGCTGAGTAGGCACCTGAGGGCCACTCTGAGTGCCAGGCTGTTGCTGTGGCCCCTGGCGTCAACAGCCACGGGCCTGCTGCCACCCCTCCCCCGTTGGAGCCCCAGGCTCGGAGGGTGGCTCTGAATCTGTGCGTTGTGCCGCTGGCTGTGGCTGCGGCCCAGCCTTGGCAGGCTGGGGCTGAGGCTGAGGTGCAGGTCGTGGCCTCCTCCGTGGACAAGCCTTTGCTAGGTGGCCCATCTGTCTGCAAATGAAGCACTGGTTCGGGAGACCCGAGTACTCCACACTGTCTAAACCAACCCCCACTCACCCGAGGCAGAAGGATGACCTTCGGGAGCGTGTGGGTATCTCTGACCAAAACTCGAACTGAGGGGATGCCAGCCGCCTTGGCAGCTACTGATGCTGCCGTACGAGGTGACTCCAGGACAGTCCAGATGGCGGAGCCAATCTTGGAGAGAAGTGGTAGGTACTCCCTCCGTAAACCCGGAAAGCAGACTGAGATGGGGATCTCTGCCTCCTCTACTAGCACATCCGAAGTCGGGTCAAAACCATGTCGCCACTGTCGAAAGTGGGCGCGTGATGCTCGGATGGCCAGTGGACTCATAGCTATGACCTTGGAAGCCATCTCGGAGGTCTCGAACTCGATCTGGTAGTATCCCTGTCCGAGAATCTGGACATCCAAGATGTTGCCACCTCTGCGAGAAGGCGGGCCTGGAGAAGGTCTCGCAGCTCTCCTCTGCTAGGACGGGTGCCGAGAATTTTGCAGATGACCGAAGTTGCCTGCAAACGCTCAACCTCAGCGGCTAGGCTCGCTTGCTCTGTCAGCGATAGAGCAAGTCGAATGGTGAGCTCAGCGGGGTTGGGCAAGGGGGCTTCGGATGAGTCCCTCTGTGGCGGAGCTGGAGCCTCCATCTGTGTCTACTGCTGTGGCGAAGAAGCGGACAGTGAAGAGACTCTGCAACCGAGCACGCCGAGCACTGTTCGAAGAAACAGTGTTGCAGAGCCAAGTGCAGGAACCTTCGGGAATGATGAAGACGGGGGGGGAGGGGGGATGGCGGCGCGAGAAGGGGGCAGCGGACGGGCTGGGGGGCAGCGCGAGGTGAGGGCAGCGGGCTGCTGCGCGCAAGGGCAGGCGGGGCGGGCTGGGCTGATGCACGCGGGCGGGCTGGGCTGGGCAGATGCGCGTAAGGGCAGGCGGGGCAGGCTGGGCTGATGCACGCGGGCGGGCTGGGCTGGGCAGATGCGCGCAAGGGCAGGCGGGGGACGGGGGGAGGCAGCAAGGGGGGGGGGGGGGGGGGGGGGGTGAGCAGCAGTAGCGAGCCGATTCTTGTCCCTCCTGAGATGACATCTTTTTTGACTCTAAATTTCAAGCTTAGCTAAGATTTTTCGAGAATGCGACATACTTTCTCCTTATTAGAAGTTTCTTGTTGTTTCACCTGTACCAATTGGTCCCAAATATTGAATCAAGAGTTGTAATGATGACCTTTTCTTTGCTTGTTATGCTGTTTTTACCAGCAATTCAAAGTAAAGGTTTCTGCCTGCGAAAGGGTGGTTTTTTGTTTTTGTTGGGGGTAACAATTCTTAACGACAAAGCTAACTTGAAAATGATTCTAGCATACCTTGTCCCAGTTAGAGTACCTTCTCATATACATAGGAAAGTACCCTTATTGCCGTTATTAAGTTTGTTTTGATGGCGTTTCACAAATATTAAGGCTAGTTTTGCAAGATTACTGTGAGAGATGTACATGCAATAGAGCGTCATAATTGAAGAATCAACAAGCAAATGTAGAACATTTGGACGAGAGCTATCATAAAGATGCATACTCCCATCTTGGTCTAGCATTCTTCATCTTCTGGAAGTAGGAAGTTATTAAGTGTTTGCTCCTCATCTCCCGCCTCACTGATTTTCCTTTGGCCTTTGCATGATGATCCACTGCATTGTGTCGAAGTTCTGTTAATAGTAATAGGATGTTTTGGAGCAACAATGTACCAATGAGTAAACTTTGTGCATCTTTGTGTCTTGCCCACTGCAATGTGCCAAAGGTATCTTGTTATGTCCCACTTACAGGAGAGGGAATCTAGCCTAGACGCCGTCGGGATGGGCGTCCAGTGTCCGAGCGGACGTAGTGTGAACTCGGTCAGTGTGGCCGACCATTATTATTAAAGGGAGGCCAACTTCCAAGGCCTCATTTGTAGTTATCGACCCCCACTGGCAGAGTGCCAGTGATTAGCCCGTGAGGCTAAGAGTGCGCGAGCATCTCGAGGAGGTGAGGCTGGGGTGGTATGGGACGTTCGGTCTTATAAGTGCATGCCTCTGTCTTCGGACGTTGCCCAACACGGGGGAGCTGATGGATGGTGGCTATGGTCGGGTGGTTCCGTCCTACACGTGTCTGTAGACGGTCCGTGTAGCTGGGAGATCCACTTCGAGCGTTCGTTTCATGGTATCAAAGCCGGCTCGCCTACGGAAAGGACCGTGTGCACACCTATAGCCTGGTTCGAGTCGGATAATCTTTGTTTCATGCAATTTTTATGAAATGGTTCTTTAATTAATTGTTTTTCTTCTCACGAGAGTGTGTGCAAGTGAAATTTAATGTGTTTTTTGCCGATTTTTGGTAAAATTTAGCAATCTAATAGGCGGGAATGCCGAAAATCAGGGATTTATGTGTTAATTTACTGATTTCTTATGTGAATTTCGATGAAAATCACTCTATGCTGTTTTATTTGCTCATTGGGCATTAAATTAAGCATACATTATTAAACTCCCTTTCTAGAGTGAGAAGGAAACAACATTGACTCTCTTTCCTACCTAGAGAGAGAGAGAGAGAGAGAGAGAGAGAGAGAGAGAGAGAGAAATGAAATGAAATGAAATGTTATATTAACGTCTTCAAAAGGCCAGTGACCTATGAGACCAAACTGATACAAAAGTGGTGAATCTGTTACAATGTCTGAAAAGTGTGAAAGTGTGAAAATAAATGCGAAAAACTAAATACAAAGTATTAGATAAACTTCTTAGGAGCATTCTGGGTGTTTGGCTAGAATGCTTCTAATCCTTTGTTGTAGTCTCCTCCGGTGAAGTGTGCTTCTGCATCTCGGTCGTGGTCGTCTCGATTTCCTAAGCTCAATCGCCCTGTCAATGAGGGTGCCTTTAGTATGAATGTGGGTACTCCTTTGTGCTCGCTGCTGGCCTCTTGCTTCTCCTTCCATTCCTGCTTCTCTCGATCCGAAGGAATCTGTGATCTGCCTCTGAGGCTGTAGTGCTCTTTGTCTTCTCATTAGATTATCCCTGTGCCGATGTAGTTCCAGTAGGTACAGGCCTAAGCACCTTTGATCTTGGTATTGCATGACTCTATCTAGAGGTCCAAAGCCTTCTTTAAATAGGCAATGGAAACGCCCACGTATCTTATAGTATACGGTGCAATGGCATATGTAGTGTAATTTTGTCTTCGGCTCCATTCCGCATAACTTGCAAATTCTGCTCTCAGGTGGGATTCCCCTAAATCTGCCAAATTCAATTTCCAGCTGGTGTGAGGATGTACGAATCTGACCAATAGCACATCTCAAACCATGAGACAGGTGGGTATCCATGTAGCTCGGGCGAATCACAAAACCATCTTCAGATAGCTGTAGGAAGTTTTCTTTGTAGTTGGCCATCTTCGTGCCCAATTCTTGTGTAGGGTCTACCCATGTCCTCTTAATGTCCAACTGTATAAGATCTTGGCGGATGATTTTATTAATCTCCGTTCGTGTGATTGCCAGTGATGGAGCCTCAAGAGAGTATTGGAAGGGGGGTAATCTTTCTATACTGAACCCGTGTCTCTGAAACCACGAGGACAGTTGCGCATACCAGCATGATGTATCTCCTTTCATTGCTAATTGTCGAGAGGATTCGAGGGCCAATCTAGTATATCGGCAATTATTTGTATCCCATAAACCATGTATAAAGGACATTGATCTGGTAAGAGCTTCAATTTCTATCGGAGGGGCAGCTAGTTCTGCTCGGGTAATCGCGTGTGGTACGGAGGCCTTGACTCTAATCATTCGAGAAATCATAGATACCAAAGGTCTCTCCATTAACTTCCAATTATCCTGATCCACAGATGGTCCCCAAATTTGGACCCCATAAAGCATAGCCGAAGCCACCACAGTATCAAAGAGCCAAAGTTTTGTTCGTGGTTCCTGAAATTGCACTTGTGAACACATCCTCTCCAACCCTCCCAAGGCCGCAGAGGCTCTGGACAATCTAGCATCTGCTGCTTTCTTAAGAGTAAACTTCGGTCCTGTAAATACCACACCAAGGTATGTGTATGCATCTGTGTACTCTACTGTATCCTGGCCATATGCAAATCTAGGTGCGGATCTCCTAACCCACTGCGGTGTGGTGTTAAACACCATAACTTTGGTTTTACCCAAATTTACCGACAGTCCGCTGTCCTCCGCGAATTTATGTAATGCATCTAACTGCCTCTGCATTCCATCTGGTGATTCTGCTATCAATACAATATCATCTGCATACAACAACAGAGGGATCCATGACCCTGCAAGTTGAGCACCTCTATCACCCTCTCTATCAATGTAATCTGATACCTCATCTATATACATACCAAATAAAGTAGGGGACAGTGGGCATCCCTGCTTTGCTTCAACGGTGGAATGAACAATGTCGGAAACCCCTTCTGGAGTACGTACATAACCAGTTACTGACTCATATAAGGCCATGATCCCCCAGATAATCTCTTTGGGGACCCCTAACTCTTGCATTCTGCGCATCAATCTGGCCCTTGGTACTGTATCAAAAGCTTTCCGAAAATCCACAAAGCAACAATACATCCTTCTCTCGCTTGCTCTTCCTTCCTCAATAATGGCTCTGAGCGTAAGAATATGATCTAAAGTGGAATAACCCCTCCTGAATCCAGGTTGCCCTGTTGCCCCTATGTCCTCATTCTCTGCCCATCTACTCAATTTTTGTTCCAGAATGGATGCGTACAGTCGGGTCAATGTAAGACCCACCATAATGGTACGGTAGTTCCTGGGTATCATAGGATCCCCTGACTTGAAAATAGGTACGATAGTAGATAATTTCCAAGATTCAGGTAATCCTTCACACATGACCCGATTAAACAGACGAACAAGGAGAAATGAAATGAAATGAAATGTTATATTAACGTCTTCAAAAGGCCAAAGTGACCTATGAGACCAAAAAGTTACAATGTGGTGGATCTGATACAAAGTCAGAGTAACAAAATGACAAAACAAATAGACTATGGAATCCTGGACTGCTAGGTGTGAACGGGGCAGATCAGCAGTATGCATCGAAGAGAAGAGAGTGCTTGAGCTCTTGTGCTGCAAGAAGAGAGAGAGTGGGATCGAAGACAAAGAGAGAGAGCCGTTTTTCCAATGATGAGGACATGAGCCCTTTGTGTGCTGGCCATGGGTGGGCACTCACCTCCTGCTTCTTTCCTCTCTCCACGCGTCCTCGGCAGCTCATTAGCGTTCATTTTTGTTTTTTTAATGCTACAGATTCCAGGTTGTGTTGATTTTTTTTAGGCACACCACTTATGTTAAAAAACTTGGCCAAGAACCTTTTAATGTGGACACTTTGGGTTTTTTCAATAATTTGAGTCTGAAACCTGCAATTTACTGAGAACTCACTTATAGAGTGAGAATTCTGTAGAGAAACTCATTTTCTAGTCCCATGCTCCTCTCCTATCGATCCTCTCTCCTATCTACTTGCGCTTTCGCGCTCCTACCATCTCCTGCTCACCTCCGTGTCTCACGCCGATGTGTAGAGCTTCTCAGAGTTCAACTTTTTGCGATCGAAAAGTGCAGAAAAGGCCCGTTCTCGCATGAAAATTTCCAGTATTTGCGAGGGCAAAACCCATCTCGAGCAATTGCGTACGTAGATTGTTGCTTTTGGGCGTTTATAGGGTGGTCCTACTGCAACGATTCTCCACAAAACCACTAATTTCTCAAGAGAAGAGAAAGAAATGTACGGAACTAGCCGTAAATAACTCGCTTCATCATGGACCACGCATTTTGATCTCCATGGAGAGCATGACGAATGGAGGATTCAAACGATTCCTCTTTGTTTGCGCAGTAAGGCGCTTACGTGGTGGCGCAACATGACAGAGAAGCTACGATGTGGGCTGATGTTTGTGTAGTTCAAGAAAGACTTCGCTAAAATAGATCCTTTGAAAGCGTATGCAAAATTGCAGAGTCTTTCGATGAAGACTCTATCTTTTGATAAATACATGACAACTTTCAGGGAAGTGTTCACCATCTGCAAGGTAGATTCCATGCATGTTGTGCACATGTACCTGATTAAATTACATGAGGATTACCGTTTGGCCTTAATTAAGGACAAAGCCTCGACTGACATTGAGGATGCAGTGGCAAAGGCAAGGACGTTCCATTTGATAAATGGAGCGAATTATGGTAAGAAAAGAAGTTCAGACCATCAATCCGTCGAGGGCACTTCGAGGAAGCGACCTCGATTCCAACAAAGGTTCAAATCCTCGTCGAGACCTTCTCAAGAGAAGAAGAAAGCCAAAAATGTTTCAGTTGCTAATGCAGTGAAGAAGGGGGCTTGCTTCGGATATGGCCAGACAGGTCACTAAATCAAAGATTTCTACAAGATGAAGACCAAGAAACCATAGGTTTGTCCTTCGGTTCAAATTCACGAGATCTTAGGTAACTCTGATATTATTCAAGTTGAAATCCATCACTTAGCGTACAGTTCATGCACTAATTGTACTTTTGGCACCAAAGTGTTTGATAAGCACGATCTTCTCCGTTTCCTCGAGAAGATCAATGGTCACGACGTGACTGTACCCCTTGATAATGGAAGCTCACACAATTTTGTGGATGCAAAATTGGTGCAGAAACTACGCCTGCAGACGCGAGACAGTGACCATGAGTATCGATGAAGATGGCTCGTGGCGAGGATATGGATGTATAGAATCAGATGGTTTCAGATTTGTCGCTCAAGCTAGCTGATTACAAAGAGAACCTGGATTTCCACATCATGCGCCTGGATAGAGCAGATGTTATTTTAGGAATTCCATGGTTTTATGATAAACAGACTCATTGTATGTAGACTATGTACTTCACTCTCTTGTTTTTGTTAAACAGGACATGCTTTATCTATGTGTTTCGCTTTGTAATCAGATTTCTGTGAATAATGGTTCAATACCAATTGTTATTGCTTTGGAAATGTTCAAAGATACAAAGTCTTCTGATGTTGACTTTTATCAGTGTGTACCATTTGCTTGGTTTGATTCATTAGTGCTTGGTACTTCTCTCATTGAATTTCGTAAAAATGTTTCATGTCCTTCTGTTGAACTTCGGGATTTCGACCAACCTTATCCGAGAAATCATGGTTGATTTTAAGGATATTTTTCTTGATGATCTACCTTCTGGCTTGCCGCCTTCGAGAGAAGTAGATCACGCCGTTGAGTTGGTGGCTAGTGGTGAGCCCTTCTCAAAGCAACCATATTGGTTTAGTAAATCCGAGGAGGACGAGATTTAGCGGCGGCAACTGAAAGATTATCTCGATAGGAGTTTTGTTCGGCCAAGTAAATCCTCGTGGGGAGCGCCGCTGTTACTTTCTCAAAAGAAGGATAACACCCTGCGCTTTTGCGTAGATTACAAAGGCTTGAATAAGCTCATTGTCAAGAACAAGTATCCGCTCGTGTGTATGGATGATCTGATAGATCAACTCCATGGGACGTATTTACGATGATAGACCTGTGATCAGGCTATCACCAGATACGAATCAAACTGGAAGATGTTCCTAAAACATGTTTTCATACCTGTTATGGTCACTATGAATTTTTGGTCTTGCCTTTTGGTTTGACCAATGCTCCAACTACGTTTCAGCAGATGATGAATGATCTGCTGAGATCGTTTCCAAGTAACTTCGTTGTTGTATTTCTCAATGACATATTGATCTACAATCGAAGTTTGTCTGAGCATTTGGTGTATGTACGCACTGTTCTCAAGGTACTGAGAACTGAGAAGCTTTATGCTAAAGCTTCCAAGTGTGAATTCTTCAAGAAAGAGATTTTGAATTTGGGTCATATTATTACTTGCGATGGAATTCGTGTCGATCCTGAAAAGTTGGATAAAGTGCAAAAGTGGCCCATTCTGAAGAATGTGCGCCAAGTAAAGTATTTTTTAGGTTTTACAAGATTCTTTTGCAAGTTTATCAAGGATTATTCCAAAGTTGCTGCTCTGCTTATGCAACTCCTAAAAGGAGGAATGAAAGGACCAAAGACTTCAGGTCCTTATCGTAAAGGTAACCCCCCTATTGTTTGGAATGAGCGTTTCGACGAGAGCTTTTGGGCACTAAAGCAATTGGTGAATACCGCGCCAATATTGCACTTTGTGGATCCTAGCAAACCCTTTGTGGTTGAAACAGATGCTAGTGATTATGCGATTGGTGCGGCGTTGTATCAAGATGGACGTCTTGTTGCGTTTGAAAGTGAAGATTTTTCTGACGCTGAAATGCGTTATCCAATGTATGAGAAGGAGCTTTACACTGTAGTCCACGCCTTGAGGAAGTGGTAGCACTACTTGTATGACTCTACGTTTGTTGCATGGACATATCATCACTCTTTGCGCTATGTTTGTGATCAGGGTGATCTTAGAGGCCGAAAGGCTAAATGTGTTGAACTCATGCAAGAGTTTGACTTTGAGATCCGTTACAGAAAAGGATCCATTGATCGAGTTGCCGATGCACTTAGCCGGATTTCTGAAGTTAATACCTTGTCCATGGTTGAAATCTCGACAGACTTCTGTCTCTCTCTTCGAGGGCTATGTCGTTCTGATAGCTATTTTGGCAAGATGTGGAACGAGGTCAAAGCGGGGCATGGCTCGTGTAAAGGCTTGGGTGATCCGGAGACCAAAGTGAGTCGTGCTAGAGAGACGAGACAGTGACATTATTTCATTAGAGGTGGACTATTGTTGAGAAATGGAAAGGTTTCCGTGCCGGAAATTGATGAGGTTCGACAAAGGATTTTGTTCTAATGCCACGATGTTCCTAGCGCTGGGCACCCAGGCATCCAGAGAACTTTGACTTTGGTCAAACGATATTTCTATTGGCCAAGGATGCGCTCTTACATAGAGAGCTATGTGAAGAGATGCACTCAGTGTCAGGTCAATAAGACAGAGCGCCACGCTGCAAAATTTCGGATGCTTTTGCAGAGGGTACCTCAGGCACAAAGACCGGCAGCGGGTCGAGATACTAAGTTCACTGGGCAATTTTGGCGAGATATATTTGCTAATCTTCAGACAAAGTTGAGTATGTCGTCTTTTGACCATCCTGAGTCTGACGGACAAACTGAGAGGATGAATCACACGCTAGAGGGCATGTTGAGAGCTTATGTCTCTCACAGGCAGTCATTGGGAAAGGTATCTTTCACAGTTAGAGTTTGCCTACAATAGTAGCAAGCATTGTGCTACTGGATTTAGCCCACTCATGCTGATGTATGGATTTGAGCCTAAATCCCCGATTGCTACTGGCGTAGAGAAGTCAAGGATCGCCAAGCTTGTGATTTCTTGTATGACATGTAAGAAATGCTCGAATTGGCTAAGGATAGCATAAGGACAGCTCGTGATCGAGTTACTACTTATGCTAATCAAAAGATATCTCATGAGGACTCTAGAGGTGGGACAATGGGTCTATCTGAAGATACCCAAGGATTCCAAGACTATGCGAACGGGAAAGCATTACAAGCTTTCGGCTAGATATTGTGGTCCGCTCTTGATCACAAAGAAAATTGGCCAAGTTGCCTACAAACTGGCTATTCCTTCGATGTTAGTGTATATCTAATGTTTCATGTCAGCCGCCTTGAAGTAAAATCAGGCGAAGCCTTGGTTGTGCCTATTGAAGAAAATATATGGCAAGATTTGCAAACTGAGCATATTCCTCGAGAACCAGAGGCTATTTTGGATCATCGTACCCGTCATTCGTGCCAACAAGCTTATGAAGAGTACCTAATTAAATGGAAGGGTCAATCTGACAGGTTTGCTTCTTGGGAATCAGTTAGAGCTTTGAAAGCTCAGTATCCCCACTTCATTGATGAGGAAATCAATGTTTCTGAAGGGGGGAAGTATGTTATGTCCCGCTTACAAGAGAGGGGATCTAGCTTAGACGCCGTCGAGATGGGCGTTAGTGTCCGGGCGGACGAGTGTGAACCCGGTCAGTGTGGCGGGCATTATTATTAAAGAGAGGTCAAGGCCTCATTTGTAGTTATCGACCCCATTGGCAGACTGCTAGTGGTTAGCTCGTGAGGCTAGGAGTGCGCGAGGTCACCTTGAGGAGGTGAGGCCAGTTGGTAGGATGCTCGGTTTTACAGGTTCACGCCTATGTCCTCGGATGTTGGCCCAACACGGGGGGAGCTGTCGGATGGTGGCTATGGTCAGTCCGACGTGTGTCTTTAGGCAGTCCGTGTAGCTGGGAGATCCACTTCCAACGTTCGTTTCATATCCCCAACCTCCTTAATTACTAAGGCTCGTGGATTTCTATATGAAATCCAAGAAGGCTCATGGATTTCTATATAAAATCCTTCAGTTCCAAAGGCAACGAAATAGCATCTTGAAAGTAGAACATCTAGCACTGTGCACATTCGCTCGGCGTGCCATGTGCACACACAACTACAACTTCAAAGCCAAGGTGGTCTAGGAATGCCTAGGGGATTTAGTTTGACACCCTTGTAAACCTGTTTCTATGTTGGATGAACTCGCACTCTGCACAAAAGGTACTCCAAAATAGATGGTTTTTCTTTTAGATAAAAGCAAACAGATTGCTCTTGGAGTGCCATATGCAATCTTATATTTTCTCCTTGGAAGATCCTTCTTACCATCCTTCATTTTCAAAGGCAATGAAGTAGCATCTTGAATGTAAAGCATTTAGAGATTTGCTCGCTTGCTCTGTGTGCTATGTGGTCATACAACTATGACTTCAGAGCCAAGGTAGTCTTGGAAAGCCTAGGGGGATTAGTCTGGCACCCTAGCGATCCTGTTTACGGGAAGTACATGCCGAGGCCAATCCATTAGAAGAACATTTGACCATGCATTACCCTCGTGTACAAAGCAAAGCTTAGGGTTGTTCCATTTCAGCATCAAGTACCAAGTTTGTGCACTTGACAGTTTGGAAGTTCGGGGTCTCGAGGTACACATCAATCGCTTCACTGTAGCATGAATGTTTCGTGGAGCTGTAAAAGAAGTGCAGCTCATACCATCGTATCAGCTCTTTGACATTCATTTGCTTTTTGTGGCTCTTCTATCTCTGCTTCTCTTGTTTCCTTCTCCATTTTGCTGTGCCTTCTGATAGATCTCTATTTCTCTGAAACTTAATGAGTTATAAACCCCATTCTTATTCGCTTAGCATGATCGAGGACCAGAATCACTGTCTGAATCTCTCCTGTGTGTGAAATTATTTGTACAGCAGTTTGAAACCAGACACAGTTGAGAATGACATTTTAAATACTTCCTGACCTTGTGTGATTGTATCCATAACAACTACCCTGATATAACAACAGCGTATTATGATCACATGATGTATATTTACATGTCAGATGTCAGTATGAATATATGAATTTTTTTGTGCTAATTTAATCTTATGTTTTGCTTTATCTTTTCTTGTGTGTGTGTGATAAGGGCCAAGCCTTAAGGAATGACCTTGAGCCCACTTTAGGCATCATCAGATGGTGTAGAGGCTCAAGCTTCCCTAATGGTGTGCATATATTCCGTGGAGACACAAACTCTTGTATTTTACAGGCAGTTAACTTGCAAACGGGCCCTCCTGCCCTTACCCCTGCCAGTTGTTATGATGATAGCAGAAAAACCATTATTCTGCTGTCTCACTATTTTGTTTTATTTTCTGTTTTGCTTCTTTCTTCGTGCTAATTAGGGTGACTTTCTCTTGGAGTGGAAACTCTAGTACTGAAACTTTTCCTCTGTTTTTTTTGTAGGGAGGAAGAGACTGCAGAATCTCATGAATACATACCTGATGGCCTCGAACTATTGAAGAGAGAGCTGGAAGAATCAAGGGTACCATTACCGGAAAGGTAGAGTTACTCGAGTTACTCTCTTTTGTCTGTGTACTACCCTCTGGTCCTTTTTTGGCTCATTGTCTGTGGCTTAATCAAGTTCAACTAACAGTTTTTGAGCACCAGAATAGGAGATGATGAGCTCAAGAGATTCCTTCTTGCTGCAAACAATGACCTGAAAAAATGTGCTGCACTGATAAAAAGGAATATTCGATGGCGGGAAACATTCTATTTCTTTCCTCAGTATGAGATGGATAAATGGTCCGCTCTTGTTTTTTGGCATGGTTATGATGTCCACATGAGGCCGTCGCTTGTTGTTCGTATTGGATGGGCATATTCAATTTTGCAGCCTCGTGACCGCCCACGTTTTGCTCAAGCTGTCTGTGAGTAGTGTTGGTGGTTCTTTGTTTTAAGCTCGTTGCATGTTAGTTGTAAAGAAAGGAGGCAATAGAGACTGAAAGTGTGTAGAATGATTTTGTTTGTCTTTTGTTTAGTATCTCAGGTTGAGTATGGGATTACACACTTACTCCGGACTGAGGATCCAAGGATAACGGTCATTCTAGATTGTGAGGGAACACCTGCACTTGGATTCCCCATAAACATGCTGAAGTCGTGTTGTGCTCGCGTGCAAGAAAATTATCCCACTAGACTTGCTGCCCTGTTTGTTGTCAACCTTCCTCCTGTTGTCCGTGTGATTGCCCAAGCCATTATCCAGGTAATGGAGGCACTTCATTCTGCATCTGCAGCTTTGTGTGCATGGAGTGATGAAATTTGTGTTTTCCTTTGTGGGAATCTTTGATGGTAACGGGGAAAATGGAAAGTTCACAGAACAAGCCTCACTCAAACTGATGTTTTAATAGCTTTCAGGCACTATAAGGAATCATGGTTTTGGTCTCATGGCTGGGATTTGCAATTTATTGATTGGGCTTTTATGGCATGTGCATGCTCTGTATGGAAAGAGAAGACATGTATGGTGGTGGAGAGGTATGACAAATGCGGTACGAAAAAAATGTTAAAAAATGCTGTGCGCAATATGGGTAATCACTACCGGTACGAAAAATTCACAAAGTATTGAATACCAATAGACATACGTGTCTACTTATGCATGCTTTCATACAGTAAATACATGTATATACTACACACATACGTACATGCATGTGTACATCACATGTACACAACCCTAGATACATTAATCATACACGCATGTATGTGTATTTGTGTGCGCGTATAAAGGACAACCAGTACGTGAAGTATTGAATACCAATACGGTATTTATTGTTTGGTATGGGAAGACTGATAAACAGGCGTTTGGAATGCAACCTTGAGTCTGAATACATTTTTCTGCTGTCAGGTTTTGAAGCCAGCTACCAAAAGAAAGATTTTTGTCGAGGGAGACCAACACAATGCCTTGACTGAGCATTATGGGAGTCTTGACTCAATGCCGATCTTTTTGGGGGGGAGCTGTGCTTGTTCAAGTTGTAACAAGGCATTGACAAGTGATGGGGTACGCTTGCAGTTGATAGATAAGGAGCAGGCCTCTGATGGAGATGAGGATGATCATGATAATGGTCTTTCAAATGAGGAGTTGAGCAATTTTTATAGATATAACTCTCTATTACGCGCCATAATTGTGGGATTCTTAATATTGTGGGTTGTTGTGAGTTTGCTGGCAGGGTTTTTTGATCCTGAGGCTGATTTTATACCGACGTAGTATCACCTTGACTTGCGAGTGAATGTGTTACATATATCAAGCTGCATAAGTAAACCCTGGGAGAGTTGATTTTATACCGACGTAGTGTCACCTTGACTTGCGAGTGAATGTGTTACATACATCAAGCTGCATAAGTAAACCCTGGGAGAGTTGGTAAGGAAGGGTCTTTTCTTTTCTTTTTGTGAGCGTTTCGTATATGCCTGGTGGCCCCCTTTATGCAATTGTATGCAATTCTCTCTGTGGAGTCCTTGTGTCGACAATGCAGAATCTTCCATGAAAATTTAGCAACATGTTTGCATGCAGACTGTTGCGAGATATGCAGCAGCATCATAATGTAGTTCATGGTTTCATCCTAGTGTATTCAATTATGTACGACGGTGCTACAAGGATTAAGGTGAGCCTACATGGAGGTGTAATGGTCAAGGCTTGGTTTGGAAAAGAACATATCTTGATTGTTGGACGACGGTCTTCTTTTGCTCTATTTTGGTCAAGATCTCTATTGCCATAGCCAGATGGGAATCTCACATTTAGGGAGAGTAGTAGATGTGGAGCAAGCTCAAATTGCTCCTTGTGTACTTCGGGAGTCCTTGAGTGAGTGTTTTTGTTGTCGTCTATTATGCTTCGAAGACTGGCTAAAATGAAGTTCACATGTGGAAGTGCTGAAAGCTACCTTGCCCTCTAGATATATAACACATTTTTTCTTTAAAGCACATGTCTAGTTTCCATGAATTACAAAATTGAGCCTCATTACAATTCTGCCCATCCCCAGTTTTTCCTCTCAACTTTTTTAAATGCACATCCCATTGTCTTGTTACTTTGTGTACATCTTGCAGGCACCTACGACTTAATCTTGTTGCATCTTGGAAGGCACGTCCAAAACATACGCATGGTGCATTTTCCCAATCATTGAATGCATTAATGAGTTATCCTTGAGCATCAAAGTCAAAGCAGGCTGTATGAATTCGAGGATATGTAGACATGTCGATGCTTAGAGAAATGAGGAAGGCAAAGAAGGCGTCCACCATATGTTTTGAAGTTTTGGGAGATGTCCCTCCCAACAAACATTAAGATCCATTCGAGTGGTTCAGTGTAGCCATATGCATAGCTTAAAAAATAGAAGGTTGTACTATGGGTTATGTTGTTGCAGAAATCCTTGTGCAGTATGTACATAGCATTGATGTGTTGGAGAAGGGCATGGATACACGTGCGGATGAACATGCTATGTTACCTGTGTATTTTGTATATTCAATGATGAGGGACATTATTTTGGTGCTCCTAGCTAGAATTTGCAAACTTACATGTGGACAATGTCTATCATGTTGGATCATAAGGATGTGAAAGTGTGCATGTTGCTTTATGGTACATATTTGATCAATAATATATATGTTTTGTAAGATTATCTAGCTCCATAAGAAGAGAGACACAAATAGTTATAATTACACATGTAGATTAGATTTTTGATACTTTGGGGACAATACTTCGTATTAAACTCCCACGTAGGTAACTATTTCTTTTGTTGTACTCAATTGTGGAAGTCATAAGGCTACCACAATTTCATTTGCTTATTTATGTGTTCTGTGCATAAATCATCTAATGGTAATTTCCGTAGAAGTGCAGTGGGAACTTCGCTATCTTGGAGCAAGCATCCACAAGAATTTGTCAAAGTACAAGTGGCATGTTTCACAGATTATTAGTACTCCAATTTGTTTTCTTATAGTGTCTCAGTTTTTAACTATGATGTACATGAATACAAGGATGATTTTGGTTGCATTTAAAGCAATTATCAATAAGCACGTGAACTTGAGTTCACAGTGATGGGAATGTACACAAAGAGCTCGTTGCTCCAAGGATGGATGTTAGGTGATACATAATCCAGCCCTATTCATGTGGCTTGTTGAGATCAAGGTAGCCATTAGAGGCAAGTTATAATACAAGAAAAATTTGAAGGTATAAGAGAGTTGACAAAGCAATTGTTTTATACAAGACTATGACAAGGAGGACAGGGCCTTATTATTACAAAAGGTAAGCATCTTGGCTGCTATTTCTTGGAATTTTAGCCCCAAGCTTTTAGCCCCAAGCTTCGCAACATGGATGGCAGCTCCTCAATTGCACCTCCTGTGCCGCCGGCACGCAGAGAGCAGCACTGGCCACAAGTGCATGCTAATGCTGGCCACATCTCGATTCTTCACTGCTAGCAGGTTGCGCTCCACCATAGGCAGCAGTGCATTCTTCTTTCCCTTCTCAAGCTTGCGACGCTTGCAGTTCCTACAATATTGTGTAAGTTATAGTATATGCATGTATGCTATAGCAAGGCACATTTCCCATGCGCGGTCAAATAATTAGATGATGTACTTTCTCTATTGAGCAACCGAGGACAATTTCTATCCTTGGGTTATATATGTTATGACATTGTCCCCCAACCGGATTTTGATGCTTATATGTGATTAGCATCAACATGTGTATGAGATAACTAGGCTGTGTAATCATTAATTACGCTATTGTTTTCTTCTTTGTCAGTGATTAAATACGTGATATTGATGTCTAGTAGATTGGAATTGCCATTGTAGAGTGGAGACGAGTCAGTTCATTTATTAGAGTTCATTAGCATTTTATATTTGTGCAATAAAGAAAACACTATGTATGGTCAAATTAGAGATAATCTCCTAATAAGGTGGAAACCAACACTATGAGCAATTGCAGAGTCAATATGAGTTAGTTTGGCTCCTAGAGTTCATTAGCATTTTATATTTGTTCAATAAAGTTGACATTGGCTCATTATTGTATGGTCAAGTTAGAAACAATTTCCTAAAAAGGTGGAAACTAACGCTTATGGGTTGCATGATTTTTTTTTGTAAAAAGAGGGGTGTTAATTTTTGCGCTAGTATTACTTCTCAATAAAAAACATAAAATACCCAAGATATAGAGTATGCCATACACTAGGGGGCTATATTTAGACCAGTCCTGATGTGATTCTTTTCTCTTATTCTCTAACCTATTATTTGTATCCAAAATTCCAATCACCATCTCCACATCTCCAACTCTCATATCATATCTTGTACAAGCTCTAACATCTTTATGTCTCCATCTATGCGTTTATGTGTGTGTGTCTGTATGCATCAAGCAAGTATCGTAATCTTGACTGTGTAAGTTTTTGAGAGAGAGAGAGAAGGGGGGGGGGGGGGGGGGGGGAGATGATAAGGGGTGAAAGGGATAGTGTTAAGAACAACTTGGAGGACATTTTTGGCTTTAACTTTTGTCAACAATTCAATAGTTTTCTTGGGATTGCATGGTACATCTTTGATTCAAGGCTCACGATGCATGCAAGCATGGCCTTGCAAAACCCACCTTGTTGGACACATAGGAGTAGGAGATGGATTGTCCTTTTAGTTACAAATAATAGAGAGATACTGTAGCGACCAAGTTGTAGTTGGCTTGTACTTTTCATTTTGGGAGTGGTGGATACAATACTTTGTGCTATGAGTTCATGAGTGCTATTATTTCTAAACCATTTAAAGTTTGGTCTTTGTGATTTGCTACATATACACAATGTGGTTGATTTTATTTTAGTTGTGGGCTGGCATCCTTTCTTGATAAAGCAAAAGGATATGTGAACGAACTAATGGCTATTTTGGATTGGCTATAGGACATGGAGGACAAAAACTTAGATTGGTCATGGATTCATTGAGATGAGACAAAATGATATAGTTTAATATGGTTTTTCTCATGTCTTTGGTATGATGCATTTTGTGATTCCAATTGGTTTGTTACATGTCCATGTTTTGATACAAGATCCATTGATTGGTGTGGCTATCATGTTGCATCTATTCTCCATCTATTTGATACATGATGTCTACATTTTGGTAAATCAATATCTACCTTTACAACATGACGTATGTATGTAGTGCTCATGACATGTACTCTTATCCTTGGTGCTTTGACCTTTGTACCATTTTTTGGGTGCGGGGGTGATGTGTCATGCCATATTGATACTTTTGTCATTGTACTCATGTTTTGAATTTTGTTGATGGTAGGTTTATATTTTGGTGCATGATACTTTTGTCATTGTACTTCTGTTTTTCTACATGATACTTTTGTCCTTGCATGTACTTATGTTTTGCTATAACATCCATAAGCTATGTGATAATTTTGTCATTGTACTTATGGTTTGTATTCTGTTGGTGGTAGGATTCATGGTATTTGAAGCACAATTGTTTATGGGTGAAAGCATGTATTGGTGATGCCACTTTTAACACTTTTTGGTGGTACCCTTTACAAAAGTCAAGATTGGTAAATATCAAAATTTGTTGGACCCTTAAAATTTTAGATTCTACTTTTAGAAAGCTATTTTATCCATCAATATATAGCATGCTAGTTTATTTTACATGTAAAACATGAAAATGGGGTTTGTAATGTGCTATCAAAAGAGTCTCCAAGACCACTTTTTGGTACCACCAATACATGCTTTTGCCCTTAGGGTTTGTTCCTTGTAATTTTGTGGTCAGTTTATTGTTGGTGTTCATATCGTAATACATTTTATGATTGTCGATATTGTTGGTATCGTTTATGCACTATTGTTCTTGGGAATCCCCTAGCCAATTTGTTGCTAATTTTAGAAGATGCCTATATGGTCCTTCTTTTATTGCTTCTAATTTTTGGTTGGTTTAGAAGAGGTAGCATGTGTGTGCTAGCAAGATGTTTATGGATTCATTTTGCAGCAATCCATAAGCATCAGGTTGATAAAGCAAGAGTCAAAGATTGCTCAATTTAAAAGGGCAGAGTGCGGGGTTTCCCTATTGTGTAGCTATTGCAGATGGACACCCAAGGACATTTGTAGTAGCTAGATCAAAGACGTTTTCACTCTATCCTAAGAAATTTACAATTATGGTTAACAATGTTAGTGTTGGTATGTGTTGAAAATTATTGGTGCTGAAGTCTATGCACATACCAACATTTCTAGCATCATAAATATCAACAATATTATCTTGACAATTATTCTCATGATAATACCCCCAATGATGGGGGATGTTTAGAACCATATAAAGCCACATGTATAAGCATCCAAATTACACCCTCATGTTGTAGTGACACTTTTACCATAAAAATGATTTTTTTTGCTGCTAGAACATGCCATTACATGGGAAATGGTTGGCCTTCACAAACATCATATGTCGAATAAAAAGGCCATACATAGATGACATAAGCACAAGGCTATTTTGTCATTGACATGGATGGTGTAATAGAACATAACATTGCTACTGTCGAGTTAATTTCTAGCCACCTTTAAGAAAAAAGTTACTAAATTTTTATTGTCAAATTAATAGTTGACCACCATTAAGATACAATTCATCACATCTAAAACAAAGTGCTTCAACATGGGGGGACCTAGTCTGGGTGACACCCCGTGACTGTCAACATCACACCCTTGTATTTAATTTCGAATGTATTAGAACTGAGCTAGCAACCCTGAGCCCACCTCTAGCTCAGAGAGCCTTGTATTTTGTATCGGATGTAGCTTTTTGTTCCTTCTCATTCTCACACCCTTTATGTTAAAAAGAAAAAAAAAAAGTGCTTCAACATGAAACTATGTTGTGTATGCAATATTCAAAGAAGGTGATGCATTTCTTTTGCTACATTGATCACACTAGGGATTCATTTCTATCCTTAACACTAGTTTGGTACCAAAACATGACACTTTAAGTGTCCTTTTTTAACAAATTTAAATTAAATGCTACTTGCATTAGACGGTTTATTTAAGAAAACCCTCTTGATAATCTTAAATATGCTAGCTAGAGGATCTTTTAAAAATATAACCTTGCATTTTAGAATCTATCATGATCAAGAACTATACTCATCAAGTTGACCCTCGTAAGACTACGATTGACGCTTTGAAGAAATCACTTTTATAAGCTCAAGAAAAAATGAAGCGACCTTGTAGAAAAATCTAGGTGACTCTTCCACAACTTTGCTATAGATAATTCAAAGTTTCATGTGCAAAAAAATTTACTTTGGAGTATATAAAATAATGGAAAGTTCCATGTGTTTGATATGGTCATTTCAAGCATATCGTTTTATACAAAGAAAAATATGTTTTTGATGTATTTGTGAGTTTTAGAAAGTGATACATTGCTTGCCCTTTCTATTGAGCACTCAAGGTGGCAAGTAGAAGGGCTTTGGTACGCAACAAGTACTGGATCATTTTAAATATTCAAAACTGCATAAGAGAAAACTTTCATATTTTCATTCTTGAGACATAAGCATTCAAAACCTCAAGTAATATCAGGCTTTCCATGTAGATCAACTAAATGTATCAAAGTACGTGGTACATACACGATTGGGGTGCGTAAAACCTTGGTTTTAATGTTATTATGGAAAATTCAAGATTTTTAAGAGTTTTTGTACGATAAAGAATTCAAGATAGAGTTCAAGCAACGAGATTTACTTGAGTTAGGGAGCTCAAAAAATACGTAGTATCTTGGTTTAAATATATATAGTCATTTGTAGTTGTCAAATTGCACTAAAATAATACCAATTTCATGAGGGGACCTTTGGAAGACAAAAATTATGCTCTTATTCAGCACATGCTCAAGTATGAAATTATGTCTATAGCTTACATGTGACTTGAAACTTATCTTTGAAGTGCATTCTATTGTTTTCTAACACTAAATGCTAACTCTTGGCTTTTATAAACATAAAAAAAGACCATCTCTACGAAAAGATATAATAATTTTATGATTTTTTTGACAAAACAGTTTGAAATTTTACTAAAATTTATGTCTTAGAACTTACGAGAATTCTCTCCTTACAGATTGTATTTTGATATGGAGAAAAATCCAGTGTTTTCTTTCCCTCATTACCAATCTATGGTAGAAGCAAGGTGTAAAAAACTTCTTTTTAACTTGACAAATAAATTACCAAAACATGGTAGAAAAACAAGACACTTTAGTGTTTCAGGACACTTAAGTGTCCAATTACAGAACTAGTGTTAAGGCCTCTAAGGAGAGCATAAAAAAGAGCAACATTAAACTTACATTCAACGCTTTATAGGATCACAATCCTTAAAAAAAAAAAAGACAAAACATAAAAAGTAAAGAGAGCCATTACACGAAGATAGGTTTTTTCAAGAAGGATTTGTGCTTTGGTGGGAACCAGTTTCGAAGTTTTGCACTTTTAATATGTACTCAAATTGTCAGATATTGTTTCTTCAATAATATCTGGAAGGCCAAGACTTGTCGCATCTTTGATAGGGACCTCTCTGTGGCTAGCTTCTGAGAGATTGTACAAGAAAGTAAGGTTATAATATATGTGGTAGGCAAAAGACATAACTCGGATGATTGGTCTAGGGCAACCCTTGCCATCCGGTCGAGCCTTGCTGAGTCAAGGATTCGGCTTTTGGTAATAGTATGCTGTTGGATACTTCTAACTAAGCTCAGATATAATCATTTATCCCTCAAGGCTCGGCAAGAGCTTGAGGCTGATTTGCATTTTTCTTGGTGATTGTATAATAAAATCACTCACAATTTTGAGTTTTTGAAAAAAAAAACAGGATTTTCCAATGTGTGCTTCATCTACGTACTTCAAACAATTGTCTTAATTTGTTATGAAGTTTGCATCAGAGCTATCAAATTTAAGAGCAAAAGACCCTACACTCACATTCACGTGTGCCTTGCCTCGCCTCCACGCTCTGGCCTTGTCTTGCCACCACCCCGTTCATGGTTTGTATTTACCTACTTTGCAACCACGCTTTGGTTGTCCTCCCTTCCAACACACAAGCATACTCTCTGCCATCGCCTTCCTCACCTTACCACCACGACTTGTAGCAAGCCCTACTCTCGAACAACACGTCATTATCAATATCATGCACATGCAGACAAATGATGGAGTGTGAGAGAGAGGCGGCGACGTGGCCTCAGGGCTAATGCTAAATATCGACCACACAGGCAAGCTAGCCGAAATCTAACCAAACCCCCTGCACATCACCGCCTCTGCCTTGCCTTTCTTTTTGTTGATGCTGCTTGCGCCATCGTCCGACAGCTCGTGTGACTGCTGCCATACTCCTAGCTCGCATGACCACTGCTCTCTCTCTCTCTCTCTCTCTCTCTCTCTGGTCTTGCAAGTGCTGAACGAGAGAGAGACGCCTTTGCCTCTGTCTTGCAGGGCAAGCCAGCACACCACGGGCGACCTCTCCATGCCATTCCCACACAATGTCATAGGGTAAGAGCGACCTTGCCATGACATTGCCATGTAGTAGTGATGCCTGCCAAGCATCATCGAGACACAACGTAGCCCTCCAATCATTCGAGCATCCCACCATTGCTGTTAGGCAACGAAGCCTAGAGAGATAGATATAGAAATGGCAACTGCAAATCAAAAGCGGCGCACCCTGCTAGCTCATCGTGATACTCACACAAAAAAAAAACTCTCTCTCTCTCTCTCGCTCGCTCGCTCGGTGCTTTTCCTAACGCGCAACAACTCTCTATGTGTGTGTGCGCGCGCGCCCACCACCTCCCACATGCTTTTCCTTTTTCCTTTCAATCACCAAAGCATCCATCGAGATCTTGTTAATCAAGATCCTGAAAAAAGTTTGCACCACCTACTTGTTTACTCTCAACAATGAGCACAACTACTCTAGTATGTCAGACTATTTACATAAACGCCTAATTTTAGGCAATACAATTTTGCAAAAAAGCGGGTACATTTAATCTTGTACACTCTCGTATATGGGTATTCGGTAAACTCCACAACCAAGGGTTTTAAGTTTTCTTAGGACATAGTGCTCCTTAAAGAAACTAGGTATCGGCAAAGGTAGGTTTTGGTTCCTAATAAAACCTTCGATCTTAAGTTTACCCAATGACATTGACTCTAATACCAGTTGATATAGCATTGTACCAACACCTTCGTGAGAGTTTACCCATCAGTAGGACTGGTCTTGCACATACATGCTTAAGTGCAAGGTTCTCACAAACTAGTGTAGCCATCTTGGCCCCAAAACCTAAAGCTATTAGGGACAATATAGCTAAATTTGCAAGCCTTACAACTAAATACCACAAGTAAGTCTCATTAGTTGTCTCCTAGTTGTGCTTAACCCACAATAAGGGAAAATTTTAATCACAACCCTGAGTGAGTGCTTCTTTGAATATTTTAAGAGGAGAGTGAAATTATGCATACTACAAGTTGCCTAGCAATTCTGCATAGGTCCACTTAGTTCTGCCCAGTGATTATAAATGTCCACTTGAACATAAAATAACCATCACTCTTTAAGACATGGCCATAGATTATCTATCCACCGTTAAATAATCCAACTGTTCATACTACTCTCCACCTGTCAACTCTACAACAAATATATGTTAAAACATCATAATTATATACCATTACATAGACTCCATGCTCCCATCTATAGCAATGGTATTAGAGCCAAGGCAATCCCCACCTTCTTTATTAAAGAAACAATCTATACCCTTGGCTTCTTTGTCGCTAAGACCCCAATGCTTCTTTTTCAAGTACTCAATTAAAAGAGACATTACGCCACTTCTTTGCTTACAGATATACAGTGTGTAGAGAATCATAAATGAGCGTCTTCTCCTTTAGAGAAACCCCATGGTTCTTTGTCTTTGTTAAGTATGCAATTGATAGAAACACCTTGTTTGTCTTAGTCTTCTAGCAAGAAAGAATCTTGTGATAAGCCAAACAAGCATTTATCTCACATGGAGAGACCTCTTAAAAGTCTCACTGATCCTAGGTATGTGTTTCTCACCATCAAAGGTCAAAATGTGTGGGCCATGTTTCTTGTCATCCAAGGTCGAATTACTGTTACCAACTTGCAAGAGTTCAATGCTCAAAGTTCACATCTCTATATTGAGGGCCAAGATTTAACCAAAAGACGTTTTTATTTTTCCTAGTTAGGACGTCCCCCCCCCCCCCCCCCCCCCCCCCCCCCCCCCCCCTCCTCCTTCCTCTCTCTCTCTCACACACACACACACACACACACACACACACACACACACACACACACACACACACACACACACACACACACACACACACACACATAATAGGTCTCTCTTCAACAATTGTCAGATAGATCTTTGATATCTCTTGGGATTGTTCCTATGATGGCAAAAATTTCTCTTTTCTTCTTCTCTTTACCATAATTTTCTAGGGTTTTGGTGAATACTTCACTGTGCGCGTTCCACATCAGCAAGGAGTGGATGAGTGTTCTTTTAATAAAAATAGATGAATTACTACTTTTTTTCTGGTAGAAAAGCGGGTTGTTAAAAGTGAGGAATAGAAGACACGGGGACTAGTAGCAATGAACAAGAGCAGTGGGTGGTGAGAAGCTAAATCTACCTACTATTAGCCATATGTGACGTGAATGTTTCTTGCTAGATTAAGTCCTTGGAGTGATATTATGGGAGGATCCTCCCATCAAACCACTCCAAGGAATTTCTTATAAGAAACCCTCACTTTGCATTTGGTTAAAATAACCAAGAGATTTATTTCCACAACTTGGCAATAAACTCTGACCCCATCTTGCAAAAATAGCCAAGATCTTCTGTCCATAGCCTTGTTGGGCATATCCAACGATGAATGTGCCCAAAGCTTCCTCAACACAGCTAGCCAAAGAAGATTAGTCAATGTGAAGGCCTTATATGTATGCTCAATGTGGTGCCCTTAGGAAAGCATGAAAATTATTAACTAAATTTTAGCGCATTTTTTTCAAATCTTGAAGCTCATTGATTACAAGAAATATCCAACATGGATATGGAAAGGAAGATCTTGGTTGTTTAACCAAGTGCAAAGTGAGGGTTTATTGCCAAGTTGTGGAAAAGAAGCTCTTGGATATTTTAACCAGATGTAAAGTGATTGTTTCTTACCATATAAAGTCCTTAGAATGCTCTTATGGGAGGCTAAAAGCATGCTTTGGTGCTACAAAAAGGAGTGTCCTTGACAGCACCTTTGACAAATATTTGAGCTACAATTTCTACATGTCACATGAAAAACTACCTATCATACTATATATCAATGGATAGATCTTCAAAAGAAGAATCTAAAAACACAAGGTCCGAAAATTTTTGACCTAAGCTACAAAATTTTTACCGTCCCCACTTTTTCATTGGTAGAAGTAAAATAGGTCCTTTTTTTGGACCACCAAACCATGCTTTCACCTGGGAAGACATGCCCATCAAGGCCGATCGTGGATGCTCTAGCAAAGGGAAGGCCTGATTTCCTATGCTTCTTTGAAGGCATGTGCCATTGCGTAAGATGTTGACATAAGTGAGAGAATTCACGATGAATTGCTAGTTTGGAGCTTTTTCAAAACATTTCTTGTTTGATAGTATTTTGCTTAACATGTATATATGTCGTGACTTTTTAAAAAACTTATTTCATTAAAAACTACATTGCTTTTGCATATTGCGAGGCATCAAATTTGTGGTTGTAAAATCTGCAAACTTCACGAGCTCAAACACATTGACCAAGACATTGTGGCTTGCTTCCAAAGGATGCAAAGGAAGGCTTCCTCAAGGTATGTAGAACATCTATATCTATATTAAAAAGAGAGGAGCAACCATCCACGTGGCTGCAAATGCACAACCACGGATGGTGCTCCTCTCTTTGGAGCATTTCCTCTGCCAACCATCCACGTGGATGCAAATTCACAACCACGGATGGTGCTCCTCTCTTTGGAGCATTTCCCCTGCCAATGTGGTGATCTTCCTCTTCTAAGCTGCCAATGGGGCCTCCACCTCAAGCACTGTGGCGCTCCCCTCGAGCAGCACATAACCTACTGGCACCCACAACCCAAGAAAGCTCACCCGCAGGTAGAGGAGCTCACTTCTTGTAGCCATAACATCAATATCTTCACTTCCAAGTTCCCGCAGCCAGAGGATCGGGCTCGGATGAACGGCCAGTTGGTGTAGGGAGCTACAAGGCCATGCCCACCTACAATAGCCTCTCTCTTTCTCTCTCTCTCTCTCTCTCTCTCTCATGTTGGCACTTCATGGCATGGTGGATCTACAATACTAGTCAACAGAGAGAAACTTAGCACTTTGACATGGCGGGCCCTACAGCATACTCATGAGCACGTGATGGCAGGGCGACCAACATCTTCGACTTGCCCATCTGATGAGGGTGCTTCACGACAGGGCCATCATCTTCATGCGCCAACATCTTCGACATGCCCATCTGATGAGGTGGGGAAGGAAAGGCAGACAAATGGAAAGTCGGGAAGGCTTCTTGCTAGCAGTTGCTGCCGACTTGATGCTTGCACCCTCCACCTCTATCTTTTCCATCCGGTGTGCCTCCACCTCTGCCAGCCTTTACCTGCCTCGGCCTCTAGCAGTCTCTCTCTCTCCCTCCCCTTCCTTCAAAGATATTTGAGAGCGCTCTGCCTTGAGCAGATGGGTGAGCCTTCTATCTAGAGTTGTAGGTAGGGAGGGAACATCACCTCAAGTCGGAGCAAATATTCTGCTTCCTTTCTGTCATTGTCTCTTCGTCTTTAATACCTTCTGATGTCCATCATGCTCAAGCTTATAGCTTACCGGCGTGCTTGGAGGTAGGGGATGATCACCCCTCCTATTGACCCTTCCACTTCTCCATTAAAGATGTGGATGGCGAGCTGACTGAAGAGCGCACAACACTGCCACCCTCGAAGAGCAAGCACCATGGGTTGCCACTGCAATAGTAGTAGTTAGGTGCCCTCAATTAACAACATGCACACTCGGGGATTCAGAGCGCCATGGACTGCCAACACTGCAGCCAAGAGTCTCAGTGTCGTTTATGTTCCCTCAAATTTTTTCTTGCTTAGGTGCCTCAAATTCTTTGATCACATACATTCCTAGTCAAGTCAATGTGTGCTTCTAGACATTTGTGATTACAAAAAAAGGCGCGGTTAATTGAGGTGGTATTGTTGGATTTGCTGCCATATTGATGTTGCGAGTAATTGGCTGAATGCGCACTTGATATAGGTAACTGAGAATAATTGGGGCCACATGGCTTCAATAATTTTGTCCTCAAACTGATCAAGAAGCACACCAATACCTTGAGTTGTGGGGTACCTACCCCTCTCTACATCCACATCCTCGAGCCCGAGCACCCCCTCTACACTCCCTCCATGAGAACTCCAGAGTCCAAAGGTATATGCGTTGTGGATTTACAAATGATCAATATCGAGGCTAGCTATGCTTTCAAGTAATTATTAGTTCTCATCTCTCTCTTACAAAGTTTCCATGGTGCTTCGTTTAGATTCTATTTTTGTTTGGTGCATTCCAGGTTGCGAAATACAATCTCAAGGTTTCAGGTTTGCAAGCTTGCAAAAACAGCATGCAAGTAGGAGGGCAAGTAGCAATTGGCTGAACAATAAATGTGAGCAGATTAAGGCAAAGACAGCTTGCACAATGCATCAATAGCAAGCTGGGAATGTGATATTGCAAGCAAGACGGTAGGGCATGCATGTTGGGTATCTGCATACAGAATGGTGAGGCCTGCAACATAGGGGAGGTAGGCAAGGGTGACGCTTGCCAATTAGGATTCAAAATACGATGCATAACTCTCTTGACTTTAATAGGCAATTGAATGCATATATATTGCTGGCCAAGAAGTTGACTCATTGGAGATCTCTCTAAAACAACCGGATATTGAGAGTTGGGAGTCTTCAAATACATGTTGCAAGGTCTATATATGTGCATGGTCATGCAGATATCCCCATATGTCCACAATCCGTCGCTGCCGCTGGAGAGTCACCTCTAGCGGTGCTGCCGCCGAAGGAGGGGTCGTTGTTTATGGAATCTTTATTGCAGTGTCCTTTGGGAAAGATCAATGTACATTTTTTGTAAGTGAAGAATGACATTGGGTGAGAAAAATGTCCCTTCCGGGCCCCGACGAGCCCGACGACACAAGCGAACAATGCGCGATGCAGATAGAGAGATTACCGGTATGTAAAGAGAGAGAGAGAGAGAGAGAGAGAGAGAGAGAGAGAGAGAGAGAGAGAGAGAGAGAGAGGCTGCCGAAGGCGCCCAACCATACTAGTGGTAGGGTAAAAAATCTCAAGGAGGGAATCTCTCTTATTCCTTTTGGTAATGAAAATGGCCTATGAACTTTGAGAATAACAGAATTAAGAGAATTACAGTGAGCATTTTTGTGAGATTACTTTGAGAACATGGAGGGTGAACTTAATTGATGGTAGCAATATAAACATAGTACTTAATTAACTTGGCATGAACAATACTTTTGCAAGAGAGAGTATTAGTGAACATGACAATAGTTGAGGACCTGATTTACTTGGGGCCGGTCCCCCCTCCAAAAGGTGTTTGTATTATAGATTCTCCCATCAAGAGAGACTTGTTACAATACAATCTTTCTGTTCCTTGTGACCTTGGTGATGCTATGAAGATGGAAATCTTCATGCATCACGAGCTTAACATAAACTTTGCAAAAAGCATTAACTATCCCAAGCCTCAGTCCCAAGGCCTCAAACACCTTCGAAGGTGGAGAGAGCTAGCGGGGAATGAGGGTAGGGAAGATGAAGAAGAATTATCAATAGAAGAAAGAAACTTATCATCACTCTTCTTGCTTAGCATAGCATAATAGCATAGTAATGAAGATGAAGAAGATGGCAAGCTTAAGCATTGAAGCATGGCTCTTGGTTGGATTTGTATTCCATAGCCAAGAGTGATTCCGTAGCCAAGAGTGTTGGTGTAGGTTCTCCACTTCTCAACAAGCTTGGAGAAGGAGATGGAGCTCTTGCAATTTGCACTCCACACAATGAGAGAATGTGTGTGTGTGTGTGTGTGGGAGAGTATACCCCCCCTCTCATGCTTGGTCCACACCTCTCTATCTCTCTCTCTCTTGTATTATTTTATTTCATTTGGACATGTGTCCTCTTTTTCCTCTTTGAGAGAAAGAACTTAATTATTTATTTTTATGTATCTAAATTCTCTCTGGACCCCTTTAAAAATTATCCAATAGCATTCAAACACATCATGAGGGCCACATGTGGAGGTTCATTTGAACATGTGTCTTCATGCTTATTAAGTCATTTGGTTGAATGGGATACTTCAAGGACTTAATCAATCAAGCATGGAAACCTTCATGAATCTTGAGAGTTATCCTTGAATTGCATACTTCAAGAACTTTAGTCATTTAAGCATGTAATAAACACCTCAAGCTTTTGGGTAAGGTTCCCACTAACACTTAACAAGCCAACAAACACCTCATGCTTGGGTAGAATTCCCACCTCAAGGTCAACCCTAGCTTGCCTAAGGTCAAAGAACTTTAGGACACTAACTTTTGGAGGTATTTAATGAAGATAATCCTACAGTCTTTAAGCTCCATTAGGTAGCATTGCTCTTTAACATACCATCTCTCATTTGGACCCCTTTTAACCTTGGCCCCGTGTTGAGATAGATCCATAAAAACATGTCTATATTCTAACCCTTGTTCCCGTTTATTCTCCCACATTAAATGATCAGTTTAATATGAGAAAATCATTTGGGTTGGTTAGATATTAGATTTTATGACATTACTTCTCTCTTGAAATCATAGTTGTCCTCGACTATGAGGTAGAAGAGATAAAGTCTTAGTCATTAGTCTACGTTTCTTAGCGGGTAGAGGATCCCTTTTACCCTTGCAACATCATTCCAGAATGGATGACCAGTCCATTTGGTGCTTGGGATATGTAGCTGCCGCAAGCATGTCTGCTCTTTAGTCCATATTATACTCCCAAAGTAGAGTGACAAATTCTACTTGGTGTTTGAGTGACATCGTCATCACAAACATGATTCTAAGCATGCATACTATTTAAATTTTTGCACAAATGAGGATTAGTCTTATAAGACAAAAACATTGTTCATTAGGAAAGCATTTACATTTGCTTACTCTAGTGCAACATTGTAAGAATTGACAAGGTTCATACTATCCTTAAGTTGTATTCCTTGCATCCATATAGCAATCTTCAAATTGATAATTTTTGAACTTAATAAGATACCGTCGGATAATCTTACCATGCCGTAGTACCTTGTCTTCATGCCAAAGGATAGCTTCGGGTTGTAGCACCTCTTCTTGGTCTTCAATTTTTGGAGGGTATTCAATAATTGATTTTATTGGTGCTCTCCTTTGTAGGGCTTACGTAGGCTCACATGAAAAGCATTGTGTATGAGCCAATGGTTGGGCAATTTGAGTTGATAAGCCATGTCATTGATTGGCTTCAAGATTTGAAAAGGACCATAGTATCTTTTTGCTAATTCAGCATAATACTTTTGATGGCCCGTAGGATTTTTGCCCGTCGTTTGCCTCAATCGAGCCTTGGGAAACTTTAGTAAGACCAAATCATTTTCTTTGAATATTAAGGCCCTTCTGTACTTGCCAGTGAAATTTTTTTGCCTTTGTTGAGAGATGGATATAGCCTCCTTAACCTTTTGAAAAGATTCTTGTAGGTCACGGCTATACTCATCAGTAACGAAGATCTTCCCATGTACTTTAAGTAGAAAGGGACTTTTAGGTCTTCCCTCTATGATCTCAAAAGGTACCTTTCCTATAGTAGTATGGATAGTGTTATTGTACACATACTCTACAAGGGGTAAGTACTTCTCCCATTTTGATCGTTGATCTACTTTTGTAACATAAGTCTTTAGTAGATCGAGTATCGTAAGATTGGCTATCTCACTTTGGACATCTGTTTGTGGGTGGTAGGCCGAAGAGAAATTCAATCTTGTACCTAGATTTTCAAAGAGACCTTTCCAGAAATTACTCGTCATTCTAGGATCTCTATCTGACATGATGGATGTTGGTAATCCATGGTGTTTGAAAATCTGAGATATGAAGATGGTTGCCATTTGGTGTGCCTTAATAGTCTTTTTGATAGGAATAAAGTGTGCTTGCTTGCTAAACCTGTCGACTATTGTCCACATTTCCGTATTCCCATGGATAGACTTGGGTAATCCAAAGATAAAACCATGGATATACTCTCCCATGGTGAATTAGGGATGGGCAATGGATGGAGTAATCCAAGTTTCTTCCCTCTATCATACTTAGCTTTTTGGCATACCACAAATTTTGAAACATACTCTTGTATGTCCACTTTCATGGTAGGCCAATAGAAACACATCTCTACTCCTCGAAGAGTAGGTTGAATGCCTCTATGCCCCGCATAGGGAGGAGCATGGGATTCATACATGACTTTCTCACGAAGGGAGTGGGTAACACATAGCCTATTGCCATGGAGAAGATAACCATCCTGCAAGGTGAATGGTTCCTCTTTCTTCCCAAAGAAAGGGCTAACATTATGTCTTTAAAGTCAGGGTCAATAGCATACTCGTCTATCATAGAAGATAGATCATTGTGAATTGCTATAGACACAGCATTAACTTTTGGTCGTCGTGATAGTGCATGGGCCACTTGATTGTGCTTACCAGCAATGTGAGCAATATGAAAATTAAATTGCAAAAGAAATTTACCCACCTCATTTGTTTGTCAGAAAGCTTTGTTTGCGTCATGAAATACTTGAGACTTTAATGGTCTGTTCGTAAAATGAATGGATTCTCCAATAATAGTGCTTCCATGTGTCTAGGACATGTAGAACGGCTAAAAGCTCTTTCTCATAAATGCCCAAGATCAGTTCATCCGTATTGAGCCTTCGGCTCTCATATGCTATGGCATGCCCTTCTTGAAGCAAGACTGCTCCAAGGAAATCACCACAAGCATCACATTGGACCTTAAATGGATTTGAGAGATCTGGAAGCATGAGGACTGGTTGAGAGGTAAACTTCTCTTTGAGCTTGTCAACAACTTTTTGCTCCTTAGCAGTCCACGAATACTTAACGTTCTTCTTTGTTAAGTCATGTAATGGTCGTGATCTTGTCGTGCTATTTGAGAAATTTTTTCTATGAAGCGTCTATAGTATACACACATACCAATAAAGCTTCTTAGCTCATGTAGATTCCTTGGATTAGGCCATGCTTTTATTACCTCTAACTTTGATGGATCCATACGGATACCATCTTGAGAGATAATATGACCTAAGTATTGAATCTCTCGAAGAAAAATTTTTCTTTTCTTTTGGTTGAGAAAAAGCTTGTTCTCCCTCAATGCTTGCAAAATCACTTAGAGATGTTGCTTGTGTTCGTCAGTAGATGATGATATCATCAAAGAACACTCCAGTGAACTTGCAGTAGGGTCTAAATATTTTCTCCATCAAATGATTGAATGTGGCAGGTGCATTGGTCAAGCCAAAAGGCATGACTAGATATTCATAAAGACCAAACGTTGTACGAAATACAGTCTTTAGGATATCTTCCTCCACTATCCTTATTTGATGATGGCCACTTTTAAGGTCAATCCTACTGAAATAGGTAGAGTCTTGTAGCTTATCAAATAGATCTTCTACCCGAGATGCAAGAAATTTGTTTTTGATAGTGATATGGTTTAGTGCGCGATAGTCCACACACATGCAGTATGTACCATCTTTCTTTTGCACTAAAAGGACCGGAGAATAAAAGGGAGAGGAGCTAGGCCTCACCATCCCTTTGTCTACCAATTCTTGTACTTGCCTCATAATCTCCTCTTGTTGAGCTTGGGAAACTCAATAAGGAGGCTTGTTAGGCGGTGAGCTTCCTGATAAGAGCTGAATTCGATGGTCATCATCCCCTCGTTTTGGAGGTAAGTCCATAGGGAGATCATCGATGAACACATCTTGGCCCATCCTTTTAGAAAGTTAGACAAGTCTAACTCTTCTTGATTCCTACCATTTTCATTCGATAAACCATTAGCATCATTAAAATCATGTACGCAGAAATCGAGCTTTTCATTCACTTATCAAAAGTTGGTGAATTTACGAGTGGTATAGTACGACCAGACTCATTAGCATCTATATACATGTTCTTTCCCCTCTAGGTGAAGTAAATTCTCCTTTCAGGGAACTTCATGTTGGCAGCCATGCGATCAAACCATGGCGCCCCTAGGATAGCATCCTCATGTTGCAGAGGAGAGATGAAGAAGTCTTCTTTGTTGACATAGCTTTGGACATGAAGCCTCAACTTCCCAATCAAGGGAGTAACGGAGGCTTGTTGTCCCTTGAAAGTTGTGTCAGCCATTACAATATCTCCCATCTCGAAAGCTTGAATGCCCAACTTGGTGGCCAACTCTGTTGATATGAAGTTGTGATTAGAGCTAGGGTCAAACAAGATGAAGGCATCATGCTCCCTTACCTTTACCCAAGCATAGAAGAGAGATGATCCTTTGCAATGAGCATCCTCTTTTGGAGCTTCAATGGTGGAAGCCCTAGGAGTCTCATTGCAAGCATTTTTCTTGGGACAAAAACAATAGCCATGTCCTTGCTCCCCACACTTTAAAACACCTATGGTCCTTGCGAAAGGCTTCAAGCTCTTCATGAGAGAGTTTGTTTTTACCTTTGTAAACTCCCTTCTCCTTGGACCTATTGTTGTTGTTGTAGGAAGTGCCTTGGGAAGAATTTTGGGCATTGGTTTTCCCCTTTGCATCATTTTTGTCTTTGTTTTCCATGGGTTTGACATTCCTTCTAGCCCCTTGTTGGAAATTGATGAGGGAAGCAACCATGATGTGGTGGATTACTTCGGTGATAGAACCTGGCTGTTGGGAGTTGACATACTTGGCCATTTCTTCAGGTAACCTCGCACAAAATTGTTGCTTTCGCTCGGTGAAGTCTATCTTTTGGAAGACAGTAGCCTTGAGATGTAAATCCCAAAACTTGTCTACATATATATGAATAGACTCATGTGAGAGAAGCTTCAAACTACGCCATTTGGTAAGTACTTTGTCCTTTGCATCGCTTGCAAGGAATTGCTTCATGATGGAAACTTGTAGAGTTTTCTATGTCTTTGAGCTTCACCGTTGCCACGAAGGCTAGCCCACCATTGACGAGCCAAGTTTTGGAAGTGCATAGTTACACGGTGTAGCTTGGAGGACTCCGTGAAGCCCTCGTCTCCAAAGGACGCATCAAATTGTTGGATGAAGGCCAATACTTTGTTGGTGGCACCAATGGTGCCATCATAGGTGAGAAAAGAGATACTCTTTCCTCCCTCTTTGAACTTCTTGAGCTTTTGTGATCTTCGCCATGCAGGGTATGATTTGCGAAGTCCTCCCCTCTTGTATTCTCTAGGAGAATAGCCATAGCTTTTGTCGAGAGAGGAGGAAGGTGAAGAAGAAGGAGAAGAGGGTGACCTCTTTCTTCCTTTGTTTTCTCTCTTCCCTTTTGAAGTGACAAGGACAAGGACTGTGTGTTGACCGTTTCCTCTTGGGAGGAGTTGGAGATCGTCTAGACCGTCGTCTTCGTGGAGCCACATCTTCATAGGAACTTAGGGATTCATTACTTTCTTGTTCTTTGGATTGGTTCTCTTGTATGGGAGAGAGTCTTCTTTTGGGGGTCTCATCAAGAGGCCTCCTAAGATCTCTCTCCTCTTGGAGAGGAAGGAAAATCCCATAAGCACGAAGTTGTTGAGTAACTTCGGCTTGCAAAATTAGTAGGGTTGCCCATAGCTTGTTGCCCACAGCTTGATGCAACCTGGTAACAAGATAATTGATAAACATGGGAGCATCATCATTAGCACCTTCATGTGCAAAATCAAAGTTATCAATGTTCATTCTACTTTCTTGGTTATTATCAGCCATGCTAATTATACTTATGTGTTTACTTAGTGTATTCTTTGGCAACTCAAAACCTTAGTTGCTACTCCTTTTAGCCTTTGAAAATAAGCACTTATGTATCTACACCCACGGCTTGAATTGGTTAATTATAGAGAGTAGTGGGATGGGTCTAACATAGTAGAATTGCGTATGGATAGCTCCTTTTGGACTTCTTATGTCTCTTGGTTGGATTTGCATTCCATAGCCAAGAGTGTTGGTATAGGCTCTCCACTTCTCAACAAGCTTGGAGAAGGAGATGGAGCTCTTACAATTTGCACTCCACACAATGAGAGAATGTGTGTGTATGTGTGTGGGAGAGTATACCCCCCCTCTCATGCTTGGTCTACACCTCTCTCTCTCTCTCTCTCTCTCTCTCTCTTTCTTGTATTATTTATTATTTCATTTGGACATGTGTCCTCTTTTTCCTCTTTGAGAGAAAGAACTTAATTATTTATTTTTATGTATCTAAATTCTCATTGGACCCTTTAAAACCTATCCAGTAGCATTCAAACATATTATGAGGGCCACATATGGAGGATTATTTGAACATATGTCTTTTATGCTTATTAAGTCATTTGGTTGAATGGAATACTTCAAGGATTTAATCAATCAAGCATGGAAACGTTCATGCGTTCATGCCTCTTGAGAGTTATCTTTGAATTGAATACTTCAAGAACTTTAGTCATTTAAGCATGTGATAAAAACCTCAAACTTTTGGACAAGGCTCCCACTAACACTTAGCAAGCCAACAAACACCTCATGCTTAGGTAGGATTCCCACCTCAAGGTCAGCCCTAGCTTGCCTAAGGTCAAAGGACTTTTGAACACTAACTTTTTGAGTTTTTTAATGAAGCTAACCCTATGGTCTTTAAGCTCCATTAGGTAGCATTTCTCTTTAACATACCATCTCTCATTTGGACCCCTTTTAACCTTGGCCCCGTGTTGAGACAGATCCATAAACACATGTCTATATTCTAACCCTTGTTCCCGTTTATTCTCCCACATTAAATGATTAGTTTAATATGAGAAAATCATTTGGGTTGGTTAGAGATTAGATTTTATGACAGTAATGGTGAGCTTGTCATGTATGGATTTGCAGCAAAGCCTTGCATTATAGCATCTTGTAGTGCAAATTTGTTTTTCCCTCTCTCATGGGCATGCTCCTTTTTCTTCCTCCGTGCCGTGGGCATATTTCAAGTACAAAGCTTCTCAATGGAGGAAATGGTAGCTTTTGCAAACTTGAAATCTGCATGGAAAGTTAAAAAAATAATGGTTGCATGCTATAGCATTGTACTTACTTCTTCCTATGTTTAGGCTCAACACATGCTTCTCAATGGAGGTATTGGCAACCTTTGAAAAAGCTGGAAGCTACATGTAAGTGTAAGGGAAGGTTGTAGGCTTCTTATAAAGGTGCAGCCTTTTCTCAACAAAAAGTACCTCCATTTCCTACATTGCTAGCTTTGAATGCTATCTAGATTGGCTCTATGGTCGATGGCATGATGGGACGAGCATTTAAATGGTGAGAGAGAACGAGTTTGCATAATGGCCACTTATTCCAAGAGGCCACGATCATCAAGCAAGTACTGTGTAGGTCCAAGTATTGAATACCAAAGCTAGAGACATTGAACAAGGATGTCTATGGCGGATGTTGGTGGCAAGATAGACCCAATGGGGAGCTCGGAGGACATGGAAATGTGGAGGGTGGGCAAGACCCGTGGCCAACAAGGATGGCTAGCTTGTGTGCTTTGAAGAGACTTATCATGTCATTGATGCATCAATAAGTAAACATGTTACCACTACACAAAATGGAAGAAACCCTTGCGAAGCACTAGAATTTGGATCCTTGATGCCCAAACTGTACTACCAGTGAGGACACCATACTTGTCTGTGACTTTTTTTTGGGGGTGGGGTGGCGGCGCGGGGGGGCATGACATGCGAGTACATATATATAGATCATGATCTTTTAAACCCATGTGTTTAAACTTTTATTGCTATCAACAATTATTGACTTCTAGTTTTTTATTCTTGTGAGGTTTGGATGATTGTAAGTTGTATACATGCGCTTTGCGATCAAATTTTGACACCAAATGTAGGTACATTACTATTGTTCCATTAGACTATAGTCAATGGCTATTTACTTCAAAATAGTGACTTGAAATGAACCCTTCCCTTCCAAATAATCATGAATATTAGTCTTCTCCCCCCCCCCCGCCCCCCCTCTCTCTCTCTCTCACGCTCCGAAGCCTTGATATTATCTTTTCATTCATTCATTATCTCTCTAAATTCTATTTCATAATCCTTTTTTTGTGTGGCAAAACTCACAATTGTGAGTGATTGTATTATAATGACACTAGAAGATATACAAATCTAATATGTACAATTTGAGTACATATTAGGAGTGCAGGACTTAGAAATTTTTTTCCTCCAAGGCAAAGATCCTTCTTGAAGAACCCTATCTTCCACATTCTTTGTATCCATTTGCACACCTCTGCCAATCCTCTAATTGTTGGGCATTTGTTAACACTCACGGCTCACGGACACCCTATCACCTACGACGGACGTTGTATTATTTACTTGGTAGAGTCAGGTATCGGGCTTGTCGGTTCAATAGGAAAAGGGTAAGAGTGATCGCCGATGAGAGCCACACTCTAACTGGAACATCCAAGGGATTAGTTGGCTAAGCATGGGCGCCCAAGTGTGAATGGGGTGAGCTCATATAAAAGTAAACTAAACCTAAAATTCACTCATTCTCTCATTTGTGCAATTGAAGAGTGCTCTTGCTCCATCTCTTTCTTCTTCTTCTTCATCTCATTGTGTGTGTGTGTGTATGCGCGAGAGAGAGAGAGAGAGAGAGAGAGAGAGAGAGAGAGAGAGAGAGAGAGAGAGAGAGAGAGAGAGAGAGAGAGCATTGCGACGGCATGATGGCACCGAGGCGATTGAGCGCGGCGTAGCGGCATCTCCCTCTTCTTCGCGGCAAGGAATCCTCCACGAAGCAAGCGTAGAGCGGTGAGTGACACACCATCGTCATCTTTGAGCGTACTAGTTTAGGCTTGTTGTGTGCTTGGAGCCATTTGTGGCTCGCACGCAGTGTATCGGCAAGTTCCTTGCATTGACACGTGCGACATACACGCACATTTTTGGCGCCGTTGTCGGGGAATGCCATACACTAAGCTTGAATGACACTCTATGCTTCTTTTGTGGTGCAATTTCAATTGTAGGAAAGGTAAGGAAGGAGGGTGTGTGTGTTGAGAAGAAGGATTTTGTGTTATATTGTGTATTTTTTATTGTTAATGGAGTTTTCAAAGGTACTGTGTTTATTCTCTGTGTATTAAGGTTGTTAGTTTTCTTTGTTAATGGAGTTTTCAAAGGTACTATGTTTATTCTCTGTGTACTAAGGTTGTTAGTTTTCTGTGTACAGTAAGTAGGAAGTAGATCTGTGAGAGTTAATAGTGTGTTAGTGTGTAACAGTAAGTGTATTAGTTAGAAGTAGGTAGATAGAGTGTGCGTGTGCTCTTGCGCAGGCCGCGGCGACCTTATCCTTAAAATAAAATAAAAAAAATTAAAGGTAGGACCGGGATCAAAAATATCTCCCAGACCCAAGCCCAAATTCACGCTCAGGCCTAGGCCTCAGCCGCTTTTTAAAATTACGAATTTTATCTTCACACGTAGCTAAAATTCGATTTTTTTAGGACACACGGAACTTCAGATACCCGAAAATTATGCTGTAAAGCACACCACAATCCTCTAAGTGATACGCTCGTTTTGAGCTATCACACACTTTAATAAAAAAAAAATCAAACATTAAAAAACATTAAAAACGTAAAAAACACGAGTGAAAACGGACACTTAAAAAAGGTAAGCGGTTAACCTTCGAGGTTATTCGTCGAGTCTTGTAGGGTGCCAAAGGCACATGCATCTGCGCTCTGGTCGTGTGCTAGAGACGAAGCAACTAGAGAGAATTTCGACTTACGCGAGTTCTCAATATCCATCTACTTTAGGTTCCGGGCCCTCGGCGGGGACCCAAGGTAGTACAAACCAAGACCTGAACATAGAGGCTAGTGACTCTTCCTCTGACTACGACATCATGGAGGGTTTCCCAATGCCTAATCCCGATAGCTCAAGACAAGACATGCATGCCATGGGCCCGCGCTCTGGGTCGAGCGTTCTTAGCCGCCTGAAGGAAACCTTTAGTAGAGCTATTCGCTCCGAACATGAAGCTAATTATGTAAATGAGGGGGGTGGGGAAGTAAATTCTCCATTCGTAACCAACGTAGATCCTATACCGTTAGAGAATGTGCATGTGAATACTTCATTCACTGCACCTCCTGACTCTTCAGAGTTATTTCCCTCCGAGGTCATATTACCCGATGGTAGAAGCCTTGCTGAAGTGCAAGAGGTTGAGCGATATATCCTTGCAGTAAAGGACAAGAAAATCGAGAGCTTACGCAAGGCGGAGCAACGAAGAGAGTTAAACGAGAAAGCCCCTATGCCAATATCCTTGCTAAGAGAGCAATCAAGTGCTCTTGACTTAGCAACCGCTAAGGGACAACCCCTAGAAAGCCACATTGCATCTGGCTCAAAGGACACCCCTATCACCTCAATCCTAGATGGAGTGTTCTTAAATGAGAACTGGGAGTACGAACTACAAACGGAAACTCTGACCGAACTTTACACAGGTCACACCTATCACGTGGGTTGGTTAGATGTCTTACAATCGACAATGGATGCTACTAGTGTGGAGGATCAACAACAAAGTGTTTGTGAGGTCATCCATAGGGTCATTGAGTTAGGGAGACAAAACAAGGGGATCAACATGCGTTCAACGGGTCTCATGAGATTCTTGGATACAAGAAAGGCTAAACAACCGACCTTATCCCAAATGGAGACTCCCTCGGTAAGTCCGATGGATCCCCCATATGTTGTTTTGCCAAGGGTCTCAGTGCAATCTGAGCCCACAAGTGATAGCTTCACCTTTCCAGGTCTAGCTCATCTTTTCCTTGATGACACCACGGCTACCATGCCTACCCCAATGATGGGCATGCCAAGAAAGATGCCATGGACCTCATTTGTTAGTAAAGCACTGCTACATGGTAGTTCAATGCCTGCAACAATACCTACAAGTGTGTACCAATCGTATACACCCATGGGTCCTCGTACTCATGTAGTCTCTACTCCTCCCTTTGTTTCAACTACCTATGCTCCACAACCACAACACCCAAGTTATTATTTCCATGGGACTATATCGGCTAGCATTAGCATGTCACATCCGACGTCTGCTATGCCTAGGGACACACATATGATCTTTGGACCACCACATGTCACAACATCGCACCCAACGTGGAACCCAAGGGCTTCCTATGTGCCAAGCCCGATGCCAATACCTACTCCACATGTAGTCTCTGGAACACCTCCACCCACGGTGCCTGCTCACTTAGGTGACTTGGCAACATTTGCTCAAGCTATCGGTCGATCTATTGCTGAGAATATGCGTAACGCGCCTAATAGAGAGCCTAGAAGTAAGGCAGTACAAATAGCCAAGATCACACAAAAATTTAGTGGAGACGGGGATGTGACAAAGCATATCAAAGTGTTTGAACAAATATGCGATTCTCTAGGAGAACACAATGACCTACACTTTAAGTCTAACCTTAAGTGGAAAGGCTGGGGATTGGTATAGAACTCTAAGGGTGGAAGAAAAAACGATTTACCCTGCTCTTAGGAGACTATTCTCAAAAGAATACATAAGAGAGGGAGTACTTTGGGGTGTAGCCTCTCAGCTCCAGAAAGCCCAACGAGAGGAAGGAGAGTCGGTGAGAGACTTTATTAGTCGCTTGAAACATTTGAATTCTCGATGTAATCCAAATGAGCGCTTCAACAATAACCAATTGCTTGATAGGTTCATTAGGGGATTACGACATGAAGATATCTACAATGGCTTAGTCATCAGAGGTATCACCACTTGGGAAGCAGTCACCACCAATGCGATCCAATTGGAGGATAACTTAATGATTCAAGGAGAAAGAGTGTCTATTGAGTCTAAATCTATTAGCTCACAAGCATCGGGGCATCAGACAATGACCCTAAAGCCTATTGCTAAGGAGCCAAAGATATCTGAGATTACTTTAGCAGATCTCACCAAGGCTATTCAAGAGAGTCTTAGAGACAATCGTGCTCCGCAAAACAATCATATGTATCCAAGAAGGGAGCATCAATGGTGCTCAGTATGCTATGGACCGCATAGTACCAGTGAATGCCCTACTTTTAGAGTAAAATTCAATGGGAACTTCAATGCATGTGGAAGGTATGGTGATCAAGCTAAGGATTGCATAGTATTTAAGCTTGCAATCGCCAATAGACCAACCTTAGCATGGTGATCAAGCTAAGGATTGCATAGTATTTAAGCTTGCAATGGCCAATAGACCAACCTTAGCATGGCCAGACACACCTCGAGTGCCTGCATTGATGCCGGCCCCACCTCTTGAACAAACAACACAACACATGGTACCTAGGACCCAAAATGTTGTTCAAACAACACCTTTACCACCTCCAGTGCTAGGACCGCAACCACCACATCCGAGAATCACTTCTATGAATCAAGTGGGTTGTGAGTCATCTATTTCTTGTTTGAAAGGCTGTGAGGAAGATATAGATCTTAATATCGCCTATGGGTTGGATGTACTTGAAGAAAGTCCACAATACTACATGGAGGATTATTGGGGACAAGTCAAACCTGTATATCAAGTAGCTGCTCTTGCGGCAAGAGGCCAAAATATCATTTACACTGCTAAGAGACCACCTCTTCAATGCTATGAGTGTGGAGGTCCACATCGTGTAGGCGAGTGTCCTAAGAATGCCACACTAATGCAAACCAATCAAGCAAGCATGTCTACAATGCCGATACTCATGTGTAATCAATGTGGCATAGATAATTTGATTGCCCAATGTCCAAATAATCCAAATGCACCGAAGATCAGGCCGTTAAACTTGATTGAAGTTATCGAGGAGCCATCACAAAGTACACATGTGGTACCAGTAAATGTACTCACACGATCGATGCTCCAAAAAAAATTATATTCTTGAGGAAAGAGACACGGCATCAATTGCCCAATCTCAGAAAAAGAAGAAAACACAAAGGAAGAGATCACAAAAAGCAGCGAAGTCAGACCCCCGTTCAAAGACCAACATAGGGACTGGTGACGACCCCGTATATATGAACGACGCTGAAGAGGATTCGGATTCAGGTGAAACCATGGAGACCAAAACGACAACTAAGATAGAAACCAACAAGGAAGATCTTCATGAGCCACAATGGCCAGGATCCAAAAACAAGATAGGAACTTACCCAAATCCTACAGAGGAGATTGAGTGAGTCAAGCAATTAAGGAGTTTGGTAGAAGATACCCAAAGGGATCTAAAACCAGCACCTAGGAAGATCTAGATTACAGACACAATGTTCCCTACGCAACAACAACCTCACCAAAACCATAGAACCTTAGCCATACCTAGTGTCATACAAGAAGAAAGTGACTTAAAGTCATGGGAAAGTGGGCGTACTCACTTCTTGATGGAAAGAATGTTTACAGAGGGACTACTTGATCCTATCGAAGAAATGGAGATCCCATCTTCCTCACGTCAAGGGACTCAAGGCCAAAAGGTGCCGTTAAACATTGCCAAATTGATGGATTTCATGTCTTCAGAAGTTAGAACCACCATCATGTCCAAACTCTATAAAGACCCTGAGCTAGTCTTAGCTCTTCGAGCCTTCCTCAATGGAGAACTGAAGTTTGGGCTACCACAAGTTGCCCAGATGGATGGAGTTGGGGAGATGACAATAGAGGAGGAACACTTAGATCCACAACCCAACCTAGATGAGAACCTTGTTATAGAAATACCTGTTAACAAGTTGGGACAATACTTTGAGGGTGATGAATCCAGTGCAACCATACCAATCACTACTAAGGGAGTATCTGTGAAGGGAATCCTTGATGGTGGTGTTGGGGTTAGCATTGTGACTAAAAATGGTGCATGACTGGTCTAAGAACCATGTCTACCTACAATTCCAAGATTCTGTCATTCGAGGGGATCTTGTGACTCGTCGAGCACATCCTCTTGGAAACAAGTTTATAATTGATCATAGATCTGACACCACAGTTCACTCGGCCCCATTGCAGTATTGTTACACGTGTAAAGCGGACATTGATGTTGGGGAAGATTCTCCTTATATGGATGTACTACCTGGGATGACTGAGTCGGACAATGTGGATTGGGTCCACCTAGCAGCAACCATAAATACTTGGGGAAATAGGGGAATGACCTGGGTAACAGCTGAGGGGGATGAAATGCCCGTACCCTTAAATATGTTACAAGCAATGCATATAGCTTTTGACAAGACTCATCCCCATATAACAAAGAAAACATACAAGTGGGTCCCTAAATCTTCTTTAGCGACCATAGCTAGTGCTAAAGAATAGAGGCCTTGTAAGAAACGTCCCACTCGCTCCAAAAAATGTAAGAAAACGTGGCGGTGGATTCCTAAAAAAATATTGGAAGCCCAAGGCTACTATCAAGGAAATGAGCAAATCTGGGTGCCAAAATGTAAATTGTACTCTTACTTGTCACCTGACCCATGTGCGCCCAATCCCGTAGCTCCAAAACTAATCAACAATCATGGAAAGAAAAAGATCACAGAATGCTACACACCTGTTCCTGAGCTAGTTTGGGTACCAAAGAAAGAACAATTTGTTCCACCTAGCTCAGGAAGGGGGGAGTCCCATGAAGCTTCTAGCTCCTCATGTAATGCATCCATAGAGGTAAAAGCTTCTCCACAGCCTCCACCTACAATAGTGGACCTCCATAAAGCTACAAAGGAATCCACACCTCCCAGTGTTCAAGAATCACCTGATGAACGACTTTAAGTTTGATCCTGGGAGAGTACCTTACCACCCTTGCAACTCGATGAGTTACCTAAGGTAATGGAAAACTACTGGCAAAAATCCTCACCTATTACGCACTGGAACACTTGGTTTCAAAGGGTGACGAGCTCATTTCAAACGGTATGATCTACCCAAGGAAGGGGGGAGTGTTTGCTGACATCCATCATTCACTTGCTTCCCTCTCAACCTTCCTCCCTGACCTCTCAATCTCTAATCTTAGGGAATGTATATATAAAGCCTTATACTCACAAAAAAAAAGAAGAGCAAGAGCAATTAACAAACAAGTATGCACAATAAAAGTCAAAACATTGACCTAGATCTACACATTCACATCCGGTGCACTGAAACAGAAACCTATGTCATAAAACACCTTTGACCATCATCACTCGAGTGATGGGGGGTAGGTAAGATTAGTACGATAGGAGTGTTTTTGTTTTAGAGTTGAGTGATTACCAAGATTCTTTTTTCCCACTGATGTGTCTCCTAGAGGTATTCCTTGTGTTTTCTAGTGTGTACAGGAGCGTGTTGCTGTTGTTAGGATTTGGATCTTCATGGAATCTTTATCTCGACTCACTCTTCAAATCAAGCACGACCATCAACACAAACAGGTGTTTCTTGTCCATTAGCATTGCCCCTTATCTTTTTTGCATCTATGTTTGTCTGCTTTGATTGTGATTGGTATCATAATATTCAACACATTTGTTTAGCACCAAACATTAAATTCAATGTAATTTTTTGTCGTAATCACTTGTCTAGGTTTAAAAATCAAGCAGTTCGACTAAGCTAGTTTGACCAAGCTAGGTGTTAGAGATCTTCTCTTAATACCATGGGGAATGCCTTCCTAATTACCAACGGTTACTTAGGTTCTTGATCCAATTTAGGCAGCATTGTGTGAAATGTACAAGGGCTTTCTAGTGGGCTTAGTCCCTATTGACCTTTAGCTTAAGTATTAGAAAGGGAGTTTACTAGTGTGATGAGCCTGGGGAGGGTAACAATGTTATATGACCCCCCAAAGTTACAAAATAAGAATGCTGAAAATGAACAAACAAAAAATCAAAGTGCCACAATGCAAAATCTAAAGCGAAAAGAGAAATCTCAGCTTTGATTTGGTACTTCACTCACATGTATCGCCTATGGTACTAGAGCCCTAGAGGTTCCCAGTGTGGGCGCTTTTCCTTGAAAAGCAAAAACCCAAGGCATACAAAATAAGCACACACATCAAAATTGAATCAATGTGAAAAAACTTTTGGGGGGTCAAAGAAAAGGTAATCAGTCAGGCGATGATTTCATGAGAAATTCCTTTTATCGTAGCTTAACTACAAGGTCTTCTAGGTATAGCCTCTAGTCAGCCCTCGAACATGAAATACTTGTCTCTCGCGATTAAACAACCTAATTGACGAGAGAAAATTAAGAAGCTTACCTATGGTATTAATAGTCGATCTCTAGTGCCTTTCGACCGTTAAATTAGCGATCCCAGACTTGTTTAATTTTTACCTTTACATCTGTTTATGCATTTGATTATATTGCAATTTAATCTTTATTGCTAACAAATGGTTTAAAATTCTGTTACCAATCACATTGTTTGCCTAAAACTGCATATGCTTTTTAATTGTATATGAGAATGCAATTACTGTGCCAATGTTGTTTGATTTTGCAGTGATTGAAGAAGCCTAAGGACATTCATCTCAAATGCTCTTCCACCTCGACGAACGTGCTGCAACTCAATAGCTTCCGAGGACGGAATTTACATCACGAAGGGGGGCATGTTAATCCTCATGGCTCACGGACACCCTATCACCTACGACGGACGTTGTATTATTTACTTGGTAGAGTCAGGTACCGGGCTTGTCGGTCCAATAGGAAAAGGGTAAGAGTGATCGCCGATGAGAGGCACACTCTAACTGGAACATTCAAGGGATTAGTTGGCTAAGCATGGGCGCCCAAGTGTGAATGGGGTGAGCTCATATAAAAGTCAACTAAACCTAAAATTCACTCATTCTCTCATTTTTGCAATTGAAGAGTGCTCTTGCTCCATCTCTATCTTCTTCTTCTTCATCTCCTTGTGTGTGTGTATGCGTACGTGTGTGTGTGTGTGTGTGTGTGTGTGTGTGTGTGTGTGAGAGAGAGAGAGAGAGAGAGAGAGAGAGAGAGAGAGAGAGAGAGAGCATTACGTCATGACGGCGGCGAGGCGGTTGGGTACGGCGTAGCGACGTCTCTCTCTTCTTCGCGGCGAGGAATCCTCCACGAAGCAAGCGTAGAGCGGTGAGTGACACACCATCGTCATCTATGAGCTTACTAGTTTAGGCTTGTTGTGTGCTTGGAGCTATTTGTGGCTCGCACGCAGTGTATTGGCAAGTTCCTTGCATTGACACGTGCGACATACGCGCACAACATTCCACGAAGAGGTGGGCGAGGTCTTCGCTAGACACTCTGCACTGAGAGTATCTATCGGACCCGATGCCCCATGCCTGAATCTTGATGCCTGTCGGCAAAGCCTCCCATAGGACCTTCCCCAAAAATTCATTCATAAATTGAGGCAACTGTGGCTTCCAAATGTTTTTCGTGACCTCAACCCATCGCGCTTCCAACCACCACTGTTTGTTCAAAGGAGCAAACAAATCAGCTTCATGCATTAATGCTAAGTAGATGCCCTTGGTATGAGGTTTAAAGGATTGGAGCTTTCCACTCAAAGGTAGATTCCTAGATTGGCATTAGAATATTGTCCAGGACGTCAATAGCTTTGTTGACAAGTAGCTTCTCAGTGCCATTGAGTTGAAATTGGGCAACCAATTGGTTTGAGGATTTTTAGCACTTGCTGTTTCCATCCTAGAATTGGATCAACCATTGGAGTCTTTTATTGTTCATCCTTCTTGAAATTTCTCTCCAGTAAGGGTTCATAGTTACCCCATCAGCTTTAGATAGCCAAGGGAACCAATGCGAGATGGAGTTCTGGAAGTATCTAGTTATTTCCCCGCATTCTAGTACACACTTTTGCACCAAGTCTCCGGTGATGCCACCCAAAAGCCTATTTCATAATCCTAAAAAGTGAATTAGTTTATGAGATGATTTGTCTAAGGAGCGACTAAGGATATTACACCCAACACCTAAAGAATGTGACTATTTTTGTGTGTGAGTGTGTGTGAGAGAGAGGGAGAGAGAGAGAGAGAGAATAACCCCAAGTAACATTTTCTTGTGAGAGTAAATTCCCCCATTAATCACGTGCATTCATGGCTTGATTGTAAAACCCTCAATCTATAGATTTTATTTTTATTTTTATTTTTGCAAAACTCACAATTGTGAATGAAATATATTAATCAACGCAAAATATTACAATGTCTTGTCATGCTCGTGCTGAGCCTTGACATCATCTAGGGACCATAATTACATTGGCTATCAGGGCAGATTTTTAACCACAACCTTTTCATATAAAAGGTTTTCCTAATGGCTCTTTAAAAAAAAAAGGCTTTCCTAATCGCTTGAAAACGCTATAGAGTATGTCCCTCTAACCTTTTTTTGGGGTTAATTACATCGAATCTAACGGAGATTCGATCTTTGAGTGTCGAAGCAAAAGGCAGGGAGGTACATGTGGAAGAGAGAAGAGAAAGAAAGGCAAATCGTGTCTCTGTAGAGAATGGGCTGGTGTAGTCGTCGTGCAGCCGCCACATGGCTCTCTCTCTCTCTCTCTCTCTCTCTTCCTGATATAGGGGCATGGCTCAATGGAAGTGTTCCATTTCTACATCATTTCCTTGTGGAGCAAGCTCGGGCTGCAGGTGCTTCCTCTCTCCCTCCGTATCATTTTGCAGGAGCAAAGCCGTTGGCTGCAGTGGTGAAGGGAAAAGGGAATGGAGCATCAAGGAGTGTGCACATTGCAAATGTGGGCAGAGAAGAGGCAAGCTGGGGGGAAAAGGTGGGGAGCACTGGTAGCCGATGCACAGAGAGTGCCTAGTGTGTTTGACCCCGAGTGGGGGCAAGGAGATGCATTAGTATGCAAGCCGGCAGAAAGGTCACTATAAGAAGGACGTCAAAGCATCAGCACAAGGTGCGTGTTGAAGAGAGATCGTTGGGTCTATGGTGTGTGCTGATGCAAGGAAGAGAGAGAGAGAGAGAGAGAGAGAGAGAGAGAGAGAGAGAGAGAGAGAGAGAGAGGGTGGTAAGCGCAATGCAGGAGGGAGGGCATGGGCGAGGTAGGATAATCGTCGACAGCATCAGGGCGGGTTGACGCAAGAATGGACTCCAAATTTATTTTGCTTCAGATTGAAAGATTCCAAAGGAATCGAATCATACAAATTAAACGGTTTGTGTAGAAAAGACCCAGTAGGTCGGACACATTTCGAAAAAGCCCTAATAAGTGGAATCTTGCAATGTGCTGGTCTCGAGAGGTCGTAGGTGGCGGGGTAGATCTCAAGAGGTCGCAGCCTTCGTAGGTGGCAACGCAGCCATGAAATGAAAAGACGTGGCGCACCTTTTGTAGGGCAAAAATTGATGAAAAGAGCAGGGCAAGCCCCGGCTTCGTGCGAAGTGGAGATGCTTGAGTAGCTTTTTTTTGGACTTATTCAGGCCAGACCAGAACAAGCAGGGCACTTGGTCGGATGGCTTAGAGTAGGAGTAACCATCATCAATCAGCCTGCGCTCGAAACCTGTAGTCGTCCTCTCCCTTTTACAAGAGGAGTTTGTAAGAGGAAAATACTCTCATAAAGAGATGGTATATTCCTGGTTATTGAATAAAATAGAAGTAGAGCGAGTAGACAACCAAATCGACTTTTTCACAAATGCATTAATTAGTTTGGGGAGGGGGAAGAAAGGAAAAGGGAAGGGTGGGGGCAAAAAAGGGAAAGGAGAAGGGGGGGGGGGGGGTTTTCCTTTTTTTAATGGCTCAAATGGAGCTCAAGGACCAACGTAGACATATAGCTTAGTGGTTTACGTTGAGTTTCATACTATGTAGGTGATGAGTTCAAATGCTACACATTAATATTGGTTTTAAGTGGTGACGTGCATGGAGATGTTAAAGAATCTTGGGAAGATTCTGTCTAATGAAAAACAAAAGTGGAGCCATTAGGAGCTGAGAGCCATTAGTAGACCCAGTAAAGTATGTCCTTTGTACAAATTGAAAACGCCAGAGAAAAGAAAGCCAAGAAGAAAAACATAAATGTATAAAGAACATTAGGAGCAGAGAGCCATTAGTAGACCCAGTAAAGTAGTAAAGTATGTCCTTCGTACAAATTGAAAACGCTAGAGAAAAGAAAGCCAAGAAGAAAAACATAAATGTATAAAGAACATTAGACCATCTCTATTTCTAAGCGCACAAAAAAGTCTTTTGATTTTTCACCTCTATCTTATCTTATCTTATACTTATATTAAAATGATAGGCCTCAGATCCACGTGGTTGGATCTAAGGCTTGCTTCGACTGCTCTTGCGCCATTCAAAAGCCATATGCGCCATTCAATTGCTAAAAAGACATGCCTCAGATCCACATGGTTGGATCTAAGGCCTGCTTTGGTTGCTTATGGGCCATTCAGAAGCCATATGCGCCATTGAGTCGTCTACATAAGATTCAACTCTCTGTAGCCAGCACAAGACGTGGCATTTGGAGATGCCTTTACGCTTGCCTCGGACTGCATGTAATCATGCGCTATGGCTACAGGTAAGAAAGAGCTCGGGTCATGGGCTGAGAGTTAGTGGGAAAAGCCTCAGGCCGTGGACAGAAGGTTGAGAGAGAGAGAGAGAGGCGTGAGTGGGAAAATCCTCAGGATGCGGATAAGAAACTCTTGTGTTGCAGGTTGGGTTAAGTTAGTTAGGTTATATAAACCCAACACCTCACTTGAGGTTTCTTTCAAGCAAAAGCCTCCATCGAAAACCAAAACGATTCGCTCAAGTTATCTCAAGGTAGCGTTCGTCACCTCGGTTGATCAAACACACACACACACACACACACACACACACACACACACACACACACACAGAGTCACTAATGCAAGGATTTTTTTTTGTGATGAGAAGGCTCTTGGCGCTTCCAAGTAAACGCTCTTTCTCCCCCCCCCCCCCCCCTCTCTCTCTCTCTCACCCTCTATACAAATGCTCCATGTTCTGTTGCTTAAGGTTGCGCCATCATTGCTCCACCCACTACTATTGAACGTGCATCGTTTTGGCTCGTGTTTGCCCTATTCACTGTCTCACTACTAAACATGCGTTGTTTTGGCCCTCTTTCCATTCGTGGTAGACTCTGCAACAACGGACAGTTTGCTCCCTTGCTGGCTGACCTTGCCTTGTTCACTATCGTTTTTGCTCAAGTCCGCTGCTGGATTCCTGTAATGACACAATTCTACCCCAACCCGTCGTGTTGGCAATTGATAGCTATCGCTAACAACATCCTACTGCACCAAACACCCCCAAGTTTTCTCGCTGCCTTGCTTCGCCTGCAGGCTGCCATCGTCGCACGTCGCCTACAGTGCATATATGACAGTTCTTTTAACTTTGTTTTGTTTTGTTGTTATTTTTAGCTTTGGCATGGCGAACAGTGCAGTTCAGGTATGATTTTGTTTAGCTTTAGTTTTTTAAACTTTGTTTTGCTGTTATGTTTAGCTTTAATTTTTTTTACTTCTAGAGTTCGCAGTCCGAGAGCAATGGATTGGATAATTGCTTGCATTAATATAGATAAAAAATAAATAAATTAGAGTTTGCGTTTATAATTGCAACCTTGCTTCCTTTAATAAAGAAATTAGAATGTAAGAATCTAATTACTACAAATGACCACAAATGAAGATGTGCAAGCGATCGTGATCTGATGTAGCTTCCATTGTTGTCGAATAAGACGATGCGAGCGATGTTGATGTTGGGGGAAGAGAATCAGAGCTTGGCATGCCTGCACCAGATTCAACAGGGACATGCATTGTAGTATTAAAAATGGTTTTTGAGATAGAAATTAAAAATCAAAAAATATGTTACAAACACAATAAATCAAAAACAATTTTGTATAACCTTTAAATATTGAGATCAAATATGTGAATTGGATAAAAATAAAATAAAATAAAGGTAGAAGTACAAAATATTAATATATAATGAAAAAATACCACAATAAAATATAAACCAAAATAACTATAGAATAATTGGAGATCGAGAGCAAAAGAACACAATAAAACAAAAACAGAATAAATAAAGAATTTTTAAATCGAGAGTGAAAAAAATATAAATTAAGATAGATAAAAGTGTGTATAATCTATAAATATTGATGGGTCAAAACTATTGTTTTTTGCAACCTAATAAGTTAATATAGAAATAAAAATACATTAAAAAATAATAATTTAAAAATCATGTATAAATTGTAAATATTGAGATGAGAATAAATATAAAAATCATGAAATAAACACAACAAAACTAGAAGTGTAGAATAATTTGAGATTGTCACTTTAAAAAAAGAACATAAAAATAAAAACAAGTTTGTATATGTGTATAAATAAAAAAACTCTAAATTTAGAACATCTATGTTATCTTATAAATCTATACTCTTTATAATGCAGCTTAAAATTTTCAAGGAAGGAAAGGGCATCCACGTATCACTCCTTGGTTCATTTTAAAAAACACCTTACAAAACATCTAACCTAAAATGCAAAAGTAAAGGGTAAGATTGTAAGAAATGACAGCCTTTCAGAAAGTACTAGTATGTGACCCGCGCGTTGCCGCGGCTACATGTGCGTCAATTGAAGCAACCATTGTTCTTCTTCCCATCACAGGGAGGGCAAATGTGGGCAAATGCCTATGAGACCCCGCCCTTCTCTCTATTTGTGTGTGTGTGTGTGTGTGTGTTGAGTTCAAGAATTATTATGTCAATTTGAGGTCTCTTGGGAATGAATTAAGTAATGGGCTCGTTACGCATGATGTCTTGTCTTAACATCCTTTGTTTGTCTCTAAGGAGGCAGCGAATTTTCAATTAGGCTAGAGACGTCCCCCTCACACAATTGA